>NC_056523.1:38753259-38789822 GCF_019175285.1 Sceloporus undulatus | reverse complement strand
AAGGAAGGAGACTCCACTACACTCCGAGGGAGTTTGTTCCACTGTTGGACAGCCTTTACTGTCAGGAACTTCCTCCTAATGTTGAGGTGGAATCTCTTTTCCTGTAGCTTGCATCCATTCCTCCGGATCCTGTTCTCTGGAGCAGCAGAAAACATGCTTGCTTCCTCCTCAATATGACATCCCTTCAAATATTTAAACAGGGCTATCATATCACCTCTTAACCTTCTCTTCTCCAGGCTAAACACCCCCAGCTCCGTCAGCCGTTCTCATAGGGCATGGTTTCCAGACCCTTCACCATTTTAGTTGCCCTCCTTTGGACACACTCCAGTTTCTCAATGTCCTTTTTGAATTGTGGTGCCCAGAACTGAACACAATATTTCAGGTAGGTCCTGACCAAAGCAGAATAGAGGATCACTATTACTTCCCTTGATCAAGACACTATACTTTTATTGATACAACCTAAATCGCATTGGCCTTTTTAGCTGCCACATCACACTATTAACTCATGTTCAACTTGTGGTCTACTTGGACTCCCAGATCTTTTTCACATGTAGTCTTCAGAGAGGTGTCCCCCATCCTATATCTGTGCATTTCATTTTTCTGCCCTAAGTGCAGTACCTTACATTTCTCCCTGTTGAATTTCATCTTGTTAGCTTTGGCCCAGCTTTCTAGTGTATTCAGGTCATTTTGAATTTTGATCATGTCCTCTGGAGTATTAGCTACTCATCATAATTTGGTGTCATTGTGAATTTTATAAGTATGCCCTCAGTTCTGTCTTCCAAGAAATTGATAAAGATGTTGAATATCACTGGGTCCAGGACAGAACCCTGTGGGACCCCACTGGTCACTTCTTTCCAGGATGAAAAGGAGCCATTGTTGAGCATCCATTAGGTTCGGCCAGTCAACCAATTACAAATCCATGTAACAGTTACCTTGTCTAGCCCACACTTTACAAGCTTGTTTGCAAAAATGTCAGGGGAACTTGTCAAAGGCCTTACTGAAATCAAGATATTTTATAATATATCCACAGCATTCCCTTCATCTACCAAGCTGGTAATTTTATCAAAAAAGAGATCAGATTTGTCTGGCATGACTTGTTTCTCTGAAACCCGTGTTGACTTTTTGTGATTATGGCATTGCTTTCTAGATGCTTACAGACTCTCTGTTTAATGATCTGCTCTAGAATCTTTCCTGGTATTGATGTCAGACTAACTAGACGATAATTGTTGGGATCCCCTTTTTTTCCCTTTTTGAAGATGGGGACGTTTGCTTTCCTCCAGTCTGCTGGCACTTCTCCTGTTCTCCAGGAGTTCTCAAAGATTATTGGCTCCAATATTACATTTGCCAGTTCTTTTAATACCCTCGGATGTAGTTCATCTGGTCCTGGAGACTTAAATTAATTTATATTAACAAGGTATTCCTCTACTCTCTCTTTACTTATTCTGTACTGAAATTCCCCTATTCTGTCCTCTGCTCCATTATCCTCAGGTTGAGCACCCTTTTCCTTTTCTGAGAAGACTGAGGCAAAGAAGGTGTTGAGTAATTCTGACTTTTCTCTGTCCCCTGTTAGCATTTTGCTATGTTCCCCGCGCTGTGGCCCTATTATTTCCTCCTTCATTTTGCTGCGGACATACCACCAAAAGCCCTTTTCATTGTTCTTAACCTCTCTAACAAGATTGAGTTTGTTCTGCGCTTTAGCTTTTCTGACTTTACCCCTACACGTGCTAGCTATTTGGTTGAATTCCTCTTTGGTGATTTCCCCATTTTTCCATTTCGTATACATATTTCATTTAAAACTTAGTTCTGTTGAAAGCTCCTTAGTCATCCATCATGTTTACTCTGGTTCCCAGCATGCCTTAATAATTATTTCCAAATTGTCCCAAAAGTTTGGTGCAACTTAGTTTGGTGCTAAATAATTATGTTTCTTCCAGTGTCATATTGTTGGTGGTCAAGAATTTTAAAGATGGAAGTCCAAAGTTTAGAAAGCTTTAAAAAACAAAACAAATCCCCCAAGCAGCATGATCAGCGTTTCTAAGCTTGGGCCAAATGTCATATCAAATTAAGGTTCCATCTGCATAAAACCACTGGGAGAGGTCATCCAGAGACAAGGGACAGCGACCTGTCAGTATGCTGATGATACCCAAATATATTTCTCCATGCCTTCCAATACATCCTCAGCTAAGAATAGTGTGTCTCCTCTGAATGAATGCCTCGAGGAGGCAATGGGCTAGTTGAGAAAAAACAAACTGAAGCTGAATCCAGACAATACAGATGTGTTTACTGCCAAGTCCTAGCCTGGATTTGGAGGTGTATCAACCAGTCCGGGATGGGGTTGCACTCCCCTTGAAAGACTGTGTTCGCAGCTTGGGGGTGCTTCTGAATCTGTTGCTTCAAATGACAGTTCAGATAGATGTGACAGCTAGGAGTGCTTGCCATCAGCTTCATTAGTTATGCCAGCTGCACCCCTACCTTGATCCTGAGGACGTAAAGATGGTAGTGCTTGCTGAACGGGAAATCTTTATCTTTTAAGACTCCTAGAGCTCTTTCACATGTGCTGTTGCCAAGCCAGGTGTCACCCATCTTATGTCTCTACGTTTTATTTTTTCTGATTAAATGTATTACCCAACATTTCTCCCTCTTGAAATTTATTTTGTTGGTTCTGGATGAGCTCTCTAATCTGTTAACTTCAATGAGAACTTGGAATGTTTGTGGTATGTGTGCTAGTAATCTCAAGGCTGGACTTTTGTAATGCACTCTTCATTGGGCTACATATGTACTAAGTTTGGAAAGCCAGATTGATTATTGGGATATCCAGGAGTGATCATGTTACACCAATATTAAAATCACTCCATTGGCTGCCAATTAATTTCTGGGCAAGGTCCAAAGTGTTGGTTATTACCTTTAAAGTCCTACATGGTTTGGGTCCAGGTTACCTACATTATCACCTCTTCCCATATAATCTGCCTCATACAGTACACTCAATTCTTCTGGTGGATATTTGCTCCAGTCAGCCAGGACTAGGTTGACAGCTGTCAGCCAAAGGACTTGTTCTTTAGTCACCCATAGAGAGGAACAGTCTGCCAGAACAGACTCGACAGCTGAATACACTAATTTACTCTTCCCACTGGATTTTTTCTCTGGGAAGGAAGCCTAGCAATGGAGGAGGAGTTGAAGTACATGCTCACTCTTCCCAGCTGCTCTAACTTTGGGATTCCTCCCTGAGGTGGAAACCCAGTGACTGGAGCAGCAGGAGGGGAAATGCACTCTCTCTCTCTCTGGCTGATACTCTCCGCACCAGTTGACACTGTATCTAGTGATGTCACTCCTTATCCAGATTATTTTCAAATCATGAGTTTAGGTGATGAATTTAAATGTGGATTGTTTTAAAATTTGTATGTCTTGTCTTTTTAAACTGTTGCATATTTTAATTAATGTACTGTATTTTAATTGATGTTGTGCATTGTTGATTTGTTGTTGTTCCCCACCTAAGTCCATGGGGAGAGGGAGGAAAGATGATGATGATGTTGATGATGCTTCCCAAAAACTGGAACCAAAAGACATATTTGTCCTGGTGCTGGCTGGAATCCTGCTGATGTTGGGGATTTTGGTCCAGTGCTCAACATCCATATTCAGGTTAAGGTTTCAGAAGCACAGTTGTGTATGCAATGCCATTGTGCATGTGGATACAGATTTAGGTTTACATTCAGTATCACATTCAGTTGTACATTTGGTCGCACATCTGGTTCTGCAAAGTTAAAATTCAACACAAGGGCTGTATAACACAGCATGTAAGTCAACATTCAAAAATTTACAGTACACTAACTTGATCTAGGGCATGTCTACACAGATCAGTTACACTGGGTTTTCCCCTGCCCTCACCATGACTTTTCTACATGATGTGGTGCCATAGCCCCAATTCGAGTGTAGAATGTCTTCACAAGAACAGGCTATTCCACCCTATTCTTGCCTAAATCAGTTTTTTTTTTAAAATCTCTTTGGCTCCAGATTTTGCAGGAAAATCCAGAACATTCTGCAGCAATGCTAGGTGGCTGTTTACATATAGATCCTGCTGTGCCTCTTGGCACCAGCACCACTGGCTCAAGTCAGTGATCACACTGAGATCACCATGAGGTGCCCAATGCTAGAGCCATCCTTGAGCAATTCTGCATCTCTCCTAAAAAATTTAAAAGTCCATTTTCTTTCTTTTCTTTTTTTTAAATGATATTTGCATAGGCAAAACTGCAGACAAAGTTTTAGCAAGCTCTTATTTAACATTTATTCCAGCTAGACAAATGAGACCAAATTGCTCCCGAGTCCAGACCTGGCTCTTGGACTGCCAGTTGGACACCCCTATATTAAAGCATATCTAGGATAGCTTTTATTTAAGGATTGACACAAAATGGCATCTCCTTTGATATTAAGAGAGATGCTATGTTACATTTTCTGAAGATGCTTACTTAGATTTTGACACACACTTAAGATAACCTTCCATTATTATTATTATTTTCATTTTGTATAGGGAAAGCGGGTGGAAATACCAGAGAATCAGAGAGCTTGCCATTAGCTGACATACTGTGTCTATAATTACTTACTTTGTTCCAGAAGCCATCACCATGATAAATTTGCAGTTTTTCCCATCTGCCAGGGCTAGTAATGTGGAATACATCTAACAACTGAATTTGCATATAGAAAGTATCATTGACCTTTGAATATAAAAGGACAGAGATTTACAAGGACGCCTGTTCAAAACAAACTGCTTAGATTGGGTGACGTAGGGCTGGATCAGGAAGACAGAGAGGCATCTTTCTCCACAGGGAAATGTAATACAAGAGTGTCCTGTTTGGAGAAATGGTCTTACGTAAAACATGTTGATCTGGAAGCCTTCTGGAGCATTCACATGGAGAGGCACACAAATGAGCAAAATCCACAAATGAGCAAAACCATAAAGCCATGCCTGCTAAAGTTACCTCCACTACACAAACACTGAAGTAGTGTTCAAGAGGAGTATCATTTTAGTCTGTTTTACCATAAAAATAAAGAAATGTAATAGCACCTTTAACTGGTAAGACTAAATTTCTAGCATTAGCTTCTATGAATTACAATCCACTTCATTAGATGCAACTATTTTAAGGTACTGTAGCCCCCAGATATATGTTTAAGGTAACACTTTGGAGGATTGGATTCTGAATATATTTTGAATTGTCCAAAATAATTGGAGAAAAAATGTGATAGCCTTTGAGAGGAGAAGACATGACACTCGCTGGATGCTGTGTGTGTGTGTGTGTGAGAGAGAGAGAGAGAGAGAGAGAGAGAACTATGACTGGGCTATCATTTTTCTGCAGAGTATCAAACTAGTACCAAGATAGACACACTGGCGGGTTACAGACCGCCTATTTGGGGCAGACTGTACCCGCCCCTTTCCCCGGTGTATCAGGGCCTCAGTGGCTAGAACGGCAGCTGCTGAGGCCCCGATCCGCCGCTTTTCAGGCTGCAGGGAAGCGGCAAAACGCCGCTTCCCCGCAGCCGGAAAAGGGGTGTCCTTGGGGCTTCAAGCCCCAAGGACACCCCACGGCGGCGGGGAGGGGGAGAAAGGGGCCGCTTGGCCCCTTTCTCCCTTGCTTCGCTGGGCGCAGCCGTGTGAAGGCTGTGCCCAGCGAAGCAAAGCGGCGCCACAAACCAGGAAGGAGCTCCAAAACGGAGCTCCTTCCTGGTTCACGCTAAGGGCACCCTAGGCACCCTGGCACGGAGTGAGGATGTCACGTCCGCAGCGCCCCGTATAGAGGCGGCGCGGCCATGACGTCCTCATGGCGGTGGCTGTCTGGAACGGCCGTCATTTTTTACGCGTAGAGCGCGTATTAGGGTTAGGGAGGTGCGGAAGCACCGCACCTCCCTAACCCTAGTACGTGCAGAGCGCGTACTTTAATGGCGGTGTGTAACCCACCACTGAATCAAGAGTAGAGTAGATGCACACATGCATTGGGTTTCTGGATGCTCTTTGGAGACACATTTAAATACTATGGATTCAAAAAGCTTTGTCATAGTGGGCACTGGCAATTGAGTTTAGACCAATACCTATAATTCTTGTTTAATATTAAACAGATTCAGGTTGGGCTGAAATCCTCTCTCACACATTTTCCAAAACTAGTCTCCTTCTGCAAAAACATGGGAGGGATGATTTTTTGGGAGATGTTTTTTAAAACTGATTTTTAAGTAGTGCTTGCCATTTCCCTTATTGAACTGTCCAAAGCAGATAAAATTACATTTGATTCTGATACTTTGTAAAGCCCTAAGCATACTACAGTCCAAAGAAGTAACTTTTCCAAGCTCTGCTTCATTATTCCTCAATAAGTACCACCTTGAAATATTATAGGTGGTATCCAATAAGAGAGGAAAGAGTTGTAGTGCTGTCTTGAAAAGTCCTTCTTCTTAACATGGAATCGTAGAATCATAGAGCCTTCCAGTCCAGCCCCTTACCATGCAGAAACTCACAATCAAAGCACCCCCGATACATAGCCATCCAGCCTCTGTTTAAAGACCTCCAAACAATAAGACTCAACCACCCTCAGAGGCAGTGTTTTCCACTGTCAAACATCTCTTACTGTCAAGAAGTTCTTCCTAACATTGAGGTGGACTCTGTTTTCTTGTAGTTTGAATCCATTGCTTTGTGTTATAATCTTTGGAGAAGGAGAAAACAATTGATCCATCCTCGGTATGACATCATTTTAAATATTTAAACATGGTTATCATGTCATCTCTTAACTTCTTCTTCCCCAGGCTATACATACCGACCATATATACTCAACTATAGGTTAATCTCCCTCGATCTAGACACTACTCACCTATTGATATTGTCTAGGATCATATTGATTTTTTTAGTTGCTACATCACATTGTTGACTCATGTTCAATTTCTGGACTACTTGGACTCCTAGTCTTAGATCCTAGTCCCCTAGGCAAGGGATAAGGTGGCTTAGTAGTTAAGATGCTGACGATCGCCAGGTCAGCAGGTCAAGGCCCAAGCAACACATGACAGAGTGAGCTCCCATCACTAGTCCCAGCTTCTGCCAACATAGCAGTTTGAAAGCATGTAAAAGTGCAAGTAAATAAATAGGTTCCATTTCAGTGGTAAGGTAACAGTGTTCTGTTCAATCATGCTGACCCCCATGAATATGGAAGTTGTAACACTGGCTCCCTTGGCTTAGTAACAGAGATGAGCACCAATCCCTGCAGTTGGATACAACTAGACAAACTTATTTATTTTATTTTTATTTATTTGTTTTATTTATATACCGCTATTCCAAAGATCATAGCGGTGAACAGCAAGTAAGCTAATTAGCAAGTAAGCTAATTTGCCCCCAACAGTCTGGGTACTCATTTTAGCGACCTCGGAAGGATGCAAGCCTGAGTCGAGCTTGGACCCTTTTGCTGGTCTTGAACTCACAACCTTGTGGTTTCGAGTGAATGGCTGCAGTAGAGGCATTTAACCACTGCGCCACCAGGGCTTGTCAAAGACAAACTTGTCAAAGAGGAAACCTTTACCTTTTAAGACTCTTTCCAAATGTGTTGTTGTCATGCCAGGGGGTCATCCATCTTGTATCTCTGCATATTATTTCTTCTGCCTAAATGTAGTACCTAATTTTTCTCCCTGTTGAAATTTATTTTGTTAGTTCTGAATGAGCTCTCTAATCTGTTAACTTCCATGAGAATTTGGAATTTTTACATTGTGGACTACAACTCCCAGAATTAGGCTGGCTCCCTGAGTTTGGGGTAACATTTTGTGGTATGTGTGCCAGAATTATGAAGTCATTTCAGGAAGTATAGCCAGTGGAGTGTGAGATTGTTTGCTTTAGAAATGTTTAAAAAGCAAGAAAAAATGTTTTAGTGGGGTTAGTAAGGTAAGAAGCAACTACTGATACTCTGAAATTTCAAAGAAATTTATTCTCCTCTCACAGGACTGGTGGAAGAGATCATTTTACTCACATCCACACAGCAGATTTTCAAAACATCTTCCTACATGTTCAGTACAGCTCAAATGCTGACTAGTGCTCCCAGTCCACGGAAAACTCAGCATATATTCAAGAATTCATCTTTTGGATGGTAATCCTATGATTGCTGTGTTTTTGTTGTTTTGCTTTTTACTAAAAACACTACACAAAGATGGGGATGGCTTTGGAGAACTGCAAGTTTGTAATTACAACAAGCAACAATGAAAGAGGGCATTCAGTGACACGCCTAAGAATTCAAAAAACATAAAGAGCCAAACCGGTGAATAAGACAAATGAACCTGGGAGGGATGAGATAAATAACAGTGCCAAGAGAATGCTATAACAAAACTGTCACAAACTTCATTGATGTTACTTCTAACAGAAAGACAAAACAGAACTACAAAAAGACAAATGGGTGAGGGAAACAAATCAATAAGAGAAGTACGACACTATATCCAAGACTTTGCTAAGTGTAAGTTCACTGGAACAAACAATACCAGGTCATCTTAGGCACCCATAACAAATATTTTGGAATACTCACTTATGAAAGCACTCAGTAGCACTGGCTTTACAGATGGACATTTTCCATAGACTAAGTTGGGATCTGTAGGAAACAAGATGGATTATATGGAAAGATTCTAGATCAATTAACCTAGAATGCTAAAGTAATCTCCAGTCAGTGGCATCACTAGAGTTGGTGTCACCCCAGTGCAGCAACTCATGTTGTCATCCACAGGCAGGCAGTCACTCTATGGGAGAAAGCATGGGGAGAGAATGGGAAGGGAGGGGGCAGTGGAAGGAGAAGCAGTAACAAGCAGGGAGGAGTGTCCACCTTCCATCCTTCTCGTCCTGACAGCCTCACTACCCTGTTCTGGCTAAACTGCCTGGCACACTGTGTCTGCCTGTGGTGTCCACTCACTGTTACTGCTGCCACCACCTGGTAATCCCTTCCCATCCTGAGATGCAACTGCTTGCTACTGCCTCCAACTCATGCTTGTGCTCTCTTGGCTGAGGTAAAGAGAGCTAAAGGCAGTGGAGAAACAGGTGGTGGTGGTGGTGAACTGCAGCTGCCTGGCAGTCAGCCTTGTGAGTAAGGAAGGCAATGGTAGCAGGAAGGAGAGGAGTACATGGTACCATTGCTGTCACCACTAGCATGAGCCAGGAGGCTTGCCAAACCCAGAAGGGGCTGGTGGGTGTCAGACAGGGTATCACCCCTTTCTGTCTCCCAGTGTGATCTGCACTCTCCACTCACCCCTAATGATGCGCCAGATGAATTGATACAATCATCCATGGCTTGAAAATACTCTAAAATAATATAAATTCCAAAAAGCAAACCTTGGTTTTATATTTTATATAAGAGACACCACTTACTATGCTATTGTATATAATGGGACTTGTGCATACCAAATTTTGGTATCCATGGGGGATCCTGGAACCAAATCCCAGTGGACATCAAGGGTCCACTGTATATTCTAAATCAGATGATGGGGAAAGTGGATTCAGCTTTAGCCATGTGACGATTCCACTCTGGGTTTCACTCTGAACTTAAATAGAGTTATCCAAGGTGTCAAAGATATAAAATCACCCTGGACAGTGATTTTAAAGTTGAAATTGAAACCCAGAGCAGAATAATAATTCCCACTGACATGGAAGGCACCAGCCCCCACTGGAGTTTTTGAAGGTTCAAAGTCACAGGTCTGCATTCTGACAACAGTCATCATTCATTCAGTTAGTTTGAATTTTCTTTAAAAAGTTATACAAAATCATATAGGGAGGTATCTAAAAGTTAATATTAAAATCAGTTTCTATGAAGAAATCTAGTAGCAATGACAATGGCATTTATATGACATATATAAAAGCACACTGCATAACAATCATAAAATTCTCTCCCTAAAGAAGAATGCCTGGTAGGTATTTGGCTTGGCTTTGTTATTGTTGTTTTAAGATGCCATGTAAAACATTTTTATTAGTCCAGGCTTTTCATTTTGTAATCACAAACACACTTACCTAGAAGGAAATTCCTCTGAGTTCAGTAGTACTTACTTCTGACTAGCGATACATAGGATTGCATTGCTAAAACATTTTCTACATCCTTTTTCCCCCATCCCTTTTTTCTTATTTTTGGTGTGCTATTTTATTCTGCCCCCCTCCCCAGCACTTTTACTGCTTGGGTAATTATTCTGTTGTTTACTGCAGTTTTTATTGCTTGTGACATTTTTGTTTTACTGTGAACTGTCCTGGGGTATATTTTATGAAGAGCTGTGTATAAATACAGTATACCAAATAACTCCATACAAACACTCAGAGAGTGTTTCAACATTAAAACTAGCTGTTTTATAATGTGACATAGTGAAACCAAGGCAGTCGATAGATTTTTCAAGCTGGATACAACATGTCATCTCAAACATGGATTCTCTTTTGCTTTCTGTACTACCTTGATGCTCCTTTGCTCCTTACAGTTAACCGGTAAGAACAAGGCCTTGTACTCTTCAAAAGAGATAAAAGCTCAGATGCATTTTGAACAAGTATGAAAGGACACAGAAGTGTGCTGGCTGCTTTATAAAAATAATATGGATTATGAAGAAAAATAATCAGAGCAAGACAAATGCAGAAAAACAGATAGCACTGATAATTATTTGTAATTATTTGTAAGGGGTTTTTTTTTGTTTTTGTCCCCAAAATTAGGATTGAAATTTTAGCTTGAGGGATAACGTCACACCATTTGCAGTTTAACTTTTAGGAACTTCTATAGTTACTTAGAGAGACTTTGCATGTACTCCTGATTTTAGTCATCTGATTCCCGCAGCAATGTTGACTGTTGCTGGAACAGGGAGCTAGGTCTCTCAACAATTGTTTCTATGCTGACTGACTGCCCAACAATTTCAATATCATGATTATTTAATCATAGAATCATAGAATTATAGAACTGGAAGGTGTTACCCAAAATGCAAGAGTCCCAAGAGGGCACCCAGAGTCAATATCCAAATAGAGGAATTTAATGAGCTCAAATGATGGCTGTGAGAGGGCTTCAGGTAACTAAAGCCAAGGTCAGGCCTGTGTACAAAAACCCTGAACTCCAGAATGCACATTCCAAATGGTTTTTATTTAGAAATAAAAAAAATAATCATTCATGCAAGAACAGTCACTCATGCATATGTTCAAGAACTAACAATATAAAGATGGTAGCTGATAGCAACATAGAGGTAATAATATACAGTACTGATTTCAGATGCGGAGCTCCAATCAGGGGACACAATGAAGTGAGTCATACTCGGCATGAAGGATTTTGGGTGGCCTGTGTGTGCTGAGGATTCAAGGGAGATATGGATAGGGTCTCTCTCTGACTTCAACTGAGACTGAATTGGGACTGCCCTAGTAGGCACATATATAGGGCAAAGCCTATCCCAGGACAATTTCAGGACTTGAGTGGATTTTCCAGGTGGGAGAATGAGCCAGGATGTTGAGTCATAGACTTGCCTCAGGAAGGAGATAAGAGCCAGGACCACTCTGTATCTCTCTACAGAGTGTCTTGGCTCAGTCACAGAGTTTGAGGAACAAACCAGGCAAACGGGTATTTTACCTAGGTGTTTAATAGGCAGTTTTTGAGGGGGAAGCTCACATTCCTGTTTCAGTGCCTTCAGAGGATGGACAGCGAGGGAGCTGCTGCAGTCACCTGCAACACTTGTAGGATGTTTGTCTTCTTGCCTTGGAATGTGGGGAACTTCACCTGCATCAAGTGCAATTTAGTAACCCTGTTGGAAGAGAAGGTTCAACAGCTGGAGGCCCGGGTATCTGCACTTCTGCATATTAGGGAGCAAGAAGTTTTTTTGGACAGAACAGAATGGACTGTCCTTGTTGTGGAACACACGGAGAAATTTTGAGAAGGAAGACACGAGACAATGTGTGAAAGGGATCTAGGAGTCCTAGTGGACCACAAGTTGAGTCAACATGTGATGTGGCAGCTAAAAAGGCCAATGCGAGTCTAGGCTGCATCAATAGAAGTATAATGTATAGGTCAAGAAAAGTAATAGTGCCGCTCTATTCTGCCTTGGTCAGGCCTCACCTAGAATACTGTGTCAAGTTCTGGGCACCACAATTCAAAAAGGATGTTGACAAATTGGAGGTTGTCCAGAGGAGGATGACAAAAATGGTGAAGTGTCTGGAAGCCATGCCTTATGAGGAAAGACTGAGGGAGCTGGGTATGTTTAGCCTTGAGCAGAGATGGTTAAGGGGTGTTATGATCGTCCTCTTTAATTATTTGGAGGGGTGTCACATTGAGGATTCTATGATTTGACATGTCATCCATACAGATAAAGGCATATCTCTCCTGCAGAGCTAGACTCTTGAACTTCTGTTTTACTTGCAAACACAGATACTGCATACACTATTGTTTCCATTTATGAGGGGCTTATACATATTCTGATTGTTGTCAGATTTTTCTGGGCTATGGGCTAAGTACTCCAATGCTGAGCCTAAAGGACCTCCTTACATGGTCCTCGAGTTCCTTACATGGTCAAAGTGGCTTCCTCTGCACTGGGGCATCCTCCAGGCTCTGAGCCTTGTGACAGCATCATAGAATTATAGAATCATAGATTTGGAAGAGTCCACAAGGGCTATCTAGTCCAATCCCCCTGTCATGCAGGAATTCTCAATTGAAGCATACCCAAAAGATGGCCATCCAGCCTCTGTTTAAAGACTTCCAAGGAGGGAGACTCCACCACACTCTGAGGGAGTGTGTTCCACTGTCAAATAGCTATTACTGTCAGGAAGTTCCTCCTAAAGTTGAGGTAGAATCTCTTTTATTGTAGCTTTCATCCATTGTTGCAGGTCCATTTCTCTGGTTCAGCAGAAAACAAGCTTGCTCCCTCCTCAATATGACATCCCTTTAAGTATCTTCAATATCAATTTTATATTGAATGGAGAGACCCTGCATGGAGGTGTAATCATTGGGGTAGATCACAGGGTGATCTAGTCCACCCATTTGCCATGCAGGAATACACAACTAAATCACTCCTAAAAGATGCCAGCATATGTGATCCATACACGGATGTAAATCACCAATCCCATATTGGTTATCATTATCACCATAATCAAAACAATAATTACTTCAGACATGTTATAGTTATGTGCCTTCACAAGTCATGTCTGGCTTGTGGTGACCCTAGGGCAGTGATGGTGAACCTTTTAGAGGCTGAGTGCCCAAACTGCAACTCAAAACCTACTTATTTAGTGCAAAGTGCCGTGTCCCTCTGGCTTTCTAGTAACAAACTATGGAAAACTCTGTGCTGGGGCAATGGTACATGTGCCCACAGAGAGGGCTCTGAGTGCCACCTCTGGCACGCGTGCCATAGGTTCGCCATCACTGCCCTAGGGTGACCATATCACAGGGTTTTCTTGGCAAGATTCATTCAAAGGGGGGTTGCTTTTACCCTCCTCTGAGGCTGAGATAGTGTGACTTGCTCAAGGTTTCCCAGTGGTTTCTATGACTGGGCAGAGATTTGAAACCTGGTCTACAAAGTTGTAGCCCAATGCTCAAACCACTACATTTTGCTGGCTCGGTGTTTATTATAGCTACTACATGCAAAAGGTTGGATTCAGGATGATCCCTGTGCTTCTTCCAGAACAATCCAATCCAAAGTAGGCTCAAGTCCACAAAAGCTGATGGTACCAGTTACTTTTTTTCAGTTGGTCTCAATGGTACTACAAGATCCCTTTTCTGTACCATGACACACTTTTCAGTAAATACACAGGACAGAACAAAAAAAAGGAAAGAACTCTTCTATACTTTTGTTTGTTTTGGCTTTGTTTGTTTTGTTTTTTGCAGGCTTGTTCATTTTACTGAACAGTGAGCTCCTTGAGCAAATGGTCCTCCCAAGGTAGAAGGGGCAGCATTTTAAATCCAGTGTTTTAAGCATTCTTTTATTTCAGAATAGCTTCTACATATAAGAAAGTATATAATGCAAGCCAGTTAAAATTATATAAATTGTATAACCAAATTATACATTTCGTTGTATTCAAGCAAGAACATTTCTTTATGTTGACAGAATGTCTCATGGGACAGGATGCCAATTTCCATCTCCAAGTCCTGTTTCAACTGCTGTCCTTTTGTTAACATCTGGTTTTCTAGTGTCTCTAGTTTGCACACATAACTCATGGGAATCAATTGCAGGAGTTCATCTTCACAGTTCCATGAATGAATTATTCATAAATGCCATCATGACTCATAAAAAACTTAAGACATTAGTTCAGCACCTCACTGCAAGTGCAATTTTAACACATAGCATAACCCTTAACTCTTACACCACAATGCCTTCCCACCAATTTTTAGCGATTCAAGGTAAAATGGCATTTAAAAGGCAAGTGTAAGCATCTTAGAGATGAGCAATAGCCTTTGCTGTGCTGCATTTCGCAGTTTGGTGGCCTGTTTAAAAACTGTTTGTTTATTCATTCTAAAAATGGATTGTACACATTGGTAGTGTGGGATGATACTTTTTCAAAGTGACTTTTGTAGTACTCTCAGGAAATATGTGTGCTTTTTCCTGTTTAAAATGCACTCTGATTGGCTTTGAATGTGGTTACATTTGTGACACATGGAGCATTTATCCTAAGCAGAGATGTTTGTAAAGAAAATCTCTCTCCTAAAATAGCATACACATGTTTGGCCATCCAGGAATTGTATTAATAATAATAATAAAAATTTTATTTATATACCGCCCTTCTACAAAACCTACAAAAACAATCATAAAATACATAAAATACAATATTCAAACAAAATCCAATAAAAACACTCAAGCCAGCTTGCCACTGCTGACGTGGAGGAGAGGGGGAAGTTAGTCGGGGCTTGCATCAGGGAATGCTTGTTTAAATAAAAAGGTCTTCAGCCCCTTTTTGAACTGGGCCAGGGAGGTGGCCGAGCGGAGCTCAATGGGCAGAGAATTCCAGAGGGTAGGAGCCGAGATGGAAAAAGTCCTCTTGGAAGTAGAGACTAATGTAGCCCCTGGAACTCTCAACAGCTGCTGCCCGGATGTTCTGAGAGTGCGGGGCGGATTGTATGGGGAGAGGTGGTCCTCGAGGTATCCTGGGCCCAAGCCATTTAGGGCTTTATAGGTAATGACCAACACCTTGTATTGCGCCTGGAAGCGAATAGGCAGCCAGTGCAAATCTTTAAGCACTGGTGTTATATGACTGGCTCGGGATATGCCAGTAACCAGTCGGGCTGCCATATTCTGCACTAAATTGTAGCTTCCGGGTATGGTACAAGGGTTGCCCCATGTAGAGCGTGTTGCAGAAATCCAAGCGAGAAGTTACCAGAGCATGTACTACCGTTTCAAGGTCCCTCTGACCCAGGTAGGGACGCAGCTGGTGTATCAGCCGAAGCTGATAACAGGTGCTCCTGACTGTCGCATCCACCTGAGATGTAAGGTGGAGCGACGAATCAAGGAGCACCCCCAGACTGCGTACCGAGTCCTTCACAGGAAGCGTGATCCCGTTCAGGACAGGTGGAACCACTGCCATCCCCGGGCCAGGCGAACCTATCACGAGCACCTCCGTTTTCTCTGGATTCAGACTGAGTCGGTTTTCCCTCATCCAGCCCATTACCGTTTCATCCATGGAAACCCACTGTGTGCCCTTGGATAAGTCACACTCTCACAGCCCCAGAGGAAGGCAATGAGCAACCTCTTTCCCCAAACTCTGGAACGACCTGCCGGATGAGATCCGTCAGATAACATCATTAGACAGCTTTAAAAAAGCGGTCAAGACGGATCTCTTCCGGCAGGCCTTTCCAGATTAACCATCCCGGCCCAGGTTCCCAGGTTCCCTGATTCCCTCATTACTCCCGTGGCCCCATCTTAGAGATGGTTGAGGATCAACAGAGGGATATCAGGGTTTTTAGTTTTAATTGCTGTTTTTATCCTTGATATTGTATTTTTAATATGTTATACTATTTAATACTGTCTTAAGGGGGGGAGGGATAAAGTGTTTTTAATTGTCATATTTTATATTTTACTGTTGTTAACCGCCCGGATTGGTTTGCCAGAGGGCAGTATACAAATAAATATTATTATTATTATTATTATTATTATTATTATTATTATTATTATTTCCGAACAAATCTTGCCAAGAAAACCCTGTGATAGGTTCGTCTTAGGGTAATCCTGAATCGGAAACAACTTGAAGGCAAACAACTACAAGAGTAGAGATGTAATTCTTCAGTAAGTTTCATCTCAAAGATGGCAATGAGTAATTTCAGCAATTTTCTTATCACTTTGAGAAATTCTCTGAAAACTACATAGTTTTCAGAGAGGATTTACAATTCAGGAATTAATCTCCACCAAATTCACACATCATAGCTTTTGCAGGAAACAGCCTTTTATGCATGGAAAATAATATCTCAGTGTAGAAATATTAATTAACATACAGAACATTCTAATTCTGTGCAGGAAAATGTTTAATTGGAGATTTTTCTGAGTAAAATTTGCATATGTTTGATTTGCTTAGAAAACAGCATTTTCTGTATGGAAGATAGTATTTTGATGCAGAAATATTAATTAGTACTTGGACGAGAGACCGCCAAGGAATACCAGGTGCTGTAGGATATATTTCAGAGGAGGGCAATGGCAAACCACTTCTGACCATCCCTTGCCTAGGAGAACCTATGAAATCCATGGGGGTCACAATAATGGGACACATGAAATGAAGGCAGGCAAGTACATGGACACACACAAACATACAGGTCAGTTAAAGGTGGTTGTATATAGTTTTTATGTTTGAGACATAAGATTGGCAAATTCTGACAAATTAATTTCTCTCCCATTTGCACTGGCCAAATTTAGTAAATAAGAGTTATTCCCAGCCTTGAGAGGGCCATGCTATACCTGCTTACTACATGTGAGTAAAAGACAAGAAGTGTCTCTCAGGGGGAAAAAGAGGTGGCAATTTTAATTCAGACAAGGAGATATTGGGACTTACATTTTCAGACATAAGTACTCAAGAGTGTGACTGGGAATGATGGTCAGTCAGAGTACTCTTTTCTACCACATTCATTGTGTGTTTGTGTGGGGAGGGACATCAATCTTTTTCTGTCCTAAATGTTAAGAAATGTTAAGTGTGCATTAAAAATACATTGGAGTAAAATTCTTTGCTATTCCTAGTTCTCACAGCTGCAGGACTCATGCTTCCTGATCCATAGTGGCCAAAACTGATGAGCTTGCTGCCATGTCCTTTTTTTTTAAAAAAAAGGAGCCATGGAGATCTTTGGCCATCCCATCTTTCACTTTAATTTCCAGAAATACCAGCCAGTATGCCAAAAGATAAGGGATTGTGGGAGGTGTATTCCGAAACACCCATGTTAGTAGGTATAGTAATATGGGGAGGTGGCTGTTGTTACTATTTGACAGTTTCAGCATATGGTACCTCCAAAGGCTGCAGTCATCAACAGCCTTGCTCAGGTCTTGCAAGCTTAGGTTCATGGCTTCCTTGACTGGATTAATCTATCTGTAATGTGGTCTTCCTCTTTTTCTACTGCCTTCCAATTTACTGAGCATTCTTGTTTTTCCCAGTGAGCCATGTCATCTCATGATGTGTCCCACATACAATACAGCAAGAATTCAGAATTCAGCATTCTCTGAAGATGCCAGCCACAGATGCTGGCGAAATGTCAGGAAGAAACTCTTTTAGAACATGGACATATAGCCCCCCCCCCAAAAAAAAACCCACAAAAAACTATGGATGCTGGCCACGAAAGCTGTTGACTCCACAAATTCAGACTTCATTAGCTCTCAGACCCATTTATTTGTCTCCGTTGGCAGTAGCTGGAATCTGTAGAACTCCTTCAGTTTGTATGCAACTACTGTAATATTAAGGACAGGGCTTAGCACCTCGGATAGCTCCATTACAGGTCAGACTAAGGGCTGAAACAGACTGGCTGCAAAAGGCAGCTTCCAGGCAGCTTGCGAGTGTGGCATTTTGATGCTGCATGGCCCCAAGCTACCCTGAAGCCACCCAGCCAACCACACGGGCAGCTTCAAGATGCTCTGGGGGCATGGCATTTTGATGCCGCATGCTGCTGGAGCTCCCATAAGTTCTGCCAGTGCTGCCTAAGGTGGCCTAAACCCTGCCCAAATAAGAGCAGACCTTTTCTGATCCTGTTTGGGACAGTGGTGGAGCCTTTGAGACCACAGCATGTATTTGCCACAGCTGTGGCGCCTTTGGGACCACAGCATGTATTTGCCACAGCTGTGGCGCCTTTGGGACCACAGCATGTATTTGCCACAGTCCCAAGGCATCTTCAGTGGGGGCGACCTCAAGCCTCCCCTTCCAGTCTATTCCAGCCCTAAAGCTTGGAGTGGATGTCACTGTCACACTGACATGGGAACCATCACTATCAAGACAGGTGTATATTATGGTGGTAGGGTTAAACCATGAAGTCTTCTGACATAATTGCATGGATCAGCCCTTCCCAAATAAGACACAGCTACATAGACTAGCCTGAATCCTATTGGTTAGAATCCTAGAGTTGGAAGAGACCACAAGGGCCATCCAGTTTAACCTCCTGCCATGCAGGAAAACACAATCAAAACACTCTTGACATATGGTCATCCAGAAGGAGACTCCACCACTCTCTGAGGCAGCATGTTCCACTACTGAAAGATCTTATTCCCAGGAAGTTCTTCCTAAATTTTAAGTGGGATCTCTTTTCCTTTAGCTTTAATCCATTATTCCATGTCCTAGTCTCTGGAGCAGCACAAAACAAGCTTCCTCCATCCTTAATAGTGCATCCCTTCAACTATTTAAACATCACTTTCATGTCACTCCTTAACCTTCTCTTTCTCAGGTTGTTACTGATAGGGCATGGTTTCTAGACCTTTCACCGTCTTGGTCAACCCTTTCATCGTCTTGGTCAACCCCCTCTGGACATGATTTAGCTTGTCAGTATCCTTTGTGAATTGTGTTACCTCGAACTGGACAGAATATCCCAGTTGAGGTCTGACCAAAGCAGAATAGAAGGGCAATATTACATCTCTTGATCTAGACACTGTGTTCCTATTGATGCAGCCTAGAATTATAATAGCTTTCTTAGCTGCCATATCACATTGCTGACTCATGTTCAGCCAGTGGTCCACTAAGACTGCTATATCCTGCATCAAGCCAAGTGTAACCCATCCTATATCTCTGCATTTCATTTTTACTGCTCAAGTATAATATCCTACATTTCTCCCTATTGAAATTCATTTTGTTAGTTCCAACCAGAGTAGACCTATCAAATTAATCCCGTAATGGTAAATCCTGTAGGTAAATCTCACGGATTCAATGGAATTACTCCATCTGGAACTAACAATAGAATTCAGGTCATTCAGTTCCATGACTTGTGTATGAAAACTGAAGAGCTTGCTGCTGGGAAATGCTATATTCTCTGTTTTTTTGGAGTGATATTACACTTTTTTTCAACTTTTCTGCTGAGAGCGCACTGGATCTCAGTTAAACTACACTCATGTAAGCTGCCTTCAGAGTGATGGGAACAAGGGATTGCTGAAGCCTATGTTTAGATTTTTAATTGCTTTTCTAATTTTAGGATGTGCATGAAAGAAACTTAAATGTAGGAGAAAGTAAAGTATGGTAAAGTAAGTAAAGTAAAGTAAATCCTATGGGCTCATTAGTAAATAAATAAATAATTTCCCACAGTGTATGTAGATACCATACTTGCTATAGTTAGCCTTGTTTTGAGGTTCCTTCACTATAATCTTCTACCACATTTTCATTTTAATACTTTCTGTTTTTCAGAGTATCTGTAGAATAAATGTTTGAGTTTCTGTAGAAAAAATATTATCAGGATCAAAAGCATTAGCCTGTAAGCACTTAAAAAGAATGCTGTGCTTACTAAATGTCAGCATGGGTTCTTCAAAAACAAGTTATGTAAGACTAATTTTATTTCCTTTTCCCCCTCCTCCTCCGTCTTTTTGATAGAGTTTCAAGCTTGATAGATGAAGGAAATGCTGTGGATGTAAGTAAGGCCTTTGACAAGGTCAATATGGGTTAGACAATGCAAGAATGTCACTGGTCATTTTGCTGCAATTTGGGACTGCTGAACCTACTTACGTACTTGTTTTGGCTTTTTGAACTCCTTCACCTGTTTCAAGCTCAGATGGGATTTACTGCCAAATGTCCATTGAGTAAACAACAAAGCAGCCATTAGGAAACCTCTCCCCAGCCATATTATTTGCCATTCTCCAGGCACACACACACCCACACACAAAAAAACTGATAAAGGGGGGACAAAAATTGTGTTGGAGTTGCATGCAGCCCACAGATTGCACTTTCTCTACCCTGCCATATGGGACTGTGCCTTTCTATCACTTCTACGAGTTGTTATATGTGACTTTTGGAACATGGTGGTATAATTCAAAGATATAGCCATGTTAGTCCATAGAATAGTATGTAGAGAGAGCTTGTAGCATCTTTGAGACTAACCAAAGAAAGAAGTTGGCAGCGTGAACTTTCGTAGACTAAAGTCTACTTCCTAAAGTACCAAATGCATCTGAGGAAGTAGACTATAGTCTACAAAAGCTCATGCTGCCAGACTCTTTCTTTAGCTAGTCTCAAAGATGCTACAAGATCTCTCTACATACTATTGGAACATGGTCAGAGATGAATTGGAGCCTTTTGGGGGATGTGAAGGTTAAATGGGGAAAATTTAGAATTCGTAAAACCTAGTATGAATAAAATCCATTTGTTTGTACTGCCATCTATGTCCATGATATTTTTTATAGAATAAAGTAAGTAAAGAGAAATAGAATGAATCAACAGGAGAAGTCTATGACTAGTAAAAGCACACATTGAACATTTCATAGTGGAGGAGGGAGAGAAAGACAATAACAAAGGGAGGTAGGAAGCAAAAGGCCAAACTTAATAAATAGATAATTAACAAAGAAGATTAATGAAAACTGTAATTAAATGAAGTATATAGATGGATGTTTTCTAATTGTTTCATTAAAGCCATTCTATATAGATTCACAGTGAGAGACTGCTGTATAACTCTTCAGTACTGGGAGGGTGAGATACATCCATAAGCCCATGTTTTCCTTCTAAACAAGATCAAAGAGCCTGCTTCAGCAGCATGAATGCTGTAGCTTATGTTCAAATGTTCAACATATGGGGGAAGAGAATTAGGAGCTATCACACAAAACTCTCCCCCACTGCCACCTCTTTTTGTGTAGTCAAAGCTGCTGATCTTCCTGAAATCTGCCTGGTTTTGGCTCTGTACCAAATGCAAAACTGAACACCTGTGCAACAGCCAAGGGGCTGTTTAAGAGCCCATGCAGATCCATCTGTAGAGCACATCACTAGGCTATTTTCTTTCCTTTGGGTGTGATGGAAGATAGGATCATTAAAAAGAGCCCAAAACCTAATTAAAGGAACAATATGTTTGCCCACCTGACTACCCACATGACTTGAACTATCTCTCACAGCCATGAGATAAAATGCTGAATTTTTCTCTCATTTCTTCCTTCCTTTTTGGCCTTTGTTACATTTTAACTATACTAATATATAATAACAGATTCCCCGTCAACATTAGGAAGAACTTCCTGAGAGTAAGAACAGTTGGGCAGTGGAACACGCTCCCTCGGAGTGTGGTAGAGTCTCCTCCTTTGGAGGTTGTTAAATAGAGGCTGGATGACCATCTGTTGGGAGTGCTTTGACTGTGTTTTCCTGCATGGCAGAGGGACTTAATGGCCCTTGGGTCTTTTCCAGCTCTTTGATTCTATGATTCTAAGATCTCGGGGAAGTATAGGAAAAAGTGAGTCTGGGCCAGGGGATTGGAGCATCATTCTCAAGTATAGGTAAGTTTTCTTTGATTCCATGATTCTCTCTCTCTGGCTTTTCTTCGCGAACGAAGATTCAGGAAGGACTCATCCCACGCTTTCTACAAGTGCGTTGATGACTAAAAAGACCAATCCAAGATAAACAAGTCTGGTTGGAGACAGCACAGCAGAAACCCCCCTGGGTGATGTTTCCGGGTTATGGTTCTCTCTGCGTTGTCATTTCTTTTCGAGACTCGTTTGGCATGAGCTTTCAAAAAAGGCTGCAGCATCGTGGATAGTGCATCTCCATGCCTGTCGATGCTAGGCCAGGGCAGACCATTGTTGGTGATCAATTTGGCCGAGCCTGAGATGTTGTTTCAGGGAGTCCTTGTATCTCTTCTTTGGGGTGCCCCTCTTACTCTGATCCATGGCAAGTTCACCGTAGAATACTATTTTTGGGAGGCAATGGTCCTTCATCCTAGAAACGTGTCCTGCCCAGTGCTTCCATGATTCTATATGCATTGAAAACATATTTTCCCTTTTTGACCAATCAAGTTTTTTAAATTACATCAACAGCAACAACTGCAGTCTGCACATGTCTGTCCTGGTTCTCAGAGGATGTGTGTGTGTGTTTACACACACATCTCCACACCAATGTGGGACACGCTACTGGTGTGCACTCTTTGCCTTGTTGCACCATTGCTCTTACTCTGAAGCTCCCTGCTTGCCACATCAGATGTGGTGACATGGGCCTTCTGAGTTAGATTGATGGTGTGGCAAGGTAAGAAGTAGGACAGCATGTAAACCACTGGGGATGCTGTGGAGTTTACAGAAAACTCTGCAGAAAGCCAGGGGTAAATTGGGATTGGGCCATAGCCTTTGGATCCACATCCAGTTTGGCAGGAGCAGACCTAATCCTGCCCCCAAGGTTTTGGCCTGCATAATTTGAATGCCAGCCTAGACAATGTGAGGCCAAAAGGAACTAGGCCTTTTGGTCCATGTGGCCAACCCCTTAAACATTTTTGGATTTCTTGACTGAAGTCTCCATTCGGATTAATAGCTGGGCCAAGATATGGGAAATCTTTAACTACTTCAGAGTCTACAATGTTTACTTTAATGTGATGCAAATAATCTGTTCTAATTATTTTTTTCATTCTTAATGTTCAACTGTAAATGTGTCTTTGCGCTTTCTTCTTTGACATTCTTCAATAATTGTCCCAAGTCTTTGTTATTTTCTGACTGTATTATAGTGTCATCTACATAATTTAAAATATGGTTAATATCCCTTCCTCAAGGCACATAACAACAACAGGGTTACAATGGTAGCTCTAACATGAATCAGAGTGGGAAAGCCTCACTAGTTGTAGGCTCTGGACTTCTCAGTGGTGGGCTGCCCTTTTGTTTTCCACATGGCAATTTAGGCTATTTTTTCCAATTTCGACAATTTTTTACCCCATCCCTGCTATGCCATATTGTGCAACTGAGCTATTGAATTGATTGAGATTTACCCCTGCATAGATGTGCATATGATGTTACTGTTAGCCATTTTTCTTTCACTTGGAGAGCATTTATCCAAACATTCCAAGGTCTTCTTAGAGAACGGAAGCTGGTGTTTAGCATCTGTAACCACCTTTAACATCCAGGACAAAGAAGCCAGGATTTCACACTACCAATCACAGCACTATGATTCCACTTTTACTACTATGGCTGCATCCTTTGGATTCTGTGGTTTGTAGTTTGGTGAGGTACTGGAGATCTCTTGCAGAGAATTCTAAACTACAAATTGCAGGATGCCACAGGATGGAACCATGACTGTTAAAGTACAATCAGTGTGCAATAACTGTGTAATATTAAAGAGCCTCAGGTATTCCAAGGTGTACAGGCAAAAAACTTCCTTTCCCATAACTATAACTATGAGTGAAAGAGCTGAGGAATCTAGTGACTGCTACAGTCTATTCCACATGGAGAATACCAGAAGGAAATGCCTATTTATACCTTTTGCCTTACTATTACTAAGTGCTTTCCTGCTGCACACATTAATTGCCTGAAAAATAATGAAGGGATAATTGCACTCAGCCCTTTCTTTTCCTATACCATTAATTGCCAAACAAGCTCTTCAAAGTGACTTGCTATCTCACAACTCCCACACAGGTAAGTCAAACTGTGGGTGCCATTAAACATCATCCAAGCTAACACCTACCAGAAAGAGCTGTCTTAAAACAAGGCAGTGGTTTCCTGCCATTAAAAAGTAACAGCCACCTGGCATTGTTTTCAAGTAGACTGCACTGAGCCACCACAGTTCCCTATAATTTAAGATATATTGAAAACTCTTTAGTCACTTCATCAGTCATTTGCATTTATATAGCATTGACATAATTCATTACTAAATACCAATACGGAGCTGCAGAATAATAAACCAGACAAAGACATTTTCCAGATAGATGTAATTTGCTTAAAAGGAAGTCAGAAGCACTTATCACGCATGAATACAGTGGAATATGTCAGGGACTTAAAGAAAAAAAACAAAGCTTTAGTATATTTGCTTGATGCCATCTTGGTGACTTTTTTGGTGCCAGGTGGAATAAGTTGGGTTATACAGGCTTTTAAAATAATTCACGAAGTGATTTTAAAAACTGTGTTTTAACTCTCAGGTTGTTGTGAGTCTCTCTCTCTCACACACAGCATTCCAGGTGATGCCTGACCAAAGCCAAATACAGTGGTACTATCACTTCCCTTGATCTAGACCACCGGTTCCCAAACTTGGGTCTTCCAGATGTACTGGTATGTATTTAATATTGTTGAAATATGTTTTTATTGTTGAAATTTGTTGACTGCTGTAATCCCACCTTGATCCGCAGGGAGAGGCAGGAAATTATTATTATTATTATTATTATTATTATTATTATTATTACTACTACTACTACTATTGGACTTCATCTCCCAGAATTCCTAACTGTAGGCCAAGCTGGCTAGGGCTTCTGGGAGTTGAAGTCCAAAACACCTGGAGGACCAAGTTTTAAAATCATTGATCTGGACACTATACTCCTATTGATGCAACCAAGAATCACATTGGCTTTCTTGGCTGCCACATCACACTGCTGAATCATGTTCAGCTTGTGGTCTACTAAGACTCCTAGATCCCTTTCACATGAACACCTGTCTAGCCAGATATCTCCCATCCTATATCTGTGCATTTAATTTTTTGCTCTGTAAGTGTAGTACCTTATATTTCTCCCTGTTGAAATTCATCTTGTTAGCTTTAGCCCAGCTCTCTAATATGTCAAAGTCATTTTGAATTTTAATCCTGTCCTCTGGGGAAATAGGAACCCCTCCCAATTTGGTATCATCTGAAAATTTAATCAGCATGTTCTCTATTCCTTAATCCAAGTCATTGATAAAGATGTTGAATAGCACAGGGTCCAGTATAGATACCTGTGGCACACCACTAGTCACCTATCTCCAGGATAAAAAGAAGCCATTGGTGAATACCCTTTGGGTTTGTTCAGTCTGTCAGCCATTCAACAATTCAAGTTGACTTCAGTTTATGGTGAGCCTATTATAGGGGTTTCTCAGCATGATTTGTTCAGAGAAGGTTTGCTAAAGCTGAGAGTGTATGACTTGCCCAAGGTAACCCAGTGGATTTCCATGACTGCACAGGGATTTCAACTCTAGTCTCCTGCAATCTAGTGAAACACTAAAACCGATGGCTTTCTATATTATAAGGCAACATACAAATACTGTTAAGACATCACTAACAGATTGAAAGATTGTCAGTACAAGCTTTCAGAATTTTTGGAGAACAATGGGTTTTGCCAAGTCTCTAAGAACCTATAGTTTTGGATGTGTTTTTTTTTTTGGGGGGGGGGGCTATGAGGCCATGTTCTAGAAGAGTTTATTCTTTGGGATATTTGAGATATTTTGCCTGCAACGTATGAGGTCCAGCAGTGGGTCAAGGCCCTTCTCCAGAAGCTGGCTCCAATGAAATCTTAGTGTGTTTCAGAAGATGTATCTTTATAAAACAGCCCATACTAGGCTGAACATTTCCCAGTGCCATAGGAAAGGAATGTGGTGCTGCTGGGGAAAGTGCCTCAAGGGGGTACGATGAGGAAATTGAAAGACTATAACTGGACTGGGGATGGCTGGAGGAATCACCTGGGGGAGGAAAAGGCTGGGGCTGATATGGGGAGGGCTGGAAGGTCCACTAAGCAACCTAAATTTGATTGTAGGGAAGGATTTGTCTTCCTATATGTGGAGTGTGTATACAACAGAGAAAGAAACTTTGAAGGGTGATTCTAATGAGATGATAGAATGGAATGTGTTTAGTATCTCAGGCTCCATCTGTACTGCAGAATTAATGCAGTTTGACACTACTTTAACTGCCATGGCTCAATGCTGTACAATTTGTAGTTTTGTGACATGTTTAGCCTTCTCTATCAGAGAGTTTGGTACCACAACAAACTACAGACCCTAGTATTGCATAGGATGGAGCCATGCAATTAAAGCGGTGTATAACTGCATTAAATTTGCAGTTTGGCAGCAGCTGCACATCTCTTACATATTCAAGATCTTCAACTAGTGAGCTGACTTTGACCAAATTGCTCTTTTATGAAATGGGTAGTTTGTAACTTGTTGTACCCATGACGCTCTCTAAAAAAATTCAAATGTGCCTACCAGCCCTAAATATTGGGAAACGCTGCCCTAGGTAATAATCTGCATTCCTTTCTAACTGGAATATTTGTTGAGGTTAGTCCTGCAAAGCAAATTTTTTTCCCCTTGCCTCAAGGTACTTCACAACTCTAGGAAACTTCTTACACAATATATGCAGTTGAAACCTAATTAAAATGGACAAATGGCTTTTGATTCAGCAGACAAATGGCTGTTCCAAGGCACTTGAACAAGGAGGAAGGTGCCTGCAATTTCAAGTCATCTAGCTGACTTTTCTGTGACCCTCATTTGCAATCAACAGCTTTGTGAATTTCTAATCACATCAGACTCGTGCTGTGCAAGAACTGTCAGCTCAATTGCCAGACACATAAATGTGCAACACCCCACTTTCCAGATGTTCAGCATGCTAGGAAGGAGACACCCTGTTTCCTCCTTCAATGAACCAGAGTGTGATATGAAATGCATTATTTTTACACCACCATAGCCTAAAAAATAATGTCCTTAAACCTGGTAAGAAAGTTTTGGATGAACACATCCCATCTGGATTTTTAAACATTTTAGGACTGAAATCGTACTCCAGAAGTGTTTTCAGGTCACACAGACACCATCTAGGCATCTGTTCCATATCAGATGGAAGAAAACAAAGTGCCTAATGTCTGGTATCTACTGCAAGTGATGGATTGGTTGATTGTTAAGCATCATTAATATACAGCTAGAATGACACCAAGATATCCTTAGATAAAACAGATTTTTTAAAAAAATATTCTACTAACATCTACACTGCAACCACATATAATCCATGGATGCCTTCAGTGTGGCCCAGAGCAGCTATCAAAGCTACCACCATCTTCATCCTGATTTTGGTGTCTCCTCACCACTTTTGATGCCATTGAAGCAGGCATGGTTCCCCACCCCTGTCTCTTTAGACTGCAGGATTGGGTGTTCTTTGTCATTTCTCAGATAATCTGTAGCTGGTTACCTAATCTCTCAAGCACTCTTAAGTATTGGAATCGTATTATGTTTAATATGGGAGAATGAAAACACTCTTTACTATTATTTTAGGCAATTTTATCAAACGCAGTCATAGATATACAAATATACAAATATACATTCACCCCAGGGAGGAACATAAATTTTTAAGTGTCGCATTACTTATTGTTTGACTTTACATTACTTGTAAGGTATTACATAATCTACATCACAGTTGCATCTCATATTACACTATCCCTTAAACTGTTATTTCTTTACCATGGGTTGACATTTTACAAAATATAAGCTTCTAAGGGCCAAAACAAATGGCCCTAAAGGGTTGGCATGTTCCCGTCCCTTTGAGAGCTAGATTGAGGCTGCAGCACTCTCTCAACCAGATGGTGGGTAGTATTGCAGCATCGGTGTCGTGGCATCAGATGTCCCCACATGCACAGGAGTGTTGTAAACTGCTGCTGCAGCAGCAGAAAAAGCCAACCCTTTTGACTCCTCAAAAAGAGGGCATTTGCACAGGACATGCGTGGCCCTAATGTGATATTGCCAGCTCAAAAACAGTGGCAAAATGCCGTCCTTTTTGAGGAGTCAAAAGGTGCTTTTTGCTGCTGCTGCAGCAGTTTTCAACACTCCTGTGGCATGTGGTGACATCTGATGCCACGACACCTGATGCTGAATACTACCCACCATCTGGTTGAGAGAGTGCTTTAATGCTGGCTTGGGGGCACGTCGGTGGGGTGCATCACTAAACATGCTGTACCCAAGTCAATGCTTACTGCCATTCTGTTTTGGCCCTAAATAGCATTTCGCTGCAAATCCTGCTATACCAGGAGAAGAAAAATTCTTATGCCAATCCAGCATGAATGAAAGTCGCGCTTTAATAGGTGCTCTGTTCTAGCTAACCATTTGTTTTCTTTTCTCTTAGGCTAGGAAAAAGAAAATTTTCTTTTCTGACATTCGAAGGAAAGGGTATCTTAGTTTTCAACTAGTGAAACAGGAACATCTGGCAAGAGGTAATGTATGGAGGTCTAGCTCATAGGAAGTTAAAGTTAAACTTTTCTCCTGTATCATTGATCAATATCCGTTCTGTAGTCAAGGGCTCCTGTCTCAGCCCAGATTTCCTCTGCCCCATCCCGAATTCGCCCTTTTCACTTTGCTGCCCCTACAACAACAGAGCCATCACTCTTTAACCCGTTCAAAAGGAGTGAAAACCATCCTGTTCAGAGAAGCCTTCCCAGTTGCATAATTGTCGCTTCTATCTGATGTTCTTTTGTTGCCTGTTTATCGAACCATTTCCTGTATTGTATGTATTGTATATGTATTATCCTACTTGAGAGTATTATTTCCTGGAGAAGATTAACCCCTTTTGAGCCAAGCCTCCCTTCATCCATCTGCCCTTGCCGGCCTCGGAGGTAGAGAGGAATGCTGGACCTCTTACCTTTCCCGCCACCACTCCTTCTCATTCTTTTCACGTCTTTTTAGATTGTTAAGCCTGAGGGCAGGGAACCGTCTAACTAAAAGATTGCATGTACAGCGCTGTGTAAATTTACAGGCTTCATAATAAAGGTTAATAATATAATATAATATAATAATATATAATAATAATAATAATAATCAGCGTCCTTACTCAATGGGTGTGCAATAGCATTTCAAAACCACTTGTGTCAAATACAAAGATTCACCAATCGAGTGGCTATGTGACAATGTACAGTATCAGCAAGTGTTTGTTTTTAATGTGCATAGGGGACCTTTGGAATAAATGGGGATAACTCTCACTACGGGTATGTTAGAAACTTCTTTAAATCAAAGTACTGATGAATAAATTAATATTAATTAATCAATTAATACCTTCAAGTTTTCAGGATAACAAAAATAAGCTGCTTCTTGAATATCAGCTAAATTGGTTTCCAGAGACAATGCACCTGTGTATAGTCATTTGCTGTGTCTTTGTCATTGTCCCATTTTTCTAGCTGACAGTACAGAAGAAAAAGAAAATCTTTGCATGTCAGGAATTTTTCTCTAGATAATCATGTAGCAAATCAATCTTAATTACACTACATTTCCAATGACAGTATGTTGCCTGCTGTTTTATACCACTATCAGGGGGTGATGGGCAATAACAGTGTCGAACATTATAAAAGATGAAATGTATATTCATTGTATTCCCTGTGTCCCCGTTATGTAATGCAGGCAATGTTAAGCACTTTGAGTACTATAGATTTCAATGGCTCAAAAAACCCCTAATTCTCCTGTTGAAACCAGTATGACAAAAGATGTTTAACTTTGGCTAAACTGGGTCCTTTCAAATGTTTATTGCTCATTTACAGAACATACATTCAATTGCTTTCTCTCAAATGCATTCTCTGTAAATGTTGTTATCTCTCCTTTTAATAATTTAGTTGTCATTAATTCTATCTTTCCTGTTTTGAACATTAATCATAATTTTACCCTTCTGGATTGTTGTTGTTGAGGGTGGTGATGATTTGAATTTCTGAGCCCTGTTCCCTGTCCAAATGCACCCAAGATCAGACACACCATTTTGCAATCAAAGCAGCCAAAGAAAATTATGTAAACAAAACAGCTCCATAGCTGAGACTTTGGGGCACAAGATAGTGTGATTTTGCATAAATAAAGATCTATGTAGCAGCTGATACAGCTGGTTCAAACCAGACCTTGAAAACACTACTTTTTGGTCCTGTGACTCTAAAATTCACCACCAACATGGCCACAACTCATAGTGGGACTACTACTCACTTGGGAATAGTTGTCCCACAAAGTAGCTTTTTCAAGCTGTGGTCTGGTTCTTATCCTTGACATGAAGAACAAAATCTGCAGTAATATCAAGTATGATAATTAGAAGGTTACAGAAGAAACCAGCCCATGATATTGGGGGTTCCCCCCCCATTCCCATTCTCAATCCAGTCCAGTGGAGACTACCAAAAAAGAGGTGAAGGAAGTCACTAGGGACCTGAAACACAATGTGTCCCCTTCCTTTACGTTTAACATAATACTTTACAAAGGTTTTTCTTTCACATCTTATCGGGATTTATTTAAATACAAAATATTTGAGATTTTGTTTTTTTAAAAATATGTGTTATTACTTCTTAGTCTTAAATGCATCAATACCACTCAAAAGAGGAAACAAAAATATCCTGGGTCTGATTTGAATCAGCTGTATCAGCTGCTACATAGATCTTTATTTATGCAAAATCACACTGTTTTTTGTAAATAATAAAACCAATAACCAAAAAGATGCATCAGCTGACTGAAATCCTAAGGAATACAACATCAAAGTCCTGAAACAGATGGGCAAAATAACATGCCTTAAGGCCAGATTGCGTGGTGGTGGTGGTGTTTACACAATGCACACCCCAAATGCAGCCTGAAGCTGTACCAAGGCAGTGCCAACAAAAAGGAACTGGGACAAGAAGGAGTGGATAGGATTTACTTCTTCCGGTGGCCCGGTTCAGGATCACAGAATCCTAGGATAGTTTTTTGTACTAAAGTTACTTGCAAATCATAATTTACTGGCAAAATTAAAATTATACATTTGAAATATACTGCATATGCACAGGCGAAATGCATTTACCTTTACATAGCTTCATGTGCCTAAAGTGAAAATTTGGTAAGATGTAACATTTTCAAAGAAAATTTGAAAGGAGTAAAAACAAGCGTTCCTAAAAATCGCCTCCTCTGGGACAGATCAGAAATGGAATGGGAACATCGGGAGGCATTGGCGGCGTTCCGGCGTGCAGTAAAATGTGTCTTTTGCCCCAATCTGTTCCCATTCTGCTACCTTTGATTCTGTGCCGAGCCCATCCCTGGGGGGGGGGGGGGGGCTGTGTGATAACCTTAATAAAATAAAATAAGCAGTACAGGTAATAAAATACAATAGATGCATAAAACATTAATCCAAAATTCCAAAAGTTTTAAAAAACAAAAAAGTTTTTAATTTGGATTTAAAAACAGTAAAGGAAGGTATAGTCCCCAAGTTTATATGGAGGTGATTCCAGGAATAAGGAGCAGCAAGAAAAAAGGAAAAAAAAGAAAAAACTCCCTAGAGAATCTAGAATGGCTCTATCTTTATTTTCTTTTTAGAGGCAGGAAATTGGTTTTTAAAAAGAGCGGGGCCTTTTATGGTGCTGTACTGTTTTTAAATCTTTACTTTAAAGTGAGGTTGTAAATTATTATTATTATTATTAATAATAATAATAATATTTATACCCCGCTCTTCAGAGCGGCTTACAAATTGTTAATTAGACATTTCCATGCCCTCAGACTTACAATCTAAAGAGACAAGACACAAAAAGGAGAAGGGAATGGCAGTGGGGAAGGGGCAAAGTCCAGCGGATCTTCTCTCCCTCTGAGGCCTGGACCATGGCAGATGGACTGGAGGGAGAGCCCTTCTTTTTACTCTGATTAGGCCTGATGGAGCTGGCCTGTCCTCCTCTCCCTCTCAATGGTGGATGAAGGGAGGGCTTTCTTCTTTCAGGCAAGCCCTGAAGGAGCTGGCTTGCTTTCTTTGCCTGGGGGTGATGGTGGATGCAGGGGAAGGCTCTTCTTTCAGGCAAGGCCTGATGGAGCTGGCTTGCCTTCCTCTCCCTGGGGACGATGGTGGATGCAGGGGAAGGCTCTTCCTTCAGGCAACGCCTGATGGAGCTGGCTTGCCTTCCTCTCCCTGGGGATGATGGTGGATGCAGGGGAAGGCTCTTCCTTCAGGCAAGGCCTGATAGAGCTGGCTTTCCTATCTCTCCCTGGGGATCTCCCTTCATAAACTGTGTTGCATTCCAGTGTGGGAGAAAGGTGGGGGGGAAAAGGGATGGATGGATCCTAGCCTCCTTAGAAAGGAGTTCCAAAGCCTAGGAGTAGACAGTGAGAAGGCCCTCTCCTGTGTCCCTGCCTGTGAAGCTGATAGGACCAAGAGAAATGCCTTCCTCAAAGATCTTAGAGTCCAGGCAGACCTCTGTAAAAAGAAAGGTCCTTCAGATATCCTGAACCAAAGCTGTAAAGAGCTTTGGATACTACAGCCAGTACATTGAATTCTGCCTGGAAATGGATGGGTAGCCAGTGGAATTGGTGTAACATGGGAGTTACTCCCTCGCTCTACCAAGCCCCAATCTGGCTGCTGCTTTTTGGACCAGCTAAAGTTTCCAAGTACTATTCAATGGCAATCCGACATAGAACTTGCTAATTATCCAAATGGGATGTAATTGAGGCATGCATATCTATGGCCAGATTGGATATTTCCAGAAGGGTATAGCTGGACACCCTAACTTTAACCGTGCAGATGTACTCCTGGCCAATGCATCTGTGTCTCCTGGCTGAAGACTGAATGCAATAGTTCACTCAAAGTGTGAAGCTATCTCTTCAGTGGGAATGTAAACCATCCAACATAGCCTGATCCCTATTCCCTATTCTGTCTTTTGACCTCTTTGAATTACTTTGAAAAACCTGATGACATATATTATAGGCTGCTGATGTACTCAATAACATTTTACTGGGAAGCAAAAAAAAGTATGCTTTGTTTATTGTGAAATGCACACAATTATTGTTGTAAATACTGCCTGCAGCTACATAGCCCCAGGCTTATCTTCTTTGTGGCAGGTGTTCATATTGCAATCAATTGAAAAGTTAGAATCTTCAAACTAGGTAGCAGACTGTTTAACATTTACATGAAATCACTTGTGAGATAGCAAATTTTGTCACCTAACAGATTCATAACATATGATATCCTAAATGCCAGGAAATGCAGGACCCCACAGAATGATCCAGGACCCCACAGAATGATAGATGACAATTATGGCTGGTTTTGTGGTATCTATATGATGTGGTCATTGTACCAGTAAAATGGATGCAGTGGCTTAGTTGTTAAGACACCAGTTCTGATGATCAGAAGACTGGAAGGTTGGCAGTTCGAGGCCTGGGTGCTGCATGATGGGGTGAGCTCCTGTCACTAGTCCCATCTTATGTCAGCCTAGCAGTTTGAAAGCATGCAAATGCAAGTAGACAGATAGGTACCACTTCTGAGTGGAAAGTTAACAGCATTCAGTGCAGTCATGCTGGACACATGACCGCCAGAGCAGTCCTCAGACAGCACTGGCTCTTTGGCTTAGAAACAGAGATGAGCACTGCCCCCTACAGGTGGTTACAACTAGGCATTCATGTCAAGGGACAATCTTTACCTTTTGTGTACCAGTAATGTTTAAATATCCATGTGAAGTGGTAGCAGCTTTCTGTAGCAATGTCATATCACTCAGTTTCACATAATGCTGGTGTTACACAGGTATAACCCAACCATGTAAAAATGACAGTCACATCAAAATCAATCATTGGTAATTGATTGGTAAAAGAAGCAGAGTGTGCTTCTGTTTTTCAGAATAAAATTATAAACAGATTTTATAGACATTTGGAATATTCATATAGTAGAGGCAATTTATAGAAAAAGAAAACAAAATACCAATTAATGAAATTAATGTTAGAAGATTCTACAATGTGAAGAACCCATCTTTTATTATAAGAATGCACCTCTCCCTTGTATACATCATTATAAGTGATTTGTTAAACATCCTTTGGAGCCAAAACCACTAGTCTATGCATATCTCCTGAAAGGGTGCCAAGTGTATAAAGTGAAACCTACTTTAGAGATTGACAGAAATAACACAAACCCATCATACTATGACCTAATAACATAATTATGGTCTGTAAGGCCACAGATCAGAGTACACAAATTTTGTATACAGATCAGTCTCCAGAATCTTCCCTTCACTCAGCTATTCAAAGTACCATTTAAACATTATCAAAATTAAAGAAGGAGAACGATCAGCAGCAGCAGCAGCAGCAGCAGCTTGGGATGTAATGTAAATTAAAGCCTGCCAATTTTCAGGGACTATTTCCCCTAATTTCTTTGTGTAAACAGCATCCTGGGAACCAACAATCTAATAGAAATCAAAGCACTTGACTGGAAGTCTTTGCAAACCCAAGCCAACCCATAAGCCTTATGCTTGGCAGCATTTATGATGCACAACATACTGCTTCATGGGTGAAAGTTTCATTTCATCCATTTTAAGAATTTTCCAAAAATCTGCAAATATCAATAGGAAGAACTTCAGAGTTTAAAAATGTGTTCTAAAGAAAAATGCATTTTTAAAATCTGAAGTATGGGGGAAACAACCAGATTTGCCCATACAGTTAAAGAGTTCTGAGTGCATAGCTCTTAAAAATACAGCTCTGAATCTCCATGTATATAATGACAAATTATGGCTGTATTCTGACAGCATTCTCCTGAATATGCTAAACCTACTGAATTTTTTGAGTACAGAAGGTTGAGAATTTTGTTTGAATCTTTAAAAATAATAAAAAAATAAAACCCTCACCAAACCCCACAGATTGCTTCTTCCCTCAAGATTATAAACTTTAGATTTTAAAGAAATGGGAAAAGTGGGAGGGTAGAACTGACAAATGTATCACTCCTAAAAGCTCTCTGTTTAGGAGTTGCAAATGCAGCATGTAACACATTAGCCCTTGCTCCTCCTCCATCATGAAGAGCGACTTTATGAAGAGGTTTTCCAGCGATTTGTATTCTATGAAGAATCCCAATTTTGGAGAAATATGGGTTATACATTCCAATAAATAAATTAATAACTAAAAGGAGAACCTCCCCATTGATGCTCCCTTCTTCCTAATGTTTCTGTTCGTGCAAGGAAGCTGGTTTTAGAGCTGCCAAAGTGAGAGTGGGACATGGCTCCTGTACCTTAAAGGTTGTGTAGAAAAGAAAGTTTCAGTATATGTTGCTAGTTGTTACCTGGTTGCATGACAAGTAACACCTGCTTGGAAGGAATTCCCTCTTCCACACAGCCCTTAAAGGTAGTAGAGCACTGCCCAACTTTCACTCTGGCAACCCTATCTGTACCCCTTGGAGAATCTCAACAAAACAGTCTGGCAAGGAGGAGAAAGAGAAACATGTTAACATACTCAATATGAAGCCAAGATTTCTTTGTTATTATTTAACATGTTCTAGAACTGAGAGTGAAAACTGGTGATTACTGTAAACTTTAGCAACTGCATCTTCCTACTGAGATAATTCCAAATATTCAGGGCTATCTGAAGTGATTATTTCTCTCATATCTTTCAGTTTCCCCCTTTATGTGATAGTTGTACTACATCATAACTACTAATACAATATTGCACATAATCGTGCCTTAAGTTGAAGATAATATTACATGGGAACTTCAAAAACAGACTTAAATTAAAATGTTAGGGTGCCATAATCTGCCCGTACTGCACCATATGGTACATTATGAAGCTGCACTGATGTATTTTATAGTAGAACATTTTGCCATCATATCCCAAAGGCCTCAGTGACACCTTATTGTATTTTTAAAAATGCAAACATATTTTTAAAATACAGCAGGAAATTTATTATAATTCCAAATTAGAATCCTATGTTCCTGTTGGCTAACAACCAAAATAAGACCCCACAGCAATCAGAGAAATTAGTAATATTAATAATTAATAATTTACACTGATTTGGCCTAATTTGTGCAAGCGTACAAGATTTAAATGAGCTTTCATTATGTGGAAGTTTTCAAGAGCCTGCAATATTGATTAATTAAGCTGGAACCCAAACAAAATCTGACATTAAATGCTAACTTCCTAAAAAGAAATCATTTTGCATTTATTTAAATTTATCAAAATAAATAGATTTACATGAATAGGTTGTGGGGAGGCAGGCAACCTAACATTCACAGTAGCTTTTCCATTTTTGGTAGTTTTATTATACAAAAATGAAATCTAATCTTGTTAATGTCATTTTGTTCTTGGACGTTGCTACATGTAGCTTTAATCTGCAGTAAGACCCAGACAAAAGCTGCTTTTGCAATACTTACTGCATGAGAACACCTCTGACCTGTAGCTATTGTATCCTGGACCCATAGATGCTGTACCCCTACCTTCTAATCACGCAAATCCCTAGAGGCAAGCCATCACTGCCAGGGAAGTTGAGATATGATATTTCTTTCCTTTTTGTTTTAACTTACATTGCAGTAGCAGAGTTCTGGAACTGCATCAGAAATTTAAAATAATAATAATAATAATAATAATAATAATAATAATAATAATAATAATAATAATAATAA
>NC_056523.1:38649635-38753249 GCF_019175285.1 Sceloporus undulatus | reverse complement strand
TAATAATAAACCTGAAAGGCATACTAGCTAGGGCATAGGCCAGAGAGGAGTCAGGAAGGGGAGTCAGGAAGAGAGTGTGATGGCAGCAGCAGCAGCTTCAGTCATGCAATTGTGATGCAATTGCTATGAGAATGGTGCTTGTGTGGCAATGTTCGTTGTCATGTGCCTTCAAGACAGCTCTAACTTACAACTACCCTCTTACAGAGTTTTCTTAGCAAAATTTCCTCAGATGAGATTTGCTATTGCCTTCCTTTTTTGTGTGTGTATGTGTGTGCCTTCAAGTCATCTGTTAACTTATGAGGGTGACATGAATTTCATAGGCAAGGAATAATCAGAGGTAGTTTGCTATTGCCTTCCTCTGAAATATAGCCTATTGTATATGATATTTCTTGGTGGCCTCCCATCCAAGTACTAGCAGGGCTGACCCTGCTTCACTTCCACGATCAGACAGGACCTTGGATATTTAGGCCCTTCTTCTCTGTTGAGGGAATGTTACTTGCTTAAGATCAACCAGTGGGTTTACATGACCAAATGGAGATTCAAACCCTGAGATGAGTCCAGAACTCAACCACTACTGCACACTGACTAGAAATTGCTATCTCTCAATAAATAGGACAAAAACTGTGCATTGGTATGGCTCTGACTGCAACATCCCCCATTTTCACTGTTGCCTCCTGGTAGTTCCTTTCCTCCCTCAGTCACCATGGAAGATCCACCTGCAACACCATCCAGCGAACCATTTCACCAGCCACCATCTGCCTAATGCCCCTCCCATGCCCCTGTGAACTAGCAGGAGTACACAAGGCATACGTTTGATTTGCAAGGGAGAATTTTGGTCTGCAAAGTTACATATTGATCACTGTCTCCTAATTGACATACTCTCTGACCTTGGGTTCTCAGACTCTGTTCTTGACAGGTTTAGATCTTACTTGTCTGGTAGATCTTTTGCAGTAGTTGCAGGTGGTCAGACTTCATCTCCTGTTCCCTTATCTGTTGCAGTTCCTCAGGGCTCTGTTCTGGGTCCCCTTCTATTTTCTCTCTACACACTGTCCTTAGGAAAACTCATTAGCTCTTTTGGTTTTTCCTACCATCTCTATGCCGATGACACCCAGTTGTATCTTTCCACCCCTGACCTTTCTCCAAGGCTTGAACAGCAAGTTTCATCTTGCCTCACAGCTGTCTCGCAGTGGATGCGCCATCGGCATTTGAAGCTCAACATGTCCAAGACGGAGCTTCTTGTCTTTCCTTCTAAGCCCACCCTTCATCACTCCTTTTCTGTCTCTGTGGACAACATTTCTATTCAACCAGTCCAGCAAGCCCGCAGTCTTGGTTTTATCTTTGATTCCTCTCTGTCGTGTATCCCTCAGATCCAGACCACAGCCAAGGCTTGTAGATTCTTTTTGTACAATATTGCCAAAATCCGACCATATCTCTCCGCCTCTACTGCCAAGATCCTGGTCCATGCCCTAGTGATCTCACGACTGGATTACTGTAACGTCCTCCTGGCTGGGCTTCCTCTTTCTCACCTTCGTCCTTTAATCTCTGTTCAGCATTCAGCTGCACGCATTATCACTTCCACCCACCGCTCTGACCACATCTCTCCTGTGTTGGCATCCCTTCACTGGCTCCCCCTCCCTTTCCGCATTCAGTATAAGCTCCTGCTGTCGACATTTAAAGCCCTCCATGGACTGGCCCCTCTTTACTTATCAGACCTTCTTTCTCCTCACCTTCCCACTCGAGCCCTCCGTTCTGGTAGTCAAGGTCTGCTGTCTCAGCCCAGGATTTCCTCTGCCCCATCCCGGATTCGCCCCTTTTCACTTGCTGCCCCTCACTCCTGGAACCTTCTTCCCCCGCAAACAAGAGCCATCTCTTCTTTAACCAGCTTCAAAACGGAGTTGAAAACCATCCTGTTCAGAGAAGCCTTCCCAGGCATTGCATAATTGTTGCTTACTATTTGATCTTATTTGATGCCTGTTTATCAAACCATTTCCTGTATTGCTATGTACTGTATATGTATTATCCTACTTGTGAGTATGTATTTTCCCTGGAAGAAGATTAACCATCCATTATGAAGCCAAGTCCTCCCTCCAGTCCATCTGCCTTGGTCCAGGCCTTGGAGGTAGAGAGGAACTGCTGGACCTCTTACCCTTTGCCTCCACCACTCCCTTCTCCTTCTGTGTCATGTCTTTTTAGATTGTAAGCCCGAGGGCAGGGAATCGTCTAACTAAAAAGATTGTATGTACAGCGCTGTGTAAATTTACAGCACTTCATAAATAAAGGTTAATAATAATAATAATAATAATAATAATAATAATAATAATAATAATAATAATAATAATATGTGACTAAGGATTTTATCAGATGAGCTTTGGTCTTGCCTCAGCCTCGTTGCGATCATGTTATTGAAAGAGAATGTAAACATACCCGTTTTTGAGCTTTTATTATCATGCCTCTCTTCAACAGTGTGATGGAGGCTTTTTGTGCTCTCTTCCACATTCCATATCCCTCCCAAACCCGCCTTATTGCTTTATGCCCTACCCAACATGCCTTTCATTCTTTTTATTTGTAATGCACTTTTGGGAATGTGGTTTAGGAAAAAGGAGAAGGAGAGGGAGTTGAAAAATGTGAGGGAGAAAACAAGTTGCTTTGGAATAGCAAGGAGGATGGGAAGTGGGGAATGGGGTAGACTGACACCATCTAGTATCAGCATCAGGACTGCCATGGACTGTCACTTATTGCACCTATGGAGTAATAGGGTGACAGCGCAATTGGTCACTTATTGATGGGTTTCCCCATCAGGGAAAAGATGCACTCCAACAACATTTTAGAGGCATAGCAGCAATGGGTCAGAGGTGACATCATCAGATAAATATTGCCAAAGACCCTATGTTGGTCCCCCCCCCTCCTCTCCTCTCCTCTCCTCTCCTCTCCTCTCCTTCCACCAGCAAGTAAAGACCTTTTTTATAATTCAGACAGACTTTTGGCTTATAATTCATGTGGCAGATAGGGCTTTCAACAGGGTTGTGCTATGTTTCGATTGTGCTTTATATTGTTTTCAATCAAACTACTGTTTCTTTGTACAAATAATTTTTGTACAAAATTACTTTTAAGATCCCTAGGATCCTATACCAGGAGAAAGGCAGGATATAAATCAAATCAAAACAAAGCAAATAAATGAATGAATAAATGTTGGTTTCATTTCTAGTGACCCCTGGATTCCACTAACCTGTCAGTCCCAGGGCACATCAGCCACCTTTCCACCACTGCCAGCACCAGCAGCAGGACAGGTGAGTTTAGAAACTGCCAAGGGTCCACAGACAGCAAATGGTCCATCCTCTGACCATGTCCATCTCTGTTTCTCCATAGGTGCAGGACCTAGGCCTAATCTGCACTGCAGAAATAATGTAGTTTGACACTGCTTTGACTGGCATGTTACAATGCTATGGAATCCTGGGATTGATAGTTTGTTTGGGACACCAATACTCCCTGAGAGAGAAGGATAAATAGCTCACAAAACTTTGAATCCCAGAATTCCATAGCATAGAACCATGGCAGTTTTAAGTCTTACCAAACTGCGTTATTTCTGAGTGCTGGTTAGACCTTAGCCAGGACTAAGGCAGAACCTAGCTGTCACCCCAAGAAACAACTTGCAATATTAAATTGTTAAAGATGTGTTAATGTTTACAAACTGCAAAGCCTGGGAAGTTACTTTTAAAATTTGTAATTTGTTACAGTTACAGTCCCATTCATTTTCCCAAAGTCTTGTTTCAGTTTTTAAGAGTAACACTTCATGCCACTTGTTATTCAAAAGTAACGTTACTTATGGATAAAGAAAATCCTAAACTTTCCAGAGGGTGTCATAGAATACCCAAATTCTCTAGCGTGCCCAGCCTGTTCATAAGATAAATATTTCAAAATATACAGATTAAAAAGCACAAAAACACTCAGACAGTTTGAAAGTGTTCATATTGATGAAAACTAAAAAGGATGTCATAATCTAATTCAGAACCTAAAACATGATCATTCACATGGAGCAGGATTTATTCCTGCATCCCTGACATCTCCTGTTCCCATTAGACGACAAAAGAAGTTCAGCCTTCTTTTTCGAGCTGCTGAACAGTAAGTATTCAAATAAATGATGTGATTAAAATGAATTCACCTCTTTGAACAGTAGGTGGCAATGGACTCAGTCTAAAATAATCTGCTGCATGGAGGTGAATGAGCCATATATAATTGCTTCAAATCAAGGCAGCTCCAGTACGGAACTCATTCTTTCTCATCCAGTCTCTCCAAGAGCTAAACTAGATGTTACACTCAAATGCATGCAATATTATCACCATGCATCTTTTTAACTGAGAGCCAGCATGGAGTAGTGATTTGAGCACTGGACTATGACTGGAAACCAGTATTTAAATCCTCACTGCACCATGAAAACCCACCGGATGACCTTGGGCAAGTCACACTCAGGCTCTAAGGAAGGCAAAGGCAAACCTCTTCTGAACAAATCTTGCCAAGAAATCCCTGTGATAGGGTTGCCTTAGGGGCACTGTAAATCGGAAACAACTCAAAGACATACAACAATATTTTTTTAAATTTTTACTCTGTAAAAGATACTCCTGGATGGGGCAATAATGTGTAAAGAAGGGTAAGGAGGCTAAATTCAACAGTTTGTTTGTTTGCTGTTTCCCAGTTAGCATTCCTCTACTTATCTATGGTTTCCCAGAGGGTGGAACAAACATGTGAAATTTAAAATGGGATGCTGCTGCCCACCCAGTAGCTACTTCCCAGTGCCTTGACAAGCATCATATGCTACAACTATTTAATCCCCTGTTTGTTTTTGTTGGGTGTCTTCAAACCATTTCTGATTTATGGTGACCCTAACATTGAAACTATCATGGGGGTTTCTTGGAACAATTTGTTCGGGGGAGGGGGTGCTATTAACTTCCTCTCAAACTGAGAGAATGTGACCAGCTCCAGGTCACCCATTGAGTTTCTATGGCCTAGTCTCCAGAGTGCTAATCTAACATCTAAACCATGCTGGTTCTCTGAGGGGTCATTCAGATGTCCTTTTTTTAGCATGATGATGCAAATAATCTCTTTCATGCATTCCAGGTTTCTTATTCACACTATGGAACTGCATCTATGCACATCTCTGCAAGTTTTGTTGTTCACACAGGTGAACAACAAAATAAAGATGGAGTTGATGATGTGAATGCATTCAGAACACTTTCTAGACATGCAGAGTTTTTCCCTAGGTCTATTTGGGTCTATTCACATCGGTTATACACACTACTGATGATGCAGATATTTAAAAAAAAAAAAATTCAGGGGAAAATGTGATATCAATCATCCCGAATTAAGTGGATTTTTTGGCAACACCCCCCCCCTCAACTTAATCAGATGCATTCAGGATGTGTGTGAACAACGAAAATTTAACCTGGATTCATCCTGGATTATTTTCACAGTATGAATAACCCCCTTAATCTCTAGTACTATGCTACAATTCAAGCACCTGTGCGGCATTCAGCCCTGCCTATAATGCAATATTTTCAACTTGAAATTACATTTTAGTGAAAAATAATTGTTCAAATAATAATTTTAAAAAATCAGTGTGGTTGTATAGGTTATAGCCTTGTTTTATCCATTTGCCAGTTCAGTTTAGAAGTCACCCTTTTGGACTGAGTTGATAAAGGGACTGCAATCATGTGAAAAGTTACTAGCGTTCAAGTGAACATGAGTAGAACTCAATTTCAGTTCTTGCTGCTGAACACTCTATTTCAAACTTTGCTGGAGCCTATTCTTGTGCTGAATTGTATGTTACAAATTACTTTCCAAGTAGTGCATTGAAGGTCTGATTTAATCAACGGATATTTATTAGCTGATTTAAATTGTCCTGATTAATGTTGTTACATAGGTTTCTATATGGTGCGGAATATAACAATTTAGTTTTCTAAAAAGTGCACTAGAGGTTTGATCTATGAATTTTAATATATTGGTGGAAGTTATGATGGATTATGTTTCTAATGTACATTGGTTAGGAGATTATGCAACTATAATTGGTTTTGAACAGTATATTAGAATGTTATTACAAACAGTATATTTTGTTTAGCTATTATAATATAATTTTACTGTGTCTCACCCCCCCCCCCCCGAACCTACCCAAATTGTTTTTAAAATATCCCCTTGAGAAGGAGTTTTTATCTCCCAAGTGCTGAAGCAGAGCTGAATATCTTCAGAAAAAATCCTGACTATTACATGTTGAACAGAGTTACAGAATTAGCAACAGCTGAGGATCAGGTAGGACCAAGTGCCTATTCCTAAAATGCAGAAATACATGTGGAGAACCTGCTCCTCCAAGTCTCAAAGGGCTGATTATTTGCTGTTTTTTATACCACATTTTATTCAACATTTTGGAAAAATACATGAAAATTAAAAACATGCCAAACAAAATCAACCATAGATGATAGGACTATAGTGTAATATGGAAATAAAATACCCAGATTAAACAATAAATCAGGGAGCAGCAGAAACAAATGCTTCCAGTCTGCTTCTGAGCTCAATTCTAGGTGCTAGTTTTGATACACAAAGCCCTAAAAGGCTTGGGTCCATAGACAAAACACCGCCTCCTCCTCCTATGTAAATAAGCTTGCCTGGAATTTGAGATCTTAAGTGGAGATCCTGCTCTATCTTCTATAACCCTGAGAAGCTAGCCTGATGAGTCCACAAGAGAGGGCTTTCTCAGCAGTGGCACCTCAGTTGTAGAACCAGAGTTGTCAAGTCTCAGTGCTTTTATTCCTGAGACTCCAGTTTTAATAGGACACCTTCCTATGAGTGTTGTTGTTGTCGTGTGCTTTCAAGTTGCTTCCGACTTATGGTGACCCTAAGGCAACCCTATCATCGAGTTTCCTAGGCAGGTTTCTTCAGAGGTGGTTTGACAAGACAAAAGTGGAAGCTCTTTAGTTTTGGTGAGTTCAGCTCTAGACATGAGGGATGTGTTGTGTGAAAATCTCTAGCTCAGCTAGTAGAGAAGCAACTTCATTGATTTGTTCCTGTACCTTGCCAAGATTTGGGGAGGAGGAGGATATTTACTTCATTCACTTCCTTCTTCCCTCCCAGAGTTTGTGGCACCATGGCTCATCCTCTGCTCTATTCTGCTCTGTAGCTAGAAGCAAGTTGGGTAGAACAAGTGTTCCTTATCCCATCTGCCTGAGAAAGAATATTCCCTTCATTTCACCTTGATCTGAGAACCACCCTGTTTGTTAAGACTTATATCTTAATTGTCAAACAGGAATATAACAGTCAGCTCTCCATAACCATGGATTCAACCATCCATGACTGGAAAATATTCTCTCTCTCTCTCTCTCTCTCTCACACACACACACACACACACACACACACACAGACGCAGATATAAATATAGATATAGATATGTAGATGTACATATGTATGTAGATGTACTTGATTTTGCCATTTTATATAGAGGACACCATTTTACAATGTCATTGTATTTAATGGGACTTGAACATCCACGGATTTTGGTATCCGTGGGGGGGGGAAGTGGTGGTGGTGGTGGTGGTGGAACCAAGCCCTCTGTACATTGTCTCGGTGTATATGTTTAAATTACAGGCTGTGGCCTACAGCCATATCATGCTGAACTCACCTAATCATGTCTGACCTTGGTAGCTAAGCACAGTCAGGCCTGGTTAGTACTTGGTGTTGTAAGTCAAAATGAAGAAGAAAAAGAAAAAGAATGACAAATTATGAACAAGCTTTGGAGGGAGCGAAGAAGCAGGCACAGTGCCACCATGCCTAGCCCAGAGGCCCTCCATCCATCTTAACTGCTACCATCCCATCAATCCATGGAGAGAGGCAGGTAAGACATCATCATCATCATCATCATCATCATCATCATCATCATCATCATCACCACCACCACCACCACCCTGGCCTTAGAGGGAGAGAAGAATTGGTAGTATCTGGTGAACTTGATTTCCTTCCCCACTGCCATTCTCTTGTCCTTTGGAGTCATGTCTTTTTAGATTGTAAACCTGAGGGCAGGGAACTGTCAAATTAAACATCTGTAAACCACTCTGAGAGCCTGTTTGACTGAAGAGAGGGTATGAATACTCTAAATAAATAAATGGTACTTAATGCACAATGCTTAATTATATCACCAGAGGGTGCTCACTTTCTGAACAAGTTAGTACACTAGAGCAGATGTTCATTAAAAACAACAAGAATGTACTGGGCAATCTACAACAACTTCAGTTCATCGCTGCCGCTGCCGCCGCCACCACCACGACATATGACTGTAAGTAGCATTGTGTGGAATGGGATTGAAAGGTATCTTGCTCATTTAATGTGACTTCCCAGGATTGTTAGGCTTATTGCATGGCACTTGGAAGAATGGGAATGGAATGGAATGGAACAAAACGGAATGGAATGGGAAGGGGGACCTGTCTTACCTCATGGAAGAATGTTGCCAATGCTGCCAGGAGTCCCCAAACCATTCCCTAGTCATTCCACAGCAGCCGATTTTGCAGAACATTTCAAAATTGTCCTTCATAATCGGCTGCCATAGAACATCTGGGGAACGGTTTGGGACTCCAGTCGGCATTGGCAGGTTTCTCCTGTGTGTTAACACATGTTTTCCCCCCATTCCATTCCCGTTCCTCCAAATGCTGTGCGATAAGCCTATGTGTTTCATAATGAGAAAGCAAAGCTTTATTTTTAGAGGTCCAGTCCTCAGTAACCAGGAATAGGCATTGCTGTGCTCCTGGCTTCTGACATTTGGCTAAGAGGAGGGTGCTACAGAGCATGGAAAAGTTGGATTTTTGGACAACAATTCCCACTATCTCTGCCAAATTTCCCTGGCTTTCTCCACTGCCTCACACTGTTGTTAATGAGGAGTATATATTATATCAGCATTTAATGAGTGTCTGTGGAAATATTAAATTACATGAGCAAAACAAAAAACATTTCAAAGTATTACAGCTACAATTAGCTCACTGTATGCATCAAAAATTCTTTTTATTATTATTAATATATCTTTATTTTACAAAGCTTGCGTTTTTACAAGATAAATTTTTACAACAAGACATTTATACAACAGGATAAATAAAAACATATCAACCTATATCAACAAGCTATAAATATGTTATATTTTAGGCTTACAACTGTATGCATCAACGATTCTAATCAGTCTGTGGCTGGTAGTGCTGGAAGTCAGCACCTAGTGGAAATAGCTAAGAAATGTGAGAAGTGAAACTTAGGCCCTAAACATTGCCTGTGTTAAGGGGTCATCACTAGTCCCAGTTTTGCTTCTTCCTTTCATGCACACGAGATTCCACAGAGTAATTAGAGAGCTTTCACTTCTGCCTGATGCACATTAATTCATTTAATCTCTGTAATATGCCAACATCCAGAATGGGCATGGAAAAACTGCTCCTGGCATAATTAGTGGAGGTACTGTTTATGATCCCATGTAGAGGCAATCCCAGTATGATCAGGTCTTAACTACCATTCTGTTTTGAACAAGGTTTTAATTTTGAGGTGGCAGCTAATACAATAGTTGATGATTTACTTTATGTCTTTAGAGGTAAAGCCAATCCTAGTTTTGGATGGTTGTACTATCAAGCATGGAAAATTTGTCCAACTAAGGTCCAGTGTTTATCTAAGGCCAGATTTTGCTGTTGTTCAAGGTGATATTAACAAATAACTGTCACTGAATTATATTATTTATTTCTTAACTTATTATTGAATTTTTATCCTGCCTTTCTCTGGCCATGGGACCCAAAGTGGTTTACGAAACTTAAAAGTTTAGCTAAACATGCACTATAAAAAAGATTTTGGGGAAAAAACAATTAAACATAAGTTCTACTAAAAGGACATAGTTAAAACCAATTTAAAATACATTTTAAAATACATTTAAAATGTGAGTAAAACATACAAAATAAAAAGAGAATGAACAGTGGGGCCTTGATATCTGCTGGGGCTTGGTTCCACGACTCCAAAGTCCCATGCTCAAGTCCCATTAAATTCAATGGCATAATAAAATTGTGTCCATTATATAAAGTTTACATTTGGGATTTTTTTTTTTGCGGGGGGGGGGGGGGGTTCAAGCCATGAACTTACTTGCTAATTAGCTTACTTGCTGTTCACCGCTATGATCTTTGGAATAGCGGTATATAAATAAAACAAATTATTATTATTATTATTATTATGAATGTTTGAATATGTGGATGCAGAATCTGTGGGTATAGAGGGCTGACTATACTACTTTGAATATTATTGTGCCAAATGATTAAAATCAGTCAGTCAAGGAAGCTTGCCATTTTATACCAATGTAGCCTCTGGACAGGGAGAACATGTGGCCACTCAATCCAAATTTGCTGCAAATAGCTTCCTTGTCACTTTTAATAGTATAGGCAAGACCCAGAGTCACTCCAAATCTGGAAAATGCAGGACACCTGGGATGTTACTGTACATGTAGATCTGCCCGATATTTTTTAAATATAAAATTATCCCTGTTTTCTGAAATTCTGTTCCTTTTTTTCTCATCTTCTTTAGTCAAACCATCATTCTAAAAATCCTCTCATAACCAATGGAAGAACTTAAAGAGGCAGTACAGACCGGCACTTCACACACTCCAAGCTCTTCTTCATTCACTAGGGCGCCATCTTGACATGCACCTGTCTACATGGGGCACACCATGATGAAGCTTGACTCAGGCTTGCATCCTTCCGAGGTCGCTAAAATGAGTACCCAGACTGTTGGGGGCAAATTAGCTTACTTGCTGTTCACCGCTATGATCTTTGGAATAGCGGTATATAAATAAAAAATAAAAACAAAAAAAAAGTCCCTCATGTGAAGCACCCAAACACTGCTGTGCACAAGGGGCATCATAATACTGTGCCGTGGTGAATATGACACCCCTCCCTGTCCAGAGGCTATATTGGTATAAAATGGCTTGGGCCCAGGATACCTAAAGGACCACCTCTCCCCGTACATTCCGCCTCGCACCCTCAGAATGTCTGGGCAGCAATTACTGAAGGTGCCTGGGGCTAGGCTAGCCTCCACCACACGGAGGACATTCTCCACGGCTGCCCCAGCCCTTTGGAATACGCTGCCCACTGAGCTCCGCTCGTCCACCACCCTGGCCCAATTCAGGAAGGACTTGAAAACCTTCCTGTTCCAACAGGCATTCCCCGAATAAAATCCTGTGGGCCTCCCTCCTCTTCCGTGGCCAAGAGGTTGGGCTATGGGGCTTTTTGCTTGTTATTTTTTGTATGACTTGCTGTATTTGCATTTTAATTCTTCGTGTCTTCTTGTTTTGTATGGATTGTATTTTAACCTTGTTGTAAGCCGCCCTGATTATAAGAAGGGCGGGATATAAATAAAATTTTTATTATTATTTATTATTTATTCTATGGCACAAAAACTGTTTGCTCCCTGCGTAGCCGGCGGCATCTGGTTGCCGCAACCTGCTTCCGGGACTGAAAGGGATGGCATTGAGCCGCCCATCGGTCGAGCCCCAAAGACTTCCTAGGAAGATTCAAAATCTTTATCTAGGATTCTGCTGTCAGCCAACTCTCTCTCATAGTTTTTTCTATTGTCCATATTGTTCTCCTTCTTTCCTTTTCCCCTTATTACTCCATTCTCCCTCCCTCTTAAGTTCTATTTCTCCTGCCTTTTCTTGCTATTTTACATCTGATTACTCTGTTTTGTCTTTTCTCTCTTCCATGTGCCCTCTCCTTCAAGCATCTGTAGTCACATTTGAGTCTCTCCTTTTTTATTGCGTGTTAACTCTTCCTCTACTCTGCTTTATTTCTCTGTTCTCTCATGCATCCACACCTCCTCTCTCTCATTTTCAGTTGAAGCATTTCTTGCTTGCTTGCATGTACCCCTGCAGGGTTCCTCTTCTTGCTCCTCCATCCCTCCTCTGTTTTCTCCAGCTACAACCCTGCATTTCTGCCCGTTACATTTTCTGCCTGCTGCCAGACAGGCACTTTAAAGTAAACATGGGAGAGCTGCCTCCTCCTCAGATGATACCCTCAAAATTGAAATAAATTTCATCTGGAAAATACTTTACATTCTACATAGGATTCTGGGGTGTGCAGTGGTGTGTTTGTTTTTGTTTTTGTTTTTTGTTTTTTTACCACAATCACCTAAGGTAATTAATATTAACACATTGCTTGCCTTATGATATAATGAATGGTCCCCGTTAAAATTCTTTAGAGCAGTCAGAATGGGTACTGGTAAGCACCCCCCAGCAGTTAGATTGGTGAGTCCCCCATATATATGCCATGTTTCATCCATGTCCCTTGTGACATGATTATTGTTCCCAAGGAGAGCTTTTGCAGAACTGCCACACCCAAAATGCCCCAGAGGTTGCTCATAAGTGTGGGAGGAGCAAGCCTTTTTATAAGATGACCAGATAAGCAAACCTTCTGTATGTCAAGGAGTACATATGTCAAAGTTCTCAGACTGTATTATAGTATTCATCCATTGACTTTGACAACTACAGCAATATCACTAGTGTAATAAAAAACCTGCTATTAAAAAGTCCATATTGAAAAGTATATGCAAGATCAGACATTGACCGTGGCAAGAAAAAGGACAAAGTGGCTCTTTTTGCAGGATTAGCATGAGGCGATGCTTTGAGCACTAGACATATTAACATGCAGCAGTAATTCACAAAAGGCTAATCTCAGCAACACTGGTACATCTCAGATATATCGCACATCATCAAAAAGAGAAAGAGAACTCAAGTTTATGTTTCCCATTAATATATCCTCCAGTGATCTCCACAAGTGCAAAGACAGTGCATGATGTGCTACCTCCCAGCTGCTAAGTCTACAACAAGCATCCTGAGTGCCATTTCCTCAATATTTAATACAATAATTTGGAAAGGCAATGACATCCAGCATGGTGTAATGGTTTTCCTGTTGGACTTTGAACTTTATTACATCAGGCTCATAAGGGACCACAATCAGGTTAGTCTAAAAAAGAAAATTTAGAACTTTAATGCATTGGTCCTGGAATGGGCCTGTAGTGTTCCAAAATGGAATGTTCTGGGGATGGAAGGCAATGGGGAACGGATTTTACCGCACAGTGAGAACGCTGCCGCAGCTGCCGACCATCCCCATCTTGTACCAGATGCATCCCAGAGGGGGTGATTTTCAGGAACACTTGAGAGGCATTCCCAGAAATCGCCCCCTGGGGAACACATTGGGGACATAAGTCCCTCTCCTCCCCTCCTCTCCTCCTCAACTCTTTCCTTCCTTCCCTCCCTCCCTCCCTTATTCCCTCCATGCTTCCCTCCCTCGTTCCTTCCTTCCTTACCATCTATTCACTGCCACTGCGGAACCTCCTCTTCGCTGCCGCTGCCATTGCCTCAGCAGCCTCATTACTACGGCCAGGGAAAGGCCGTGTGGGGGTGTTGGAGGCCAAGAAGCCTCCAGCCTGCCACCTGGCCCTCTGCGGAGGTGGCGGCGGCAGAGAGGAGGTGAGGAGCAGCGCCAGAGGCCTACTCGCCACCTCAGCCTGCACGCCCCACCAAGCGCCAGGTGGTGGCCCAGAGGCCTCTTGGCCCCCATTAGCCCCACCCGCCCTTCTGCAGTGGTGGCGGAGGCGGGCAGGCCAGGCAGTGAGGAGGCTTGTGGCGCTGCTCCGCTCTCCCCTCCTCTCTGCCATCGCACAAAGGCCGCAAAAGGCCTCTGGGCCACCACCGGCTTTCCGGGAGGTGGTGGCAGTAGTGCAGAGAGGAAGCAAGGAGCAGTGCCAGAGGCCTCCTCTCTCCGCCACCTCGGAAAGGGCCGGGTGGTGGGCTGGATGCTTCTTGGCCTCCAAAGCCCCACCTGGCCCTTGGAAGAGGCCGAGGAGGCCTCTGGTACTGCTCCTCAGCCTCCTCTCTGCCCCACCGTCACTGCCGGGGGAAAGGCTGGGTGCTGCTCCTGGAGGCCTTTGGCCTTCAGAGCAGCACCAGCCTTTCCCCTGGCGTCATGGCGAGAGTCCTCTCGACGCCTCAGCCTCCACAGAAGGGCTGGGTAGGGTGTTGGAGGCCAGAGGCCTCCAGCCCGCCACCCCGTCTTGGTGCAGAGGTCCGGCGGGTGATGCCAGAGAGGAGGCCGAGGAGGCCTCTGGCACTGCTCCCCCACCTCCTCTCCGCCACTGCTGCCGCCGCCGCCACTTCCGTGGAGGGAACCTGTGTGGGCTGGAGGCTTCTTGGCCTCCAACACTTAATGGAGGGAAATGTGTTTAGCTCTTCTTTGCAGACTCAAAACCATCATGAAAAACATAGATGAAGAATTGTCTATCACATTTGTTTTCAGTGAGTTACATGGTCCCTTTTTTATTGGATTCTCCCAAAAATGGCTAAATTTAAAATTTATGAGTATGTTGAAGATAAATGGAAAATATGGGAACAGACACCTTGCTGATCAATCTCTCTGTCAAGAATGAGGTTTTATAAGAAAAGGGGTACTAGTTTTGTGTGCAGTTTACTGGAAACAGTGGTTGAAACGCCTTGCATTTTTAATCAAAGCATGCATTGCCAGGACACTGTTAGGGTCATATTATTTTGGTTTTGGTATTGCAAAACACACATTTTTGAAGTTTACACATACTTGCAGATTTTTATATCAGATAAAATATGTGTGATATTCAAAAATGCTAGTTCCTAAGGACAGTGGAATGCTGAGATGCTAAATCTATTGGCCTACAAAACTGGTTACCCTGAAATACTGGGAAGCTTCTAATCCTCTGAAAGTACTGTTAGAATTGAGCCAGAAAGTCAGAACACTGGTTGATTTCACACTGTATAGGGATGGACAGAGAGGGAGAGGGAGAGTAGAAACAAGGATAAATATATATTAGGTACTCAGAAAATTACCTGGATCCACTCAGGTTAAAAACTCATTGGTTACCTTCTTGGCCCAGTTCTCTCTTCTGGGTTCTTTTCTACCCCAACTTTTTCTTTTGATCTGGTCAGAAATCATTAGACAAACTGTTACCAAATGCTTACACTTAGTACTGACTGCAGACAGGGCTCAGTCTGTGGGTTTCCACACACCATCTAATCTACAGGAGATCACACATTTATTTTCTTCATCCAGGTCCCCAACTATCATCTATGGTGAGACATACAGATTTTATACAACAAGTGATTCCTTAACCTAGTGGACTATCGGAGTCAGGGTGGCCAGACATCTTCCTATTCCAGGTCATGTTCTACATTTCAACCTTCCATCCAGGAGGAATTTTTAAATGTATTCCATTTTGAGCATCACTAAGAAGCATGAATGTGCATTTATATTAGTGTTCTTAGCTTTTATATTGTATTGTCCATCCTTTTCCTGGAAAGTCCTACCTTGCCCCAAAACTTTTTCAGCAAAAAAGAGCAACACCAACAACAAAATCCCACCTGACTCCACATTTCAGGCAGTTACTCCCAAAACACAATGACAAAATAAATTAATAATTTTCTGGTCTCATGAAACCAGGAATCTCATGCTTCCTCGCTTTGCCTAATAGTAGCGCCTGCCATGTTAGGGACACCACACTGTGATACAAAATCTTCCAAGGGCACACTCAGATGAACCTTAGCAATGCTTTTTTAATGTAAAGAAGGAAAGGAGTAAGGAACAAACTCTTAGGCCCCATTCACACTGCAAAATAATCCAGGATCAATCTGGGTTGAATCCTTGTTGTTCACACATGTCCCAAATGCACTCGATGCACTTTGTGGGTTGGGAGTGCTAGCAAGCCCCCCACTTAACCTGGGATATTTGATCCCAGGTTTACCCCCTGACTTTTCCTGAAAGATCCAAATCAATCCACATTGTTGGCAGTGTGAATAAGCTTCCAAATTAATTTGGATCGCTCTGTATTGTTCAAAGGATGGGAGGCAGCTCCATTTTATCCCTAAATGATGGCATATGTGAATAACACAGGGGTTACAATGACTTGAAGAGATTCGCAAACCCAAAACAAAATTGGAACAACAAACCCAATACACATCAGTGTGGCAATCTGCATCTCCTTGGGACAAAAAAAAAAAAAAGAGTGTGAATGCCCCCTTCGATCACTTTGTAAAGCAAAGTGTAAGTGCCTTACCCTACCAAAACAAAACTATTTTCCCCTTCCTCTAGCAGCCACCTCTGTTCTTTTCTGAGGGTGGTGGAGTCTAAAGCAACAATATTTACTTGGATTGAATTATAAGTCTAGGGCCACTTCATGGTTTTTACATTTCACAAAAACAGAAAAAGCAAAGCTAAATACCTTTCACTGGCTGTTGTTCCAAGTTATCTTCTGTAGTTATTTTGCATATTAGTTATTGGAGAAGGCAAAGCTTCAGTTGTGGCTGTTGTTTCTGCTGTTCTTGCTGTTGTTATTAAACAATGAATATGTCAGCTTAAAAAATTATTTCAGAACCTATCAAAAGATCAGTGAAATATTTCCAGTTTAACTCAACAGGCCAGAATGAATTGTAGATTAACTCCAATTTCTAATGTGGAAACATTTTTCACAGTGAAGTTTCTATTGATTTTTGTCAGCTAATGTGTTGTTATGTGCCAGAATATGTTTTCTAGGCTTCGGAAATCTTACCAGAAAGATAATGATTTCCTAACTGCTCTGATTGTTTCTCCTTTGATTGGTTTGATAAACATATTGGAAATTTATGTTTTTGAAAGAGTTTGGCTGATTGTACACCAATTTTGCAAATAATATTTCAATAAGTATTAAAGTTTGCCAAAAGTTTTTCTAGATCCCAGTGAAAAATAGCCTTGGTTTTCTATTATTGTTGTTGCCATTATTATTCATTAAATTTCTCTCCTTGTGTGTATGTGTGTATATTGATAGATATGACTTTTTTACATGGGGACCTATGTGCTTCCATCCTGAAAATGCTTAAAGTGTTGGCATCCCAGAAAAGCAAGGAAATTCATCACACAGAGCACAACAACAGGTGAAAAGCATATTACTTATGCAAGAAAGTGGGTAGAAAGCAGATTTGGGTTTCAGACAGATGAGGACAAATCCTGCGAGAGCAGAAACTCCTAAGTGACCTCCTTTTTCAGGACATATACTCCATTTCTCCCTCCTGTACAAGAGGAATTCCAAAACATCCCCTCTCATGCTCTCCCACCAGCTGTTCCCTTAGAGGCTGTAGGAGGAGTAGAGCAGCCCCACAAGGAAAAGAGGTGTATGTGTATGTACAGTATGTCCCTTTAAGAACAAGGTTGCCTCTCTCTCTTCAGCACAGCAAATGAACCATGGGAAATCTGAGAACAGGAAGAATCCAGCACATGGTTTTCAGACTGTTGCAATTACGCAAAGAAAGCGAATTCGTGAATGAACTGGATATAAAAACCCGGTATTTTGTGAAAATGTCTGTTCCTTGATTCACCTCACTTTCTGTTTGGATTCTAATCAGTTTGTGTGCAGCATCGTCTGAAAAGCAATGGAAAAATTGTCCCTAATTCCCTGGATGACCCTGCATTGTGATCAGTTTAACCTTCCAATTTTCCCCATGTGATAAAGTCCATAGAAAGACAGACAGATAGATGGTTAGCAAAATTTCAAATGAACCAAATTCCACATGGAAAGGTTTTATCAGTATATATATTTCATGTCCAGAACCAAGGATCAGCTGATACATAAATTCTGCTTTGTATATAATACTGTGGAAATCCTTGTTAATTCATTGAGGAAATCTCTGTTAATTCATGGAAAGCTCTGAATGCTGAAAAAAACACAATAATATGGTGAAAAATTTCATAAATATTTTAAGTTAGTCCTCTCTGTTAGGATACCTGAAACTGTGTGAAGCATCTGTCACACTGAAAGGCCAGAATCCTGTTGGTGTCTTATGCATGGGTACGTTCCCCTACATAAGTGATTGGGCATTTCTTTCCAAAGCAGAAGAGACAAAGTTGTGGCACTAGAGTTGTGCATCTAGTGCTATTACACATGGTTGCAGAGGAGCATTGCTCACAATCCTGAATGCAGATTCACTCTGCAAAAAGATGAGTATTACACAGGAATTTGATTTACATGGATATACTAACATGGCAGCATCGCACAACTGCTGTATAACTCCATGAGTGTAAAATTACTATCTCTCCATAACATAGGATCTGAACCATATCATTCATATTCATTTTATTGTTCTGTACCTTCAAGTCGTTTCTGACTTACGGCAACCCTAAGGCAACCCTGTCATGGGGTTTTCTTGGCAAGAGTTGTTCAGAAGAGGTTTGTCATTGCCTTTCCCTAAGGCTGAGAGCATGTGACTCGCACAAAGTCTCTCAGTGGGTTTCATGGCCATGCTAAGAATTGAATTTTGGTCTCCAGAGTCATAGTCCAGCACTCAAACCACTATGCCATGCTATTCATTACTACTGTTCAAACTACACATGATGTTAATCACATGTAGCCTGTTCCCTAGCATTTCTTATTTACTTATCCCTCTCCTTTCAATATAAAGAGGACTTCTATGCTGCATCCCCAAGAAATTAGTATGGGAAGAATCTTAAACGTCTGACATTACCAATTGTGCCCAACCTTCCCTTAATGCTGGGAGAAGGTAGGAGAAATATTTTGTACCTCACAGGCTAATGGCAGCTTTGAGGTAAAATAGGAAGTGGAAAATCAGCCTGCTCCTTCACCATATATGCAGATCTGCATTTCCTAGATTTTGCAGCCCACTGACTTCGATAGGTAACAAACAAAGTATCGGGAAGATGATTGACATCATTTCTTGTTTGTACCCTCCACTCTAATCCCTTTGGAGACAATATCTATCAGTCATTTTTATAAAATTGCTGTACTTCTAGATGGGATGGCTATAATTATAAGTAAATAAAGACTGCTAAAATTATTCAAAAACATAGAAAAGCAGATTAAAAACATTTGAATATCAAGATGACTCGGAAAAGATATAAAGATGTCAACAGGTTGTTATAATTAAGCATTTGTTTGCCTTGTAACTTCAACCACAATCATTTGGTGCCAGATTTGAAATATAAGGGAAGATATGGCATGATTTGATGCCCTTTTGATCACAGCATTGCTGGAATTCTTTCAATATTGCTGCGTCTTCAGTGTGCCAGTTACTGTATATGTGGAAACAAGATGTGTGGCATATGCTATTTGTGGGACTTATTAGATATTACATATTTGGCAAATCTTTATGCAAATCTTCCCAAAGTATTTTGAATATATACTCTAGGAAGGGAAATGACTAAAGCATTAAACAGGAAATAAAAATATGCCTTGTTCTGTTTAGAACATTTAAAGAGGCCTCAAAAGCCACATGGGTTTTTTGAAGATCCAAGAATGTACCTTGTAATAGCATCTGTGTATGAAAAATATCCGTTTTGCACCAATATGAGCCTTGCAACCTTTTGTATGTTTGTCTGATTGCTGTTGCCAAAATGAATTTCTTTTGCATTTATTTTATAATCTGCATGTATTCCCCACTATTTTTGCTAGACTTAAGAGGCAAAGGCTCTCCTAGTAAGAGGTAGAATGCAGTGGCATTACTAGGTTGGTGTCACACCTATGACCTTCTGGGATGGGGATGCAGATGGGGAGGAGGGTCTCACCCCAGGGACCCCATCTTCTTGCCACCACCATTGCCTCCAACCAAGACACCAAAGACAAGATGAACTTCTGAGCATGAACAAGGTTTCTTAATTACGAAAATACACTCTCAAGGAAAGAGGGAGTCACAGCAAACAGCCCAGTGCCCCCAAAGAACAATGGCAGAAAGGAGTCAAACCGATCGGGAAGGGAGAGTAGAGAGAAAGGTGCACGGCATCACCCTTGTCCTCACCCCCACAAAGAGGAGCATCTCACCAAGACCTATCCTCCCTTTCTTTCTGGTGGAGGGCCCTTGGTTGGGATGCCTTGTTGCTCTCTGGTGTGACTCCCTCTGATGGTGTCATGCAGTGTAGACCATAGTAATGCCACTAGTAAAATTTGGTACAATACCTATGAATCGTTGTACCTTTTTCTAATTAAAATATTATATAGGTAATTATGTAAGAGTGTGTTTAAGAATGAGATGCTGATGAATATATAACGCTGATCAGTATTTCAGCATAAAACATGGAACAATCCCCTATACATGTTCATTCAAATGTCCCATTACACTCAATGAAATGCACTCCCAAACATATAATGATGGATATCATTGCAACAAAAATATTTTTTTTTCTTCTATATACTGTTTTATATGGACAATTCTTGGTAGGACTGAAGACCCATGTAAAGTGCATGACTTGCAGAATGATTAGACCCACAGCCACGTAGAGATATTGGGTGAACTTAGGCAAGTCACATGCTCTCAGCCTCAGGGGAAGGCAATGGCAAACCGCCCCTGAACAAATCTTGCCAAGAAAACTCCATAATAGATTCACCTTAGGGTCACCATAAGTTGGAAACAACTTGAAGGCACACAACAACAACAACATTTTTCAACCAATGCATACTTCAACTTCTTTCATAAAATTGCTTCCATGCAGAGTTCAATGCTCATGTCAAACATCATTAACCATGTAAATCTACCATAATTCAATCAAATTTATTGCTGGCATATTAATTTTCATGCAGAGACATTTAACATTGGAGATGTAGGAAACCATCTGTTTAGTTTTTCTTGTATTTCTCAGAAACCCATTCTTTGTTCTGTCTGTATTTTTCCTTTGCTCACAGAGATGCATTTGACTACACATTTTTTTCAACGTGTAAATGTTTACACATTTTTCTAAAGACTCTTTTAACAATACTAAACAGAAAACAGAGAAACTCCTATACCTTAAGTTTAATTTAGCTGAAAGAAGAATTAACTGATTGGTATGGACACAATCCATATGCAAAGAGAGACTAAGAACTGCCTTTATGCATGAAAAGCAAATGTTCCATAGGAGCTTTCTGGCAAATGAAATGGATAATCAGAAAAATGAACACTAATTGATGGGTATCAAGTGGTCCCTCCGGATTCACAAGGGATATATTCCTGGCAGTCCCATTGTCCTCAATGGCATCATTGGAGACAATGGGACTTGACTATTTGTGAAATTCCCTCTCTCTCTCCCTCCCTCCTTCCTCCCCCTCTTCTTCCCTTACCAGCATCTTCCCTCTGGCTCTGGGGACTTTAATCATAGCCTGGACCACTGGGGCTTGTAATTGGCCCCAGCAGCCATCAGGACTCTCTTTTCCAGCAGTACTTGGGGCCTGGCATGTGCACGCTCCATCCCCTCCACCACAGCAATTGATATTTTGTGCACCCATTGGTTGTGGCGGAGGGGTTGGGGCATGCACATACCAGAGGGACCACTGTAAATGATTTGTCTACACTTGATAGCATTGCCAGGGGTAAGATGCCAGTAAGTGAGGGAGGCAGGGGAAGGGAGCGAGTCTTGGCCTCACTAATAACCAAAACCGTGGGTGCCAAGGCCATGAATCTGGAGAGACCACTGTACTTGTTTTATGTATTTTATTTGCATCCTGTCTTTCTTCCAGACCTGAAGTCCAAGGCAGTTTAAAATATAACTAAATATCACTGTTACAGTGCAGCCCTAAACCAAATGTATGCCAGCTTTAAGGGATCAAGATTAGGCCCAAGCCTTTTCTATCCACAGAAATTCCTTGGTATCAGAAGAACCCTTTTCCTCTGGTAGATATAAGAGGTGACATAATTGCCTGCTAGCAGAAGAGCCAAAAGTAGGGGAGCAAAGAGGCCTGCCAAAGGAAAAATTGAATTATGCCAGATCCAAACCTCCTCCAGGCCGAGGACACAGCTACAATGCCAGCACACATACAGGTTAGAGTGAGGACAGCCCTAAGCAATTGCAGTAATCCTCAGATTGGGTTTACCATGATTTCAGCTGGCCTAGTGTTGGCCCAGCTGGACCTTGGTTCATATTGACAAGTTAGAATTGTGCTTTTAATCAGGATATCTATTTTAAGATGAGAGAAAAATGAAACAAACAGAACAACTTGAAGGGGATGAATGTAATCCCAACATACATCAAAGGAATTTTAAGAAGTGAATATGATTCATAAACTAGAGACTGATGTTCATTAGATGGAAGAGAAAATTTTACAAGGCCGTTCAAGCCTTGCAACAGATGATATCCCAGGACATCAGTCAGAATGCTCCTTTTAACTTCCATGAACCTTGATTAGAAGGAGTGAGCTGCTTCTTTATGATTGATACAGCCTTAAAATTCAGAGGGAAAAATACATTTCTTTCCGTCTCAACCCACCTCCTTTTGATTTGTGTTTATTTTTCTTCTCTGCCGTGGGAATTTTACAAAATGAGCAGCATTGCAAACACAGACAGCAGAAGAATTTAAAGATGCATATGAACTACTTCATTGTGAATTTGATGTTGATAAATATAGATCACAAATTCAGGCCCGTTACATACCTGCCTTTCATGTGCCCTCATCACGTGCAAGGGTTGCCTGGGGGGGCGGAGCGCCCACACACCCCACACATGATGAGGGCGTAACAATGGCAGCACCCTGTTTACATGGGCACCACCATTGTTACGTAAGTGCCGCACGGCACTCCAGGACAGCCTCCAGTGTCAGCTCTCATTTATGTATGTATATGACACCCTTCAGAGTCTGATGCCTGCATTTTTTGAAGCAGGTTCCTGATGCCACACTACATCTGGTAATGTTTACTAACATAAGACTCTTCCCTGGTTTTAAAAAGGAATTAGGATGTGTACATGTACATGCATATGCATGTGTCTATATATGTATATTTCCAGAAAGGCAGCGTAGTGGAGTAGTTTGATCATTGGACTATCTATGACTCTACAAACCAGGATTTGAATCCCCGCTTGGCCATGGAAACCCACTGGGTGTCCTTGGGCAAGTCACGCTCTCTCAGCCTCAGAGGAAGGGAAAGGCAAACCCCTTCTGAACAAATCTTGGGAAGAAAATCCCATGGTAGGTTCACCTTAGGATTGCCATACGTCAGAAACAATGTGAGGGCACACAACAACAATAAAAACAATGCATATTAATATATTGTTGGTTCTGCTAATAAATATAAAGAAGAAATTAATTTGCAGGAGGCATGAATAAAGTAAATAAATCTAGCTATCTTGTTTTTCTTTTGCAACTTCTTTACCATCTTCCCTCATTTATTTGGAATGTTGGTCTCTTTTCATATATATTACAGTATGTGACAAGATTTCATCCAGTTCCCTAGACGACTCTTGCAGTATCACAGTCCGTCACAAAATTGGAAATGCAATTCTGTTTATCTTCCTGTTTCTTTGCCCACAAAGTCATGCTCTTCTCTCCCTAACTGATTATCTTGAAAGGGACAAAACTCGGCAGAACTGTCAAGCAATATAATTGTTAGCCAGTTATACAAGTCTTTCTAACAGAACTGCTTAAGCATTTGATTTCACAATAGGGTACATAATGCACAGAGTGATTATGAAATGACTCTATATGTCTGTGAAAAGTTCAGTGAATCATTTATGAAATGTATACATTAGTGAAACTGCTCTCTGATCTGTTGTCTTATCTTGTCAGGAAAGGAAAGAGAGTTACAGTTTTGTTTTTGGCATTGACTTTCATTTCCTAAAACAACTTGAAGAAATAAAATATTGAAATGAGCATAAATACAAAATAATGTTTGTAGTACTGAATAACTCAGAAATGCTGAAGGAAAACATTAAACATGTGTGCTGCATAAGTTTTTAAGTGAACTTGGTATGACAGTTGATCTATTATTAAACAGATGTTGAAGTTCAATTTATGAATTATTAAATTCTTGTTACATTTGCTTGCCAGGTTGTTTTATTTTTTTAAGCCAAAAATGCATTCCCTTTAAATATTTTGAAGGTGTCCTTCTGTATTACACTAAAAATATTTTGCTTAGAAAGAGTAAAGTTTATTTTAAAACTGTTATTAGAAGCCATATAAATAAGTTTTTGAAAAAGTCTAACAAATTATGTGCCCTGCTAAATCTGATGTCGTTTAACATGAAGCAGCACTGTGCAAACACTCAACTGTGTATATAAAGATTAGGATTTACTGGCCTACCTGACACCCCCTTGCCCTAGTTAACAAGAGTTGCTTCAACATGTTGTTTCCATGCTCAACTGTGTTCAGTGCACATACAGTATGCTCAATTGCACAAGAGGTACACCTCATTTTTGCAAATGTACTTAAGTGGATAAGTCCTAGGTTAGCTATGATCTACATACCAGGTCCCTTTGCACACATTCTCTGAAATGACAAATAGTATGTGGGAACACAATATGTAAAAAATGGAGTGGGGCAGCATAACAACACTTTTTTTGACATCCATAGAGTTTGAACACCTTCATGTAGCTATAAAATGTTTTGCACCTTCAGCAACATGGCAACTGGTTTCAGTGTTCTGCTTCCAGGTACACACTCCTACTGTAAAAACAACAAAAAGAGTTGTGACACATTAAAGACTAATAACTGACTTACAATCTCATAGAGAGCCAGTGTAGTGTAATGGTTTGAGCATTGGACTATGACTCTGGAGATCAGGGTTTGATTCCCTGCTCAACCATGGAAACCCATTGGGTGACCTTGGGTGAGTCATACACTCAGCCCCAGAAAGCCCCATGATAGGGTTGTCAAGAAGCGACTTGAAGGCACACAAAAACAACAACAACAACATCTTGTAGCTTTTGGGATTCACATTTACAGCTGCTAATGACCAAATGTAACCCCACACCACTACTTCTTAATTCAGGAAGTGGCTAAACTGAAGGGTTTTTGAGTTGCTCTAGATTGGGGTGCTGGGAAATGACAAAAGCAGTGCTTTCCCAGGTGTGGGGCATACTGTGACAAGTAGCTGCAACAGACAGGAAAGCATTGCAGTCATCATTTCCAGTGCCCTGATCTCAGAAAACCTTGGATCAGGTGCCGCTTGGCTTATGAAACAGGTTTGGGGCAGTGGCATTGGCAAATTATCTCTATTGTCATAGGTCCATTTGATGATGCAGGATCTTGACCTAGCAAAGTGGCTGAGGCTTCTGGGAGTTGAAGTCCAAAACGCCTGGCAGATGAAAGGTTGGGAATCACTGGATTAGAATAATTTCCAGAGGGTTCATAAAGACACCAAGTTGGAGAGGAATTCCAAGTAAATGAAATGCAGAAGAGACATGCAGTTTACTGAATGGCAAGTCAACATGTAGGTACATTGCATTGATTCGGTGAGTTTAGACTAATCAGGTGTAACAGTAGTATTTATTCCACAGTGTAGCATTCAAACCCAAACCAGTAATCCTAAATAAATTTACTAGGAAGTAAGTCCCATTATTTGTTGTTGTTGTGTGCCTTCAAGTTATTTCTGACTAATCATAAATGTAAAGCAAAGCTATCAGAGGATTTTCTTTGCAGAATTTGTTCAGAGGGGGTTCACCCTTACCTTACTCTGAGGCTGAGAGTGTGTGACTTACCCAACATCATCCAGAGGATTTCCATGGCTGAGCAAGGATTCAAACCCTGGTCTCCTAGTGTCTTAATCTAACACTCAAACCACTACACCACACTAGTTATTATTATTATTATTATTATTATTATTATTATTATTATTATTAACCTTTATTTATAAAGCGCTGTCAATTTACACAGCGCTGTACATAGAAACTTTTAGTTAGACGGTTCCCCGCCCACAGGCTTACAATCTAAAAAGACATGACACAAAAGGAGAAGGGAGAGGTGGTGGGGAAGGGGATCAGGTCCAGCAATTCTTCTCTACCTCTGAGGCCTGGACCAAGGCAGATGGAATGGAGGAAGGGCTTGGGTTCTTAATGGATGGTCAAAAGGAGAAGGGAATGACAGTAGGGAAGGGGGGGGAGTTCTCAAACTCCATTAAACACAGTAGGATATTCTCATCAAACATTCATAGGATTGTATATATATGATTCCTTTGTTTGTGGGTCTGCAAGATTCTTTGTTTTAGAGGAACTCTAAAGTCTTGCCCTTGCTCCATCTCTTAGTGCCTTTTAAGATGTTGTCTAATTTCCATACATTGCTGCATATAGAACACATATAAATACCAAATGACATCAATTGAAAACAAGATCCCTGTAGTGTGGTTTGGAACTCCCCTTTACACTGTATTTTATATGTGTTTGTTCTAACTGCAGATATCATTATATCTTGCATTGTTGGCCCTTTTCGCTCCATAAAAATCACACCAAACAACCTTTAGTCCAAATTTTCAGTGACACCTGAATTCTAGGTGTCACTACACAGTTCCATTGGTTCCATAGCACTTTAATTGCCATGGCTTTATCCTATGGAATTTTGGGGTTTGTAGTTTAGTGAGGTATTTAGAATTCTCTGCTAGATAATTCTAGTGTTCTCCTCTGAAAACAGCAGAGAATTCTAATGACTGCATCAAATTACAGATCCCAGGTTTCCATAGGATGGATCCATAGCACTTAAAGTGCAATAGTATAGTCTAGATATATCTGAGGTTGAGCATAACAGCGTCTACTGTATATACTCATGTATAAGTCTAGAAATTTTAGTCAAAAATTGACCTCAAAATATTGAGTCAGCTTATATACAGGTCAATGTAAGTATTGTACATTAACTCTTCTTTTAAAAAGGAACCTATCCCTTTTTTGAGTAGAGTAGCAAAAGGAGACAGATTCATTTGTCCTTGGAGTACCTAAATGAAGTACTGACCACCTCTATTCTCTCCAACACAACACCACTTTTGGCCTTTTGAATGCCTGGTGGGAAAATGGTGGTGGTGGTAGGTCTTCGGCACTTCACCTTAAAGGAGCAGTGAGAGGAATCAGGCTTTGAAGGATTTGCATAAGACATTTGTGTATGTTTGTCAGCTCTTCTGGGTTAAAATCAGACAAAGTCATCACATTAAAATTAAAGGCTATAATCACTGCTAACGTAACCACCATTTTCTCTGCTTTGCCTTTTCATCATTTTGACATGTGCACATTTTCTTAGTCTTGTCCACACCTGGTCACCCCCCACACACACATACACACATCACACAGCAATCATTTTTCATAGTTCCCTCCTTGTCCCTCCAATTTTGAGGGTGTGCACAAACAGTTATGCCTGCTGGGATTTTGTATGTTCTTTGACATCATTTTCCTTTGCTTCATCCTTCACATCCTTACAACATGACCCTAGGTTTTACTCTTGATTTATCCATAGGTAATATCAAAATCCATTTTGCAGTCAAATATATGTGGTAACTGCAATTTAAGACTGCAGTCGCTAAGGTGCTACTAGAGTCTTTGTACTTGCATCTTTCCTACAACAACATGCTAACATAACTTCACTACTGTTAAGTTTTCTTTGAAAGATTTATTCAGAGGAGGTTTGCCAATGCTTTCACTGAATATGGCCTACAGTGCCTAGTATGTCCCTGGCAATCTCCCTTCCAGGTAGTACCAGGACTCACCTGCTTAGCTTCCAAGATCAGACCAAATCTGTTCTTAGAAATCAAGATGTATGTGTAGATGCACACATGCACATTGTTGTTGTTTCTCTTCAAGTCATTTTTGATTTATGGCCACCCTAAAGTGAACCTGTTGTGGAGTTTTCTAGGGCTGAGAATATATTACTTGCCCAAGGTCACCCAATGGGTTTCCATGATCAAGCAGGAATCAAACCCTGCTCTCCAGAGTCATAGACCAATGCTCAAATCACTACATCAGATGGGTTCTCTGTGCATGCACTTACATGTGTGCATATGTACCACTTTCTTGCTTTCATGGGGCCAGTTGTGATTGAATGTTGCAAACACAATCGCAATTTAAGTTCCAATACATTTCACAACAATACCACAAATTAGATATTAAATTTAACACCTACAAATTGTTCTAAGAGTTCCAAGTATCCAATGAGATTTCAGTGCAGGATTCGAATGCAGAGCTCTGCCAAGTAGAACTGCAAATTTTGGATATAACCTTAAAACTCTAAGTAAAAAACAAAAACAAAATAGATGTAAATAGAAGGAGATTCACTACAAATAATGTACCTGTTTGTTCCCTCCTTATTCAATGTGAAAAAGACCTATTCCTTAGCCCTGATAAGTACATTTCTTCTCCATCTCACCATCTCTACATAAATACAGCCTCTTCCTTAGGGTTTCCCCACCCATAGTGTCAAGCTAATATTTCATAGGGACTTCATACACACATACATTCTCTTTTTCAATGTGTTTAAACAATTACTCATCCCACTGTAATAAGTGTGCTGCTGAGTAACCAAAGGGACTGAACAACCAGTTTGGATTTAACATCAACAACAAAAGTAGCTGAATGTAAGGCAAATTACTCGAGGCTTCAACTGGTCAGTAATGAATCTATTTGATTGTCCCACAAGGAACAACTTTTCAGACAGGTTCTAAAGTATTTGCCCAAAGGCTAAAGTTAGTCTATTCTTTAACAGCTTTAAACAACCTTGGCTACTCCAGATTTTGCAGAAAGAACAAGTATTTCTAATTATCACTCTGACACTGAAAAAAATGGAATGTTAGTCTGGTCACCTTTTTCCAAAGTTGTGGTCTTCCTTGAAGTTCTTAAAAAATCCACATCTCCTGTTGTGCATAAAATCAAGCAATCAATAGACTTCCCAGCTGGAGACAGAAAAATCTTGTCTTTCTCATGGCAGATTAACATTTGAGCTCACTATAGTCAAAGTTCTTGTGAGAGTGCGACATACTGGTCAGAAAGGTGTCATCTTAGAGATGTCATATATTATACTTTTAAGCCATCCTGTCTCAAAAGAGCTCATAATCATATGTATAGTGACATCTCATTTTACTTTAAGAGTCTTGTATTTTAGGCTAGGCAGCAGGACTCTGATTTTCCCACACCAAACCAAAAAGTTAAGAGAGCCAGCCATCATGACCATAGGAGTGGGTCTATTATATGCTTTCAATAGACAAAAAGAAAGAGAAGAAACCAACAGATGACAGATAAAATGCTACAAACAATAAAGGGAAGAGGAGAAGCAAAACAAAAGCGAGATAGGGACAGACTAAGAATTATGAACGAAACAGTACAATCACTAGTTTGAAAAGATAAAGAAAATTACTACAATGGCCAATGCAAAGAAATAGAAGGCACGAACAAAAAGGGAAGAACAAGAGATCTATTCCACAAGATGTAGGAAATCAAAGGAAATTTCAAACCAAGGATCAGGGTGCTCTATAATGATATATAGAACATAATTCAAGAACAAGAAAGAATAAAGGGACATTGGATGCAATATATAAAAAGAGTTATATAAAAGACATGACAAAGTGAAAGACAAGTGGAATGAAGAGATATATGAAGATGAACCCCAAATTCTAAATAATGAGGTGGAAGCTGCAATAAGAGAAATGGTGAAAAACAAATCACCAGCAACAGATGAAAGTCCAGTCGAACTGCTGCACTCCACATTGACAGAGTCAATTATTACTCTCTTATTATTATTATTATTATTATTATTATTATTATTATTATTATTGCGCTGTAGATTTTACACAGTGCTGTAGTGCTAACACAACATATACTCTAGATTTACACAACTCTAATGCTAACCAACATATGTCAACAGATATGGAAAACAAAACAATGGCCAACAGAATGGAAATGATCACTAGATAGCCCCACCCACAAAAGGCTTCCATGCAAGGCTCCCACACCAGCAAAATTATACTCAAAATTCTGCAACATAGACTCCAACCATACATGGAGAGAGAAATCCCAGATATTCAAGTGGGGTTCAGGGAAGGAAGAGGCACTAGAGACCACGTTGCAAAAATACAATAGCTAATGGGGGGCACCAGAGAATTCCAAAAGAAAATCAGCATGTGCTTTATAGTCTATAGCAATGCCTTTGACTGCATATATCATGAAACACTATGGAATGCTCTTAAAAACATGGGAGTGCCAACATTTCTGATAGTCCTGATGAGGAATCTGTACTCAAGACAAGACATACAGTGCTCCCTCGGGTTACGAAATTAATTCGTTCCGCCGCGCCGTTCGTAACCCGATGCATTTTGCAAGCCGAAAAGGGCTTTCCGTTAGCGCTGGCAAGCCGCGCGTTTGAATTTCGCGCCGAAAAAAAATTCGTAACCCGAAAAAACCTTCGTATCCCGGAACAGTTTTTTCCAATGGAACTTTTTCGTATCCCAGAAATTTCGTAACGCGATCAATTCGTATCCCGGGGTACCACTGTACTGTCAGAACAGAACATGGAGAAACAGAATGCTTCCCAATTTGCAAAGGGGTCAGAAAAGGCTGTATCTTATCACCCTACCTGTTTATCTTATATGCAGAGCATATTGTAAGAAAAGCAGGCTTAGTCACAGAAGAAGGAGGGATGAAAATAGGAGGAAGCAATATCAACAATCTAAGATATGCAGATGACACCATAACACTAACAGAAAACCTCACAGATCTGGAACAACTACTAAGAAAGATCAAGGAAAAAAGTGCAAAGGCAGGCTTACTGCTGAACATAAAGGGAAAAAAATAATGACCATGGAGGATCTACATAAATTCAACCTGGACATTGAGGAAATAAAAATGGTAAAAGAATTCTCATATTTGGGATCAAACATTGATTGGCATAGGAGCTGCAGCCAGGAAATCAGAAGATGATTAAGAATGGGGAGGGCAGCTATGAAAGAACTAGAAAAGATCCTAAAATGCAAAAATATACAACTGAGCATAAAAGTAAAATCATACAAACCATTGCATTCCCTATTACCACGAGAGCTCAACAATTAAGAAAGAAGATAGGAAGAAAATCAATTCTTTTGAGATGTGGTGGTGGAGAAGAATGCTGAGGGTTCCATGGACAGCCAAAAAGGCAAATGAATGGGTCGTAGAACAGATCAAGCATAAATCTCCCTGGAAGCTGACAAAACTGAGGCTCTTGTACTTTGGCAACATCATAATGATGGAGGACTCATTGGAAAGAACAATAATGCTGGGAAAGGTGGAGGGAAGTAGAAAGTCAGGAAAGTAAGACCTTGCAAGAACATCTCCCACCTCTATACCAAGAGGGCGGTGGATCCAAGAAATGATGCAGAGACAGAATTCTCTAATTAAAGTATTGTTTTTATTAAGGGGGGAAATCACACAGCAATTCACTATCATACACTCATTCATTCAAGGCCCAGGAAATCAGGGGTTAGCTTGGAATAGATTTTGAGGCAAAACTAAGGGCAATACTTACTATAAATGGGGCTTGCTTCCAGAGTCCAATAGGGTAAAGTGGTGTGGGCCACAGCTGTTCTGAGAGCATTGGGTGAACACAAGTGCTGGAACTAAACTAGAGATCACAGTGACATAGTGTCCCCATGCAATCCAAACTAGCACACTGAGGGGAGATTTCCAGGGGTTTATACGGGCTAAAACTAGCCGCAGGACAAAAATGTTAGATTGTATGGGGCGAGGTAATCTGGCCCGGCAATATTCAAGGTAAATGGAAAGGGAATTAAATCATTAGCTGGCCCATCTAGCCAATCACCGCCCATTTTTTTGATTATGGAGATGATGGTGATCCCACTTGCAACTCCTAAACTGCCTTCCTACCTTGGGGTGGTACTTCCCAGCTGGCCTTGGTGTGACCTGCCTGTCACCGCCCAGTTGGTACTGGGATCATCTACAGGGTACTTCTAGGGTCATGTAGAATGCCACACACACACACCAAACTTCAGAAAAATGCACTTTGGCTAACAAGGAGGAGGCGGCAGTGAGGTTTGACTACCGTATTTCTTGGATGACTGTGTTATGATAAATCAAGTTTTTCCATGCTCTGTAGACTCCAGAACTCATTTACAGATCAATCAACCAGTTTCAGGAGACAAGGAAGCTAGAGGATTTATGTCCCGGATAACTTTTGGCCATGAGATAGACAAGACCCATTACTCCCTCTGGAATCTATCTACTTCAAAGAAACCTTTATGTTAATTTGGCTCTTTTGTTATACAAGTAATAATAATAATAATAATAATAATAATAATAATAATAATTTATTTGTATTTTCCCACCTCTCCCAGGTGGATCAAAGTGGGATTACAAACCAATACAATATACAATATACAAATACAAATCACAACAATAAGAACAGCAATATAGTAAAATAGAATATAAAAATAGGTAACAATTAAAAACGATACTATCAAATAAAAATTGACCTTTGTCCCTGGCTATTTTCACCCTATAAAAAAATTACCAAAATCCTGGTTAAGTGTGATTGGTTCAGATTCATGGAGACACTACATCACTTTGAATTCTGGTCCAGCTCCGAATCATTCCATGGTTCTGTCCCTTCATCCAGTCGAGTCCAACTTTACATCAGGAGCACTACAGACAGGTAATATCACCATTAGAAAAGCCTTGTGTCTATTTCATGCTAACTTGCTTTATTACTGAGTCTTGTGAGAATGTGTGAGTGAACATTTGTCTTTGTATGCCTGATCCCATAATAAATTTACAAATCAATTTAAAGAAACCTTATTTCTGTGGATCTATGCCCTTAGCTCCCTCAGTATAAATTGGTTTTGCCTCCTGGTAACTATTTGAGCTAATTAGAATTCTCCAAGTTCAAGTCCATTTTACCTCTGTCTTAGAGGTACTCTTGGAGCTAAGACATTATAGGAAACATAACCTGGAAAATCACAGCCAATTTTCCAAGTGTCTTGGATCTGAGAGGTCCTTGAAGCCAGGTATTCAAGAAATAGAGAGCTCAGATCCAGCTACCAATACAGCCACTGCTGTACCTCTTCTATTAGTGCAAAAAAATCTGTTATAGCACCTTGCAGGAGCATGGGAATTGTCAAACTGCTCACCTTGTGGTTCATTGTACAAGTGGCTTGCCATAAGGGCCTGCATCCAAATGTTAGTTGTAATTGGAGCTGATCCACTGAATGAATAGAACTTAAATAATTGTTCCTGTGCCAAGTCCCCATTGATTCAATGAACCTACTCTAGTTGAGACTAACAATGAGATTTTGGCCTAAAACTGCAATCATGTAGTGAATGACCTGGAGTAAGCCACTCAGCTGGGCTTATTTTTGTGTAGACATGTATAGGATTGTATAGCCATTGTCCTACATGGGTGGCATGGTCCTGCTTAATCCATCATTGCTAGTCACTAAAGTTTTTGTCCTTCACAAATACCTACCAATATCCTTTTAGTGCAGTCCAGAATCACAATATGATGATACAGATGTTTATCACACTATGCTCTTAAAGAGGTACTATTCCAGTGTGACTCCTCTAGCAGCCTCCTGTTGCATGCTGGGATTGGCAGTTTTAAGGAGCTGAACTTCTCTGCCTGAGGATTCTAAATACCCCTCTTTAAAACTGCCAATCCCAGCATGCAACAGGAGGCAGCTAGAGGAGTCACACTGGAATAGTACCTCTTTAAGAGCTCGTCTGATAAACACCACAGTTTCAATTAACCCCAAGTTTAAAATGGTGCAGTCAAAGCTCATCTTCTTTCATTTTGCCAAAAAGGGTGAATGGATGCCTCTGAAATGTACTGTTAATGTGGCACTAAAAACTGGAGTCAAGGCTTAAGAGGAGATTCATTTTCAAGTCCAGATGCAACTGATTCCATTAAAATGAATAGAACTTTTACCACAAAAGTTAATCAGATTGCACCCATAATTCTTAAGAAAATATCTATCCTTACAGTACATAAAGCAAATTCTCCAATGCTGTTCCTTTCACAGTGTGTACCTTGGGGAGGAGTGCAATACATGTTATTGAACAGAAAGAAAATTACATTTATTCCAGTATGAGCCTAATGAAATTGAGAGAATCTGCCCTTAAGGTTCCTTCATCTTCAAAATGGGCTACATTTGTGCAACAATAATATTTTTGTACAACTTAATAAGAGTCAGAAAGTCCAGGTCCTTGATGATTTACAATGAAACCAAGGTCAGCCTTTAAATGAAACAGCACACATCCACACACACACAACCCCAAGGTCTATATTTTCAGCCAGTGAGATTCAATTTGTCACTAAGATCAATGACACTTTTATTTGCGGTAGAGATGAAGTATCAATTGGGGAACTAAATTACAAACATAAGAGGGAAAGGGTGTGGAAAGCCACCTGACACTGAATTGGACATAATACATCAGGTGCAACTTGTGCACAAGCCTCAGTGACTTGAGTCATGAAAATGCAAGACACCTTCCTAGTGGAAGGTGCCCTTGCTTGCCAGATGTGGTGTCTGAGCAGATGTAACTGTATTGCAGGGCTTGGCTGTAGTCTATGGATCTGGTGGTGTTTTTAGGGTGGACACTGGAGGCATGAAATTTCATGTAGTGGTTCGTGGGTTTGAGATTTAGTGTGATGCTTAGATGTCCATTTTGTAGCTGTACTGTGGTGTCCTGATAGTGAACTTGTTCTGTAGATTATTACTATCATTATTATTATTACCCCGCCAGTCCATCTGGATGTAGGTGGCTTACAACCATGGTAATACATACAATACAATACAAAATACACCTTTACATCCCCTCCCTCCATCTCGCTCAACAAACAATATCAACATAATTATAATTAAAACAATTAAGATATACAATCATTAAAACCAGTATTAAAACACATTAGAGACTGGGGACAGGAGACAGTACAACAGGATTACCTGGGGAACAATAGAATGGTCCCCATCAGTGGGGTGACCGAGTGAGTTATTCCAGAAAGGCCTGGCGGAAGAGATTCATCTTAACTGCTTTTTAAAAAAGTCATCAAGATTAGTAATATGCCGAATCTCCTCCGGCAGGCCATTCCATAATTTGGGGGGGGGGGGGGCAGATGAGAAGGCCCTCTGGTTCACAGCAGCCAACCTAGTCTTAGCTGGCTACAGTAGGTTTTGTCCAGAGGACCTAAGTGCACGGGGAGGATTATACAGAAGTGGGTGATCCTGCAAGTAGGCTGGACCCAGGCCAAGAAGAGTTTTAAAGGTAATTACCAAAACTTTGTACTGTGCCTGGAAACTAATAGGCAGCCAGTGAAGAGGCTTCAGGATTGGTGTAATATGATCACTTCTAGCTTCATCAGTGACTTGTCTGGCTGCCCTCTTTTGAACTAATTGAGGTTTTTGGACTAGGTACAAGGGTAGACCCATGCAGAGCTCATTGCAGAAGTCAAGTCATGAGGTTCCAGGCTGAGGTTGATGGTGGTTGGACGTTATTGAAACTCTGGTGAAATGTCTTGAGTGAGTCTTCTCCATGAGTCCAAATTAAGAAGATATCATCAATATACATGAGTACCCAGTAACCACTCCTCTGCCTGAGGTACATTGACAATACAATCGCATCTGCTCAGACCCACATGGCAGGGATGCCAAACTAAAGGTTTTACAACAAGCACTCCTCAAAATACAGTACCCACCACATGAAGTTAAAAAACAAATGAACAAAGCAAGACTTGTACCCAGGACTGATCTATTACAGAACAGACTGAAGAGAGAAAATGATAGAACCCCACTAGTGGTTACATAAAGCTCCCAACTGGGACTGCAACCCATTCTGGACAATTATGCCACTCTTACAAAGGCTCTTGGTGGCACAGCTCTATGGATACTTCACAAAATTACAAATCCCAGGATTCCCCAAGATGGAACTACAGCACTTAAAATGGTTTCAAACTACATTATTTCTACACTGTAGATGGAAAAGTCAAACAAAACTCAGAACTTAGAAAAATAACTTTATGGGACCGCAATTACCAGAACATCCTAGCCATGTTGGCCAGAATTTGACTGGAGAATACAAATTGCTAACTGAGAGTTGTTGTCCAAAAATAACTTTTCCAGGCTCCAAGGAAACTCCCTGGGAAATGTCACACAACTTCCTTCTAAGTGATAAGGTCACCTTTTACATGTGGTTGCTCTAATCCTGTATAAGTGCTGGAAAGATTCGACATGGAGCTACTTGGAAGATGCTGGGAGAGGGGGCAGGGGGAGAGAAGAGCTGCCCTGTATCTTCGCTCAGAGATTTCTAAATGGTTTCATAAGTACATTATTCAAGGATAAAGGAGTGCATTCAGCAGCCTAATTTCACAAGGGTTGCCAGTGTTTGATTAATTCCAGCTAGGGGGAGAAATCAACAATGCTAGATAACAGGGAGCCTTTGTGTTTTCAGGTATACCCCTGTCAATTGGCAATAATTACCTCCTCAACAGACCTCTGGACTAGTTAGGAGCATTTATGCTGGTCTTGCCTGAAGCTGTTTGCCGTGTATCGTTATCACAACATTGTCTCCAGGCAGCGGGGAAAATGATCAATGCGTTGATTATGTTGTGTTTTGTTTTCCCTCAAGCTATTCAGCCAACTGTTCTCATTCACATTGCACAGAACAGTTGGCAAAATGCTCCGTGCCACATATTGTTCCACTGACCCTAGAGCGTGCCTCTCAATTTGTACACAAGATCCATGTGTATTGTTAGACGCACTGCGTTGTCATTGAGTTTACTACAGAGGTGACACATCTTTTGCTTGCAGGATGTAAATGAGAACAAATAAATGGGCACTGAACAAAAAAGTATTCTCACTGGATATATGTTTTCAAAATAAAAATGAAACATTAACTTCATTAGTGTCTTCTGACCAACAAGCATTTTTAGTACATTCGTCTCTCCTAAAGAACTGCCTAGCCAATGCTATGAAAGTATCAGCTATTGATACTGGAGAGAGACCCTCAAAGGAACTGCAATTAAGTTGTCAGACACCAGTGATAGCCATAAGTTTGACCCCACATTCATGGATATCACTTACTAATGAATTACATCAAGCCTCCCATTTCCTGTGTTTGTTGTTGATAACTGCCTTTGAGCTGACCTCGACTCATGGCGACCTTGTGGATGAGACATCTCCAAGACCCCCTGTTCTCCACTGCTTTACTTAGGTCTTGTAGATTCAAGCCCATGACCTCCCTGATTGAGTCTGTTTATCTGGCCTTCCTCTCTTTTGGCTGTCTTTTACCTTTCCCAGCATCACAGTTTTATCTAATAACTCATCTATTCTCATGATGTGGCCAAAGTATGACAGCCTTAGTTTCATTACCTTGGCTTCCAGAGAGAGTTCAGGCTTGATTTGTTCTAGAATCCATTTGTTTGTCTTCTTAGCCCTCTATAGTATTCTCAGTACTTTTCTCCAGCATCACATCTCAAATGAATTGATTTTCTTCCTATTGGCTTCTTTCTTTCTTTCTTTCTTTCGTTCGTTCGTTCGTTCGTTCGTTCTTTCATTCTTTCCTTTTTTACTGTCCAGCTCTCACATCTGTACATGGTGATGACAGTTGGGTACTTCTCACTTTAGTGTTCAGATTTATGTCCTTACATTACATTATCTTGTCCAGTTTTTTTCATAGCAGCCCTTCCTAATCCTAGACTTCCTCTGATTTCTTGACTGCAATCTCCATTTGATCAATATTTGAACAATGGCATGGGAACTCTTTGACCATTTCAATTTTCTTGCTGTCCTGTGTTTGAGCAGGCTTAACACTTTATTTTTATTGTGCAAAGTTACTTCATGGGTAAATTTTATTCTGGCTCTATATATTCTCATGTTTTTGTATTCTACCATTTGTATTAGGAGTTTTAATTATGCTGTTTTATTACTGTGAGACCCATTGCGGAAATGATTTGTACTCTGTAAGAGGAAAGGAGGGGAAAACATCTTGTCTTTCAAAGTTGTGAAGAGTTATTTTTGGGGCTACATCTCCCAAAATCCTAACACCAGTATAGCTGCAAGGTCTATAAAATTTTATAAAGGGCCCAGGTCCTGTTCCACATCTGCACCACAGGTTTTACACATAAGATGTCCCATCATTAAAACTTGAATATGGACTTCTGTTGTTTGGACTACAGCTTCCAGGATCCCTCAGTCCATATGGAGTATAGGAGTTGAAGTCTAAAATGGAAACTACCAGCAAATTGACTTTGGCTGGTCCTGTTTTGTGCAATTCACCTGGATGATTTCCTGTGCGGAATGCAAGGAAATTTCAGTGTTAGAGATGCCAGAAATATCTGTTATTTTCTGCTTCAAGTGATAACGCATATTCAGTGTGCTGAATAACCATTCTGAACAGGCAGCAAGTTTCAAAATGCTATCATCAGAATCAGGGAAAACAAAAAGAATGAACAGCCACGTTGCTGTGCCAGCTTTGATTGAAATGTCTGTTATGTAGCTCAGACTTCAATTTACAGAACAGTATGCAAAATCAGCCCAACTATGGATTAATAATTCTTCTGGAGTACACAGCAAAGCTTTAGATCTCTAGTTGGAAAATCATCTATGTGCAAGTGTCCTGTACATGAAATATCTGAAAGGAATAAAAGGGGCAGTTTTGCACATTTCTTTTTAGGTCAAGAGGGCATTTGTGCATCTCAAATTACCTCTTCCTGACATATTTCCAATGTCTTAAAATTATACTGCGTAATACTTGAGGGGAAGGACATGGCTGCCTGCCTTCTGCTTACTTCGGCGAACTCCTGAAATACATTTGTGTTAAAAGACAATTTTTCTGGAATACTTATTCGGGCAAGAGAGCCAATGAATCACTTCTTCATGTCCCAATTTTTCTGGCATTAGATTTGTTATAGCACCTCATTAAATATTATAACGTGCTGGAATATACATTGCTGAAACTGACTATCCACAATGTCGCTTCTTTCCACTTCACAGATGAAAGATTGACATTCACACATATTACTCTAATGCTTTGGTTTTCCTGATCTCTCCTCTTTTTTGCATCTTGTATGAGTCATGGTAGGCTACATGGACAGGCTGGGAGAAGAAACAACTGCTGCTGTTAACCAAATGGCCAAGTAGTGCCTGCTGCTTTCATTATTCAGTGGAAGGGGATGGTGGTCAAATTAATTGGAAGCAACAGCAGATGGGAACGTTTCAGAAGGAGGGTATAATCTAGTTCAAAAACATGCCTGCCTGTGTATGGATGTTGGCTGCTCTTTTTACACAATAATTACAAGATAACACATCGCTTACAACAAATTCTAATTTCAGCTCATGTATTGACGGTTATTAAAAAGGACTGCCACATTTTCAACCTTACGTTAATTGGGAAATGTATCATCAAGGGCTGTGGGGAAAGGAGCCAGCACATAGGTAGGACTGTGCTTGAAAAAGTAAAGTGTGGTCTCCATGGCAAACATTATAGCCAAAGAAAATAAAGGAACTCGGGCCACATCAGTGCAGAAAGATCCTCGAGGGAGCTGCCTTGGATCCTATTTTGGGGAGTAAATTAAGTCATAAATCCTATAAATAAATAAATAAATAAATAAATAAAGTTGGAACTGGCTTTGCATTGCTTTTCTGCCCACATGGGCTAAAAGAATGGAGTGGACCCTCAGTCTGCAGGCTTAATCCAGCCCATTCTGTGGTCTCATTCTGACACAAAAAGTATGTCATGTCCTTTTTTCACTCCCACCTGCTTCCCCAACATTCCTCTTACCAACCCCGCTCACTCTTTCTATAGGAACAGAGCAGGACGATGGGACAATTTCTCCTTAATCACTAAAAAGTGCAGAAAAACTAACACTTGTCCACACATTTTGCTAGAAGTGTTTATCCCTCCCTTCAATTTTTCACAGGTACTTAGCGGGGTGGGAAAGTGCTTGGGCTTGTGAATAATTAGCCACATTATCTTACATGGATATTTGAGTAATAGTTAATCTGAGATTTCTCTGCCCATCTTTAGCAGCTTCGTCTTTGGGATTCCAAAAGCATTTGATTTTCCTCCTGAAAGCATCAGACAGATATATTCATCAAGCAGTACTCCTTTCCCCCATTTAAAGGACACAGCAGCTGGAGGCAGGGAAATTGTTACTCTTGTTACTTTCTACTTTGCTACTCTTCTCTGAATCTGCTACAACTTGTCTATATCCATCTTAAAATGAGGCACCCAGAACTGTAGGCAGTAATCCAGGTGAGGTCTGACCAGAATATAGTGGGACTACTACTTCCCTTGACTTGGAAACTATGCTTCTATTAATTCAGGCTAAAATAGCATTGTGGTGAGTCACCGGGTGGAGCTGATTTCCCCAACAACCAATCAGGGTTCAGGATGGCTGCGAAGATGGAGGCTGCTGGAAGAGTGACTATAAAAGGGGAGGAGTAATCCATAATTGTTGATGAATTTAAAAACAGTTCAAAGCTATTCCATTCTGAGAACAGTCAATTAGGATTCAGGCAAAGAGAACCTTGACAAAAGTTACACTTCTGTTAAAGGGGAGCAGGTTATTAGTGTAAGAAGAGAGGTTTAAGAAACAGGGTTCCCCCCCCCCGAGAGTTCCATAAGGGAACTGAATAAGAAACACTTTGTAACTATTGAAGCACTGTACTTCAGTGTAACCATACGATGTGAAACAACCTTGAAATGATACAATCATGCTTGTAACTAAAATTATTGTTTATTTTGTTTCAAGAAGAGCGTGGCCTGAATGAATTTATAATAAAAGTCTCATAGACAACACACTACCAATGATAAAACACCTGTGGGGACATTGGGAACCCCATCACTAATTCATTTAATAGAAAAGTGTATTAAGTGAAAATTGGGGCAAGTGTCAGGACCAAGGGGGCAAGGGATGTTTCTGAGGTAAAAGACAAGCCGCAGAGCCTTGGCAGGAAGAACTTCTGTGGTCATAAGCATTCACCTTCTTTACCACAGTGTCATACTGCTGCTTCATGTTCAACTTACAATCAACGATAATCTTAAGGCCAACATAAAAATGCCATGTTAAAGTTAGGCCAACTTAGCCAAGCTGTAGCTGTGTTGGGAGTTTGAGTGTGAGGGGAGGGAGGTAAGCAGCTGAGTGGATTTGTTGTGAATGAACCAAGGTCATATAGGCCTGAAACAGATGGGCCAAATAGCCCGGCTTCCATCCACATTTGGGGCATAGCATTGGTACAAAAGCAAAATTGGTACGGAAGCCAAGGTCACGTCTTTGCTGAAGAGCCAGGCCAAAAAGGAGTGGACAAGGTCTGCTTCTTTTGCTGGCCTAGTTGAAAACCATGGCAGCAACTTAAATCGGGTCTGGGTCCATATGGTTGCTGTGGCCCTAGGCCCATAATGGCTTTTTTAAAATGGAAATGGAATGTGTAGAGAGGAGAGAGTGAATCTGGAGAGGACACAGAAGTGAAACTTAACTTCCTAACTTAGATCTGGCAAAGGATGTGCTCCTGTGCTGATCTTTTCAATATAGTGTTATTTTTAACATATCATAAAGTGTGTTCATTGTGTTATAGACAGAAACAAGGTATTACACAAAAGGGCTATGGTTTGTGTAAAACAAACCTTTTGTATATTGTAGAATATTGCCCGAATATTTCAAATTCCAATGTTCCACCCTTACAATGCAGAAAATTTCTGTTTCCCCTGAAGGAATCCAACTTACTGGGATCAAAGTATGCCACATCTGGTTTGAAATATATATTTGTCCAAGACCATGGGGTTGTGCATTACATTCATTGACACCAAAAATTACCCCATGGCAAAAGGAAAACAAAAACAAACACAATAATACAGTTAGAACTTCTATTGTATTTTGTTTGTTTGTTTTTTAAAAAAATGTATATGGGAAATGGCTGAAACCTAGATTTATTGGTTATAACTGTTCAAGTGACAACAGTGGTGGTTGATGGCTACTGTGTCATTGGAGCAGTGAATTTTAGTTCTTTAAAGATGCTATCCAAGATAACTATTTGGGGTATAAGGATTCACCACCTTGGATAGTTCCTTGGATTTTCATACTAAAGCCCCCAGGTAGATCTATTGCCCTGCTGAAATGGAAGCCACCAGATGACAGTGACACTGCTGCAAAATTCCCATGTTAGATGTCCACTTTAGTGCAGCTGCAATGTGAATCTGAAAACTAAAATCTTGTATCTTTAAGACATTTGTTTTCAAGAGCTAAAATGCACCTGAAAAGTGGGACACATAACGTAACTTAGCACAAGAATTAAGTAAAGTGAGCTTCAGAAAAGACCAGTAAGTAAAACAAAAGTAAATAAAGCAACAAGGAATACAAAAACAGGTATCCAGATCAAACAGGAAAAATGTAGAACACAATGCTCTACTAGCATGAAAAGGCAGCAATGGCCTCTCACCAGATCAAACTGCAAGATAAATTTAGACACTAACTGAAAATATCCAAAGGTTTCTCCAAATTACCCACCATACTACCACTTATGAAAAGTTGGAAACATCTGTTAAAAATGTTCATCTTCAAACTCAGGACTTCACATGATATAAAATACAGGTTATGCCATCAATGATTCAGTGCAGTTATTGAATTACAAAAATACTAAACCAAACCAAACCAAATGCATGGAACTGAACAAACAAAAAGGCATTACAGTCAGACCTCCATATCCATGGATTTTGTATCCGCAGATTCTTCCGTCAACAGCTTAAAAATAGTCCAACCTCCCCCCAAAAAAACCCCAACCATGATTTTGTCATTATTATATAAAGGACACCATTTTACTATGCCATAGTATATAATAGGACTTGAATATCCACAAATTTTGGTATGCATGGGGGTCCTGGAAACAAACCCCAGCAGATACCCACTGGTCCACTGTATCTTTGCAATATGTTGTCAATGCCTAATAAAAGACACCACACATTTTTATCCATAACAAACAAAGTTGACTGCAGAATCCTGATACCAAACTGCTTTGGGTACCATATGGGGAGAATATTGGGCAATAAATCAAATAAATTACTTGAATAAATAAAGTCAGGGACAAAGTCTATGAGAAGGTAGATTACTGATCAGTACAGACCCCTCTCCACATTGTTACCTAATTTTCTCTTACTTCAGGGGTGGAGGAATCTTTGTCCTTCCAGATATTTGGGACTATGCTTCCCATAATCCTGTATCATGGGCCATGTTGACCTTCTGGGGCTTCAAGTGAAAAATATTTGCAAGGTGAAAGGTTCCTCAAGCCCCATTTCACCTTTTCTGATGGTCATATGCTCGTGAAATTGCAAAGCTCCCAGATGCCCCCCTTTTTAAATGCTTCCATTAAAAGCAATACCAGAAGAGAAGTTATCCCTATTGTAAAAAATGTGAAGGGAAATATTTCCAGACTACCCAGATACTCAGGGCAAAATCTTTATGATTCCAGACACCAACTTCTCAAACAGTCATTGTCGATCTATGCCAGGTTTAACTGTGGTTACATGAGGAGCACAGACAGTAATTGGATTTCAGAAGCACATAAGGTGACTGTCTATGCTTTTGATTATTGTTAGTCATCAACCCCCCTCTCTCTTTGCTCTGGCCCATTTCCCTGTCTGGGGAAAAGGGGGGAATTGGGGGTGGACTTTGCATAGCATGCCACAGATGGAACATTTCAGAAGGAAAGAAAGCCAAATCACTTTTGAGCATCTAAATTTAGTCTTCTGCAAAAAGAGCCAAAAATAAAATCATCCTGCTGAACAGCTTGATGAAGTGCTGCAACTTCCTCCAGCTTCCTTCAGATTACCTACAGGCTGCTTTGTAGCTCAGCAACATTATTTTCAAAACATTATATTCAGTAACTTTAGAATTATTCAGTAACATAAAGGTAACCAAGGTCTAAACTGCATTGTAGTAATAATGCAGTTTAACACCTTTAACTGCCATGGCTCAGTGTTATGGGATCCTGGGATTTGGAGTTCATTGTGGCACCAGAGCTCTCTGACAGAGAATGCTAAATATCTCACAAAACTACAAACCCCAGAATTCCATTGTATTGAGCCACGGCAGTCCAAACAGTGTCAAACTGCATTATTTCAGCAGTGTATATTAGACCCAAGATGGCATACTCGCCCATTAACCTCATCCCCATGGCACATCACAGAGGAACAGAAGTGAGAAACTTGTGACAAAATGTTACCTGACTACAGCAGTCATCATTCCTCAACTTTGACTATGCTGGTCAGTTGAATCTCCAATGACATCTGGAGGTCTGCAAATTTGCTCATGCCTGTAGCTTTTAATAGTTTTTCTTGGCATTTAACTATTTCTTCTGTTTTGGACAAAAAACAAAGATAGTTAACTTTGATGTGCTGGAATCCATCCCAGTCCCCTAAATCAGAAGTCGTTCTAAACATCATCAGAGGTTTTAGACAGAGCCACGTGAGTATTTTAACAGACTTAAAATGGATTTCCTATTCCTAAACTTAGGGCTGTATACATTCAGGTAATCCGTAGCCAAAACATTTTTAAAAATGCTCTGGGGAGTGTAACAGAATACTTGTTTGATGGTTCATTAAGAAAGTTTAAAAGTGTAGCCTTGTTCATATGATACATCTGGAGATATGAATCTCAGAATCTGGAAATATGAATACACACACACACACACACACACACACACACACACACACCAATCTATACCCCTGAGAACTTCTTTGAAAATGATTTTGCACTGTGTGCTGAATGAGACTCCTCAGCCTTGCTGTATAATATGTTGTATGTACAGAGCTTGTACTGTATATCTGAATATTCAGTGGATGAATAGAACTCACTATAAGTGCAATCTAAATGTAATAGGACCAAGAATTCCTCAGTTAAAGGTGAGATGCAATAAGTCACTAAATCATGTCATTCCTCAATTCTACACAATAATAGAAGTTTTGATGGCAGGGATGGACTGTGGCAAACATAAAAAGGAATTTCTATGTAATGGAACAGAATAGGCTAAGAATCAATATAGATAGAATATATAGTATTTGAACCAGGCAAAGAGGGAGGAGGAAAGGTTTTAAAAGAGAAGGAAATAAACCACAATGAAAGTTATCAGTTTAAACATCTTAGATCTGTGTTGCAGCAGGGTTACGAAGCCAAAGGTTAAAATCAAAAGTCAAAAATCATGGTTTAAGCAAAGGGAATTAAGTAAGATATGTGATGAAAAAGGCTGTTGATAAAACTGAGCAGTGAAATGGAACAAAGAAAACAATCTAGTATTTCATGCCACAGTGACACAATCTAGTTGGAAAAGGTAGGTTTGAGCCATTTAAAACATTACACTTATATATCACTCTTCTTTGAAGGAATGTGTATTTCTTCCTCACCACTCACCTGTATCCTCACAACAACTATGTAACATGACTTTGACTGTGAGACAAGAATTTTGGTCAAAAGCTTATCAGTTCCCCCTAGTTATTGTCTAGAGATTGGATCTCAGATCTACTAGATCATCACCTGAAACTAACCATTCCTTCCTGGCAAACATTTTCTTATAGATTAAATAAATACACACATGAAGGTCACTTGTACCAGTAAGTACCTTTCAGCCTAATTGATCCCACAGGAGTGTTATAAAGATAAAATGGGCCAGAGAACCATTTGCATTGCCTCCTATGCAAGATATAAATATAGTAATAAATAAACAAGCAAACAAATGCTGTGCAGCCAAGCAAAGATAAAAATCTGAACCACTGGTCTAGATTTATTGGGCAGAAGATTCACTTTGAGTTGGTTTGTGGGACTGGGTTCCATTCTCAAGGACATCACAATTTACAGAATCATCTGCTGGCAGAAAAATGCTTATATGCCTAAAATGAACATTTTAACTCTCTGTATGATCATGCTTATGTCTATATTTAATTTTAAGCATTTATAATTCACTTTTCCATTCAATTGTCCCAGCTCTTACAAAAGCCTTTAATATAATCCCACACTTGTTGCTAAAGTGGATGTCAGGAATAAATTCTTCCAGAACACAGCCACATAGCCTGAAAAAAACACAAAAAAACATGCCTTCATTTCTTGCCATGAGTTGATTTTGGGCAGAGATAGCAACAAGTAACTAAAATCAATTTAGTTATTAATTAAGTTAGAAATTTGATACTGAAAGAGGCAAATAGATTAAATTTAGGCCAGAATCCTGTTTGGCAGTTACAAATGTGTGACACAGAGTTACACAGTCATGATCCCAATGTACCCTCCAGTTTAGGGGATGCATAGGAACCATGAAAATCCCCCTATCCCTACTTGCTGGCCAGCAACTAATGCAATCCGTCTATTCCCCTGTCATTTGGGAAGCAATTGGCCAGTGGTCCTACACACCCATCCCTGGCATAAGCTATCTCTGGCATAAGAAGATTTGCAACCGGGGGGGGGGGGGGGGGTCCTTCCTTCTGCCTGTTGGAACAGGGATTGCTCATAGGAGGGAATGGAAACACCAGTTATCTGTTTCTCGATTAGTAGATAACAACTCCTCCTGCCCCATCGATTGAAATGGCTGCTGCCTGGTAAGTGAGGATTGGAGGAATTGGGACAGGGTTTACTGTGTAGCATGGTATCTATAGCCTGAAATAGATGGGCAGAAAGGGATGGCTTCTGGCTGCTCAAGAGGCATGGTGTTTAGACAATGCATGCCCCCAGAGTGCATGGAAGCCACCCCAGGGCCATGCCAGGGCCACCTAAGGTGTCCCAAAACCAGCCACCAAAAGAGCAGATCTTTTCTGCTCCTTGCTATGGTCCATTTGGGGCCATGACATATGTTTGTTGTGGCCCCAGGGAGATCAGGCTGAGAACAGCTTCTGGCCCCTACTGGATGCTCATCTGCTTCACCTCTATGTTGCTCTGCATTTGTAATTCCTCAACAGGATTCAGGCCTTATTATTTAATTAAAGTTATTGGCAGGATCAAATATCAGCATAAAAATCTTTATTTCATCAGAATTAAGTTGTTAACTGATTTTTTTCCTTAAATAAATGATCAATAAAGCCAACAAATGTTTGCATTATCCAATTGGTTTTGCACAGAAAAGCTAGTTTTTTGAAGATTTTTATATCTTGCTTTTTGCTACGTCTTGCTTTTTGTTAGCCCCTCGGGATCATGAAACTATAAGCTTTAGGTTACAGGACTCAAACCACTTACTCAAAAGTAATCCTAGGAGGACAAATTGGATAAGGAGCTTTTCAAGTTCTTCATAACTGATCCTCCTCCATTTCTCAAATAAGAAAAGCTCCACATTGCTGAAAGCAGACTTCCACCATGAGCATGGCAGAAGATTTAAAATGGAGGCTCATAATTGGCCATCACTACTACCAGGTGGACCCATGGTTGGGGAGACTTGGACATCTGCTGATGTAAAAAAAAAAAAAAAAAACCAACCCTCACAGAAAGGTCCTCTTCAATCTTAGGGTGGGCACTGGTTAATATACTGAGCTTGCAGAATCTACTTTCCATGTTAAAATATGAAGGACACGAAAGCCTATATTTGTCATTTATGTAGGCACATAGCAAATTCTGGGTTAGCCTTAGCATGAAAATATCTTAGGTGAACCCCCCCTCCCAACACACACACACACACACACTTTAGGTGGCAGACTTCCAGAATCAGCACCATTTTCATACATCTCATCCCCATCCCTGTGTGTCAGTTTTAAAAGTGAACTCTAGTCCACTATAAAGCATGTGTGATTTTAACTTTTTATTTCAATGTGAATTTTTCCAAGGCCACAGCTGAGAAGGTCATTAAGGACAGGGCCATCATAATGCACCTTTAAAAAAAACTGTACTTGCTTACTAGGATATTATTAGATTTCACTGAAACTGATTTATGGTCTCTGCTCTATGAGTTTTAATATCTCTCCTTGACTCTTTCATTTCAGTGACTTACTACAGTTTCTTTATACCATATGATACACACCACTGTTGTGCTTTTGTTCTCCCAGTTAATTATTTGAAAACATTTATTATGCCTATAGATAATTAAAATAAGGTTCTTCAAAGTTGCTCACTTTAGTTTCATGCACAACATTAAATTTATGATTAGTTATTTTTTCGTATTAATGCCCAATGCTTATTTTCTTTTTCTTTAAGCTTGTATATGATCTTCCTTTACATTGTGAAGTTATCAAAGCTTCTTTTTGTTTGTTTGTTTGTATGTATGTATTTTGGTTGGATTGGTTTTTTTGTGTTGTGTGTGCATGCGTGTTTTTTTGATGAATCACATCAGACTGTATTGGAGATTCAACAGAAACCAGCAGGGCAAAGCCTACATTCAGAAAACTTTTGTGCAATTATAGACCTAAGTCCAACTGCTAGAGCAAATTAGAGCAAACCCATTGTAGAATCAATAACTTGGTACATTCCATTGATTCAGTGGGTCTATTCTTCTTGGAACTAAACAAGTAAGTTTTAACTAAGGTTTATGTCATAGATTGCTCTTTGGTCCCATATAGATTATGTGGCTGCAATGTTGTTTGCAGCCTCTCTGAAGTTGCTAATGGAACTAGGATCTAAAAATCTAAAAAAATTTCAAGAACTTATAATTGAGGGGATCATGATTTTTATATATAACACTTGTTCTAAAGAGATCTGTCTATGATGTGTACCTTTGATCAAAATCTCCATGATTGGCCTTGTTTGTAGGTCTTTATACAGCTATGTAAAAACATGGGAAATTACAGTTGGCAGGATGTTGCCTATTTTATGAGTCACATTAGTGACCTTAAGATTTCCAACCAAGTATTTCTGATCTCACACATTTAGGGTTAGATTTTAGTTAAGTTTCTCTCCTTATTCTGCAACAATCTCTATTTTCTAATGAAATTTTTTATTCTGAATGTATTGTGCATGCTTTATGTTTATACACATGGTTATTGTATGTTTTCCCATTGTAAAATTGCTAAAACTTTGTTCTGACCCTCTTCTAAATTTTCCGCCTATTTGGCTTACCTGTGTTCCCATTCAAGTATAAGCAGGTAGGCTGTACTATTCATTTTATGCTCTTAGACATTATAGTCTAAGAGCAACTATGCAGAAGGAAAGCTAGACATTTTCAATGGGAAACAGTACTCACCACTGCGTCTGTTCAAGTCTAATGGAAAAAGGATATGACCTTACACTATTTGTTTTCCTAGCCATTAAAATATTCAGTTCCACTTATCTGTTAAATCTGTCTGCATTCTTTCCTGCTTTGTAATATTTATGTTGTTCTGCCATTCATCATCTGGCTAGTTCTCGCCTATTCTTTATTTCCTTAAGTTTTCATTTTCTCACCTGAAATTTCCACTTCATTCCATCATTGCCCTGACATTGATGAATTAACCTTGGCTGTTGAACTTTGGCAAAAATGCTTTCAAAGCCCAGATTTTCATTTAAAAATCATCAGTGCTCTTTATTTCTCTCTCTCTTTCTCTTTATAAATGCTTTTTCAAGGTTACATTATCTGGCTATTGGCACAAAAAGTCCTGAGCTCCTTTTGTATCTCTTCTATGCAGATATATGAGGTTAAAAATAAGTCCTTAAATAACCTGGTGTGAGAATGCCACTGAGTATAACTATGACTTTGTAGCTATGTGTTGTGTTCCATGCAGAATTCTGGTCATTATCTAAAATAATTTATAACTAATATAAAAATATTCTGCATGAAGCGTTTGTTTCACTTCAAGACTCCCTTCCCATTTTATTAAGGCACTGCTGACTGCATAGTAAGAAATTTGGCTTAAAAGTAAGAAACTATGCCCTTAAAAACACAAATGAACAGAAGAGATTAACTTTCAATCAACATGAAATAGCTGAACAAAATAAATTTGACTTTGCAGAATTGCACAAAGAAAGACCAGCATTGTGCTTAAACATGTGCTTGACAAGAGTCTTAATAAAATGACAGGGGAGATATAGCTTATAAAAACATTTTTACACTTTAAAAAATGAAGATGCTGACAAACCTCAGTGGCTTTTGTATGTTTTTATCATTATAAATCTAGTGAAAAGACAGATGATAACTGGTTTGTGTGATCTTGGGAAGAACTATCTGAGGAAGGAAATCTAGGGAACAGAGGTGTTTAGAAAGAGGGGATCTTCTGAGACACACAACACCCCATGAGCATTTTGCTGTGTAGGGCAGCAAGCACTACACAGAGAAGAAAAGAGGAAAACAACCATTCAGCCCTGCGCTGATTAATATTTGTTCCCCCAAGATAGTCTTTTTGAAATGTCTCTTTGACTACCTTTGCTTTCTCCTTCAGCAAAAAGGTATCCGCGAACTAGGCCAGTGATAAATGGAATTCTCACCCTTCCAAAATCCTGTTCATAACTGCAGGAAGATTTAGTATCTTGGCAATAAAAAATTATTTCCACTTGAGGGAATGATTTGTTTGAGGGATGTATTTTTAGAAATGCTTACAAGAGCCTTGGGAACTGGAAGCTTCCTAGCCTTTCTTGAATGATCTTGTGGACTTCACTACAGGCTTCCATTTTCCTCAATTAAAAGTTTCTTAAGTGCAACAAAGAAAGACCTTTGTTTTCAATACCCACAATGAATGTTCACCAAAGACATGCTCCATCTGCTCGGGGTATGATGTACATTTTAGCTGCTTTCTATCTGAATTGTTCAAACACAACTGTCAAATGCACCTTTAAAAATTCATGCATGAGACAATAGTTTGTTTAAATGACTAGGAAGTTGAGATATACTTTAACAATATATCTAAGAGTTGAAATAAGAAGCCATTTTTTTCTTGTAGGCACTGGATCTCAGAATGGGGGATTCAGGTTTGGAACCTTCCTGGTATTTCTCTCTTCAAGGAGCTACACTTGTGCAAATACACACACTAGTACTAAAACAAGTTGGGCCTAGGGCTAGGGTGTAGTTCTTATGAGCAGTAGTTGGAGAGGTGCATCTATGTCTAGAACTGCAGAAGGGAGCATCCCTTACTTTTTCTACATTTTCCTATATACAAAATATAAAATAGTACACAAATCCAAGAAGGATGCTGTAGAACCCCTTCAGTGAAGCACCTATGTGACTTTCTTGAGCTGTTTGTTTACTTTATGTATTGGACCATAGAGTCCTTACCAGCAAGCTTAAGATAGCAAATGATGAATTATCTAAAAATATCATAAGTACACTTTTTCACAATTGCGAATGACCAGACCCTCAGGAAGAATCACTTTCATTTAACCAGAGTGAGCAGAGTTACAGAGACAGAGAGAGAAATGGTGCAGATGAAATAGTATGGAAGCTTGAAAGGCAATTTACAATATTAGAATATGTTTTCATGGTGAAGAAAGCATGAAAAGCACGAAGGCAGTAGGATAGAGTCTTAATTTGCATCCAATTGATTTCATACATAATTGACAGAAAGTTTGTTTCATCTTGTTTTATGCTTCCCTGAACAGGATAGTCTTCAGCTTAGATTTAAAAGTGGTCAAAGAAGTGATGACCCTTGTTCATGGGGGAAGGAGGTTCCGGGAGTGAGGGGCAGCAAGTGAAAAGGGACAAATCTGGGATGGGGCAGTGAAGATTCTAGGCTGGGACAGGTATGAGTGGGAATGTAAGGAGAAAGAAGATCAGATAAATAAAGAGTGGCCAGCCCATGCAGGGCTTTAAAAGTTAACAACAGAAGCTTAAAATGGATATAGAAGGGAAAGGGGAGCCAGTGGAGGGATGATAATAAAGGAAAAACATGGTCAAAGCAGTGTGCTGATGTGATGATGCGTGCTGCTGACTGCTGAACGGAAATTAAAGGAGGAAGATGAGAGAGAGGTAGCCCTGCCAGAAGGAAGTTCCAGTAATCTAGTGGTATGACTCTGGAGATCAGGGTTCAGTTCCCCATTCAGCCATGAAAACTCACTGGGTGACCTTGGGCAGAAGACACACAACAACAACAACAACAACAACAACAACATACACCAATCAATAAGATAAAGGAAAAAATATCCAAGATGATCTGCAATTCAAAGACATAGCTGTGTTAGGCTGGAAAGTCAGTATGCAAAGGCATTTTGTAGCAACTTTGAAATTAACTGAAAGAGAGAAGTTGTTAGCATGACTGAATAGACTTGAGTCTACTTCCTCAGATGCATGGGGTGGAGTGAAAAGTCCAGGGACAGGCTTTAGGCAACATCCTTCCTTCTGCCTTGTCTCCCAATGACTGTTCTTAAAACTGAACTTGTCACCTCATCACACCCACAAAGTTTTACATTTCTATAGACATTCTCACACACAGACCGCTTATATAGAGCTATCCCTGGACTTTCCATTCCACCCCATGCATCTGAGGAAGTAGATTCAACTCTAGAAGAGTCCATGTTACCAACTTCTCTCTTTCAGTTAGTGTCAAAGGTTTTACAAGATCACTTTGCATCCAAGGGGATATAGAGTCTTTCTATATCCGTACAACTATTGTGCCAAGACCTTGAAACTGCACACTGAAATATGGAGTTAAATGTGATGGCCACAACTTTATTGTAACAGTCAATTACATCTTCAACAAACTTGGCTACCAATGACAAAAAAAGAGGGGAGGATGCCATGCATAGTGGATTCCAGAGCAATACCTTCCCAAGCACAGCATGAAGCAATTGGAGTGTGGTAAACATCTGGCAATGCTTACCATAATTTGCCAATCTGCAGGGCAAACAAATCAGCCCATTAGAAATGAGCCAATCTGCAAATGTCCAGACCCGTAGGTTAAGCCCCTCTCTCTACACACACACACACACACACACACACACCAGCCATCCTGATGCTGCAGGGCTTCTCTTTTCCCAGTTTGCCTTGTGTCTCCTCCCTTTTGCATATCTGACAGTTGTGATTTAACAGCTATCTAGACACAAGGAGTATAATGACTCACAACAGCCAAACAGGCAAATGGGCCTAGTCCACAAACAAAGAAACAAACATATACAGTGGTTGAAATCCTAGGAAAGATGAAAAAACTGTGCTGCAATACCATGGAAAAAAATCATTTTCAGCTCCCAAAGGCAACTAGCATAAGTGTGAGGAATCATGTGAGAGGCATGATGGTACTAAAGGGAATGAGGGTGGTATGTGCTGAAGGGTCAGCCAAAAATGACTGGCCATGAAGTCAGCAGGGCTGTATATAGGCCTACCAAAATCCCAGTATGCCTTGCAAATTTGGGGGTCTTATGAGACAACTTCAGAATTTTTCTGAAGACTTCAGAAATCTTGTGAGACTTGCTGCAGGCCCTGGGCCCCAAAATGTGCATTGAAGTCTCAGCATGGCTGTGTCTTCACTGCCATCGCAAGATATCATCTAGACCTGTGTGCATGCTTGAGAGCAACCGTGCTGGCCTGGGGGAACAACAAACATGCCTTCCCCACAAATGTATCAAAGTAAGGTTTGTCTCCTGTATGCACATAGTCCTTAATGTTGTTCCTATGTTGTTTTGTGTACAGTCCCCTGGAAGCTATCAGGGATAGATAACTATCCCCATCTGTATAAGGAATCCTTAAAACCACCATAGGCAATGCAGGTTTCAGAACAGATGCTATTCTAATCTAACATCATACCAAGAAGATTTGTTGTGGATGTAGACCTCAGTTCCTCAAGCAGCCCTAAATGGGGTGTGGGTGGGGGGGGGGGGGGGATTGGTGGCGAAGGCAGTGTCTCCTGGAACAGGCCATAACTCTGAACGTCTGTGATATCTTAAAATAGAACCTAATCTTATTAGAAATTAGTTAATTTCTAATTTATCAATCAGAGCTGTGTCTCTGGAACAGCTGCAGTGAGAGCAGGTCATGGCCCACTTGATAATTGAAAGTATGTTTTGAGACTGAGCAATCTTACCCAGTGTTCTTCCCTCAGCAAACAGTAAAATGTCACTAATTAAGATTTTTATCTGTGGCATACTTAATAAAGAAAGTGACAGTTATGTCACTGGCTAAAACTTTAGACCTAAGGAAAAGCTTGTGTTGATTCTGCTACGATAAACTTCTAGAAACAAATAAGATTATTCCTCCCTGGTTCTGGCCCTTTAATGGATCCTCAAATCTATTGGGGACCACTGTGTTCTTGAACAGCGGTTGAGCTGGATGTCATAAACTTGATATGGAGTGAATTGTGTGCTTGTATTCCCTTTGTGACTTCATTCAGAGATCAAGTGGTATGTGGATGCTACATCTTTGTACAAAAAGAAATACTTGGAAAAGAGCAAAATTGGATCTGCTTCCCTCCTGTACTTTGTTCCATGCTATATTATGATGGAAAGACTAATCAGAATCCTATGAGTATACCCCCTTTTATTTAACTTTATATATACTGGGGGGCTGCACAGACTGGCCATTAAGTCCGGCCTGGGGGCGGAGTCAGGGTATGGCGTACATATGATGCACAGCCTGACTCTGCCCCCAGGCTGGCATGATGCTGTATACTGCACCATATGGTGCATGGTGTCACAGCGCTTCTCTGATGCTTCATCTACCTGATGCAGCACCAAAGGAGCACTGAAAAGCCATAGCACTGGTGGCTATAGTTCCCTTTCCACTCTGCAGAAAGGAGCCGCTTTTTGCGACTCCTTTTTGTGCTGCGGAAAGGCGAGATTGGGGCCGTGATGTGTGGTTGCTGTGGTCTCGATCTAGCTCTAAAAGGGGCAGATTCAGGCTGCTCCTAAGTATACAGCCACTTAGTGAAGTAGCAGTGGTGCTAAGAAAACCCACTAGTGAATTATGAAGGTGCATATTGGGGTACCAGCAACAGTGCTCAATGCATACTGACATTTATGCACATCAGTGGAGATGCATGAAGTGCACAGTAGTGCATTGGACGCTCTTCTGACTCTGCTAACAACAACCTTCTACTACATACACATGTTACAAAACTGACCAGTTCTAATTTCCAAATATGTAAGTGTTGGGCCTAAATATCCTAAATGCAATAGATCCTGTTTGTTCTTGGAAGCTGAACAGGGTCAGTCCATGTTAATAACTGGAGGGGAAACTGCCATCAAATACCATGTGTTGTAGTCTATATTTCATCAATGGAAGGAACTGGTGAAACCACCTCTGAGTATTCCTTGCCTTAAAAAAAATCCTATGAAATTTATTGAGTCACCATAAATCAACATGCAACTTGAAGGCGCGCGCGCACACGCACACACGTCCACTTATGAGAATGTAACTCCCGTACAGGATTCCACCCAATAATTATTCATTCCCAGGTTGTTGTTTAAATGGGTTTCCTGACAGTTTGGAAACCCTATTGGCAAGAATAATAGAAAATAGATTTCTAAGAATTTTGTACAATTTTCTTCTGGTATTTGATATTGGGAAGTGTTGCCAAGGAATTATTCTCTGGTGAAAGCTACATGGATTTTATTTTTGTACAAGAAAGCAGGTGTTTGTTCAAAATAACCCTCACATTTTCCTCCATCAAATAAAATAAAATAAAATAAAAATCCTCAACAACATTTCTGGATATTTGAATACAGAGAGAATACTATGGAGCAGGGGTAGGCAACCTTTTTGAGCCGGGGGCCGGGTTGCTGTCCCTCAGACAACTGGGGGGCCGAAGCCAAAAAATAAATAATTAAATAATTTAAAAAAATAATTTAATATATAAATAAAAATGGACAAATGTAGGACAAAAATTTCAAATGGAAGACACTTTTTTTAAAAAAATGGAGGACAGGCAAAAAAAATTGCTGATTTTTAAAAAAATGTTAATATAAATGCATGTTTCTGAGGCTTCTATAGACAATTGCCCCCCCAAGGCCCCGGCGGCAATCGGCAGCAGGACCGGCCTGGGGCCGGTCCCAAGGCCTTGTTGGGCCGCATCCGGCCCACGGGCCGCAGGTTGCCTACCCCTGCTATGGAGGAATATTCATTTCCTTCTATAGCAGGGGGAAAAACTACCACATTTACTCTTCTTTGCAGGCTGGGAAAAAATAATTGAGGATTGGCATGACAACTCCAAGTGTTTAAGCAACATTTCTCCCTTTGTTAATTACTTCTGGGATCAGAATCAAGCTAGGACACTGATTAAAAGTAGAAAGTTGCAGTAATGCACCTTATAAGTAAATCAAGCACATGTATATTTAAAATGCTATGAATCAGACTGAATGCAAAGCTGAAATTCAGTCTAAAATTGTGTGTACATCATCTGTTGATTTATGGCAACCCCTAAATGTCATAGAGTTTTCCTAGGAAAGAAATACTCAGAGGTGGCTTTGCTAGTTCTGCCTTTTGAAATATAGCTTAGAACACGTGGTATTTATTGGTGGTCTCCCATTCAAATTCTAACCAGGGCTGACCCTATTTAACTTTCAAGATAAGTCAGGATCGGGTGCCTTTATGGTATTTAAGCTTATAGTTCAAAATTGGTTGAATTAAAATCTTCTCTCTCAGATTATATCCATTCATTTAAAAAATGCTATGACACAGTGAAACTAACTGCCAGTCAGAGGAGAGAGGGTTAAATCCTTATTATAGGAATATGACTTGAGCCTTGAATCCCTAATCAGATGACAGCAGACATCTATAGAGAAGTGAAGGGCACACTAGCTACAGATGGAAGAATTACAATTAAACCAGATGCATATTTGGCTCCCAGAGGTAGATCTTGGGATGTTATCTGGATTAAAATTTAGGATTTGTCAGGATGGCATTGGCAAAAATAGTGAGAACAATAGAACTCAGTCATGGTGGCTATGTCTAATAATGCAGAATCTCAACTAACAATTGCCACAATAGCATTAATAGTAGCACATTAGCTTTGACACTAATGTTTCTGTGGTTTACTGATGGGTGCACATGGCACCATATTATGAGGAGTAGCTAATACCCTAAAGGCCAGGATCAAGATGACTGTAAATGACTGGAGAGCTGGGCCAAAACCAACAAAATGAATTTCATCAGGGAGAAATGTAAAGTATTACGCATAGAAGGAAATGAGTGAAATTCACAGATATTGGTTGGGTGACAAGCTAACAGTGTGATGAGGCAGCTAAAAAAAGCCAATGTGACTCTACTCTGCACCAATAGGAATTCAGTGTGTATATCAAGGGATATAATAGTACCACTCTATTCTGGTTTCATCCGGCCTCACCTGGAATGCTGTGCCCAGTACTGGGCACCATAGTTAAAAAAGGATGAGCTGGAGCAAGTCCAGAGAAGGGCAACCAAAATGGTGAAGGGTCTGGAAACCATTCCCTATGAGGAGTGACTTAGGGAACTGGGTATGTTTAGCCTGGAGAAGAGAAGACTGAGAGGTGACATAATAGCATGTTAAAATATTTGGAGGGATGCCATATGGATGAAACAGTTTTTTTCCTGATGTTCCCAAGACTAGGGCCGAGAGCAATGGATTTAAGCTACAGGAAAACAGATTCCACTTGAACATTAAGAAGAGCTGTTAGATAGTAGAACACGCTCCCTTGGAATATGGTGGAATCTCGTTCTTTGGAGGTTTTTAAACAGAGGCTGGGTGGGTGGCCATTTCTCAGGGGTGGTTTGATTGTGTATTCCTGCATGGCAGAATGTGGTTGGACTGGACAGTCCCTGTGGTATCTTCTATGATTATATGGGTCACAGAATCATGACTGCAACTCTCTACTAAAAAACCACAACCAAAAGTGAATATTCAGCCACTTCCAGTTTCCATACTTCCCCAGCCCCACCCATTAGGACTATTGAAACCCATAGTGGGTCCCTTTGGCAGAAAACTAGCCTCAAGAAACCTGCAACTTGCCTATCTTTGTTCTATAGGATGCAGACATAGATATACACTTTCCCTGCTAGGAAGAGGCCTTTTTTTCACATGCCTTTAAGCCATCTGTAAATGCTGCCTTCAAAAAATGGATGAGAGAATGTGGAAGCTGTGAATGGATTACCAAGGGAAAACAAGTAAGTACTGTACAGTAGCAGGTTAAAATCAAAACACACTGAAATTTTCCTACTTTTCTCCAAGTTAAATTTCAGCTATAAACTTTCTGACATATGAGGTAATAAGGAACAATGCAAGGGGACGACAATACTTCCTTTCTCCTCCTATAAACCCTTTGATCACTCTTTCCTTACTTGTATATAAGAGCTGTAAGCATAATAATAATAATAATATGTTTTATTTGTATACCGCTTTTCCTATGATCAAAGCGGTTTACAGCATACATATGCATATACAACAAAACAAGTAACAAAAAAACAAAACAAAAAAAACTCTGCTTCTCTCCCCTCAAGATGGTGGTCGGGGAGGGCTCTTCAACTTGGCAGGCAGAGGCCTGTTGTTGTTATCTTGCCTGCTTCTCTCCCTCAGATGTGGTCGGGGAGGGCTTCAACTGGCAGGCAGAGGCCTGTTGTATCTGCCTGCTTCTCTCCCTCAAGATGGTGGGCGGGAGGGCTCTTCAACTTGTCAGGCAGAGCTGTTGTATTGCCGTTCTCCCTCAAGATGGGGTCAGGGGGGGCTCTTCAAATTAGCAGCAAGGCCTGTTGTATCTTGCCTGCTTCTCTCCACTCAAGATGGAGGTCGGGGAGGGTTCTTCAACTGGCAGCGAGGCCTTTGTATCTGTGCTTCTCTCCCTCAAGATGGGGTTGGGGAGGGTTCTTCAACTTGGACGGCAGAGGCCTGTTGTATCTTGCCTGCTTCTCTCCCCTCAAGATGGTGGTCGGGGGGCTCTTCAACTTGGCAGCAGAGGCCTGTTGTATCTTGCTGCTTCTCTTCAAGATGAGGTCAGGGGAGGGTCTTCATTGCAACAGGAGCTTTGTATCTTGCCGTTCTCTCCCTCAAGATGGGTGGGAGGGCTCTCAACTTGGAGGCAGAGGCCTGTTGATCTTGCCTGCTTCTCTTCCCTCAGATGGTGGTCAGGGGAGGGCTTTCAATTGGAGGCCGAGAGCTGTGTATCTTGCCTGCTTCTCTCCCCTCAAGATGGAGGTCAGGGGAGGGCTCTTCAACTTGGCAAGCAGAGGCCTGTTGTTTCTTGGCCTGCTTCTCTCCCCTCAAGATGGAGGTTGGGAGGGCTCTCTTCAACTTGGGCAGGCAGGCTGTTGTATCTTGCTGCTTCTCTCCCCTCAAGATGGCTGTCAGGGGAGCGGCTCTTCAACTTGGCAGGCAGAGCCTGTTGTATCTTGCCTGCTTCTCTCCCCTCAAGATGAGGTCAGGGGGAGGGCTCTTCAACTTGGGAAGCAGAGCCTGTTGTATCTTTGCCTGCTTCTTCCCCTCAGATGGTGGTCGGGGAGGGCTCTTCAACTTGGCAGGCAGGGCCTGTTGTTATCTGCCAGCTTCTCTCCCCTCAAGAGGAGGTCAGGGGAGGGCCTCTTCAATTTGGCAGCAGCAGAGGCCGTGTATTCTTGCATGCTTCTCTCCTCAAGATAGAGGTCAGGGGGGGGCTCTTCAACTTGGCAGGCAGAGGCCTGTGTTATTTCCTGCTTTCTCTCCCCTCAAGATGGTGGTCGGGGAGGGCTCTTCAACTTGGCAGGCAGAGGCCTGTTGTATCTTGCCTGCTTCTCTCCCCTCAAGATAGAGGTCAGGGGAGGGTTCTTCAACTTGGCAGGCAGAGGCCTGTTGTATCTTGCCTGCTTCTCTCCCCTCAAGATGGAGGTCAGGGGAGGGCTCTTCAACTTGGCAGGCAGAGGCCATAATGAGTTATTTCCCATTCTTATCCCATGCATTCCCATATTATCGCCCCTGTGAGATAGGTTATGGGGATAGATAGAATATTTTAAAATACTTGGTAAATGAACTTTTCATGTGTCGAGAAACCATGATAAGAATCCTAGGCTGATATCAATCTTTGCAGTTCAGGACTTCTGCTGCACAAAATTTGCATGTGGTTGCCTTGCACAGTATTTTTTGAATAGAAAAGAAATATTTTCTACAAAGAAAATATTTCCCTGTAAAAAAATATTTTTTCTGCAAAATAAATCCTGTAATTAGTGGCTGATTCTGAGCAAAATCCACACATGGTTGATTTGCACAGGTAACAGCATTTTATACTCAGGAAACAGCTTCTTCTTCTTCTTTTTTACAAAGAATATAATTTTTCTGAAAAGAAATACAGTGGTCCCTTCCCTTACACAGGGGATCTGTTCCGGGGGCCCCTCCCCATGTAAGGGAAATTCTGTGTAAAGATAATGCGGCTCGTGCCCGCGGTGACTTGCGGTGGTGCGTGCACCACTACTTTTCAGGGTGCACAGCAGCACTTCTTCCAATGCAGCTTCCAGCATATGCTGGAAGCCATGTAAGGTACGTCTGCATATGACGCGGGTGCACTGTATGATCATCTGAGCTTAAAATGCTGTTTCCTGCACAGAAAAAACTGTTTTATACACAAAATAACCACATGTGAATTTTGCGCAGGAAAAGTCTCAAATTGCCAGTAGGCTTCCAAAACTGTGTTATTGAAGGGTTTCTTGCAGAAGAAAGACATTTTCTAAAATTATTTACTTCCGCCTTCAAGAAGAAAATTAGTGAAGAATTAAGTCCCTAGCATGCCAAGTATCAAAGTCTACCCAAGTCTATTGCACTTTGCTGATGAACAATTATTGGCATCTGAACAGTTATTGGCACGTGACCTAACCCAACATTCTGAGCATTGGGGCACCCCATTTCCTGCCTGTCTAGGCATGATGCTTGACTTAATGATGTTCCTTAATGAATGACTCACTAATATATCAGTAGATATATTAATGGAGAATCTGTGTCTTTCCAACTCCCATTATCCCAGACTGGCATAACTAATGGTGGGGGATTGTGGAAACTGCAATCCAGCAATACCTGGAGGGCCACAGGTTCTCTCCCTCTAACCTAGAATCATAGAATCATAGAATCATAGAATCATAGAGTTGGAAGAGACCGCAAGGGCCATCCAGTCCAACCCCCTGCCATGCAGGAAATCCAGATCAAAGTTTTGTCTGAGAGCAAAAGTGCAAAAGTCCATACAGTACATACAAAATGTATGCCATTTTCTTTTAAGGTGGAATATATATCACCCATATAATGTTAATACTTTGTATGTGTGCATACAAACTACACCACTAATTTTTTCCAGTAGTACTCTTGCAATATTGAGCAAATATTACTCTCCCCTTGTTATCTTGTTGAACAGTATATAGATTAATATGAACTCTAGCTGGAACTATTGATTCAGCGAATAATCTTGAAATGTGCTTTTCAATTACACTCAGAAATTGGTCTTTTGAATTTCCAAATTATGCAAGGCAAGGCAGATTCAATTTAATCTGCCCAAGGAGGAGATATTTGCAATAGCTTGGCATGAGCAGATCGTTTTATAGTGGTGTGGAAGGAGGATTTAAAGTGGGAGGCAGAGAGACAGTTTGATTGCATTGTCATTTGCTGCCCTCCAGTGGCTTTTTTAGTCAAAGCAAAGTAGTCTCTCCATCCACTTCTTGAAAGTTGTTCCATTGGAAACTGCAAGTATTTCCAAAACTAGTGAATATTTCCCTGGCACTCCACTTAGGGAGCAGACCTTCAAAGATTAGATACAACAAAATGTTTCAAGTACTTATATACTTTTCTTAATGATGGACAAATTCCAATCTGTGCTACTTGTACAGCAGCAATTTTGCAAACATTTAGAAAAAGGACTAGGAAGGGAGGACTACTAGCAAGGATGTCCATGCTTTGAGTAATACAGCAGAGAAAAACAGCAGACATTTCTAAATCTAAAGCCTCACCTATTAGAGTTCATTCCCAACCAGCTTCACAAGTTTAAAGAGCACCATCCGATAACCAATCTGGCATCCTTAGTTCCAGTATAAAATAGTTACCATTACTTTCATTTTGGAAAGCATTTTAATAGTCTACTCCTTGGGATTAAAGATTGGCTCAGAATAGTTGAGACATTAATTGGTATGCCAATATTATGTAAAAATGATCCTAGCTGATGTTTTACTGCTGCCATTCTTTTATCTACTGCATTATATCCTACTCTTTCTCCAAGTAACCTAAGACAGTATATATGGGTCTCCTGCTCTTACATTTTATCCTGTTAATAACCTGATAAGGTAGTTTGGTCAGTGAAGACAGCTGACAGGAAGAAAATCAGCTCATTTGAAATTTGGTGTTGGAAGAGAGTTCTACAGGTATACCACTCCAGATGATTTTATGTTTAAGAGATGAGGCTTGTTTTTCCTTCCAACAGGGAGTAATGGGAAAGTCAACTTTTTGTATGCAAGAATGAAAATAGCAAAGATTTACAACCTTCAACTTGAAATGCTGAATACCAGCAGGGTGAAAACTAGAGCAAGCCTTTGGCAGGGAAGACCTTGATTTTTCTTCAGCTATTAAGCATGCTAAATGGCTTTGGGCCAATTGCTACATCTCAATCAATGCCAGCCTCACTGCAAGGGTAGACATCAGGAAGCTTGGGGAGAATTTTCTTGAACTTGTGTAGAAGAAATGCTGGCCATCAATGAAATACACAATGAATAGAAATCCAAGGCTTGTGCATAAATCCATAATTGTATGCAATGAAAGGTACAGCATGCCTGCTCCATACGTGAGTGCGCCATATGCAGCATCCAGTTTACGTGGAAGCTGCGCTGCAATCTATTGAAAGGTGCATGCATGTTGCGCTGCTGCAAGCACAAGCCTTTTCTATTGAATGGAGCTTGAGCTTACATGGTATAATAAATAATAAATAAAAGTTTTATTTGTATACCGCACCTTCCTTAGATCAGGGCGGTTTACACACATTATACATATACATTCAATGAATTAAAAACAAAACCACACCGTACATTACACAGTAAAAAAAAAAAATAAAACAGCTAAAACCCCATTAGCCCATCCTCATGGCCACGGAAGAGGAGGGAGGCCCTTAGGAATTTTTATGGGGGGAATGCTTGCTGGAATAAGAAGGTCTTCAGGTCCTTCTTAAATTGGGCCAGGGAGGTAGTTGAGCGGAGCTCGACGGGCAGCGTGTTCCATAGGGCCGGGGCAGCGATGGAGAAAGTCCGCCTAGTGACGGAGGAGAGTCTGGCCCCCGGCACCTTTAGTAGTTGCTGCCCGGATGTTCTGAGGGTGCGGGACGGAATATATGGGGAGAGGCAGTCCTTCAGGTATCCTGGGCCCAAGCCATTTAGGGCTTTATAGGTGATCACCAACACCTTATATTGGGCCCGGAAGCGAATCGGCAGCCAGTGAAGATCTTTCAGCACTGGTGTTATATGGCTGGTCCTAGAAACTCCAGTGACCAGCCTGGCTGCCATATTTTGCACCATCTGTAGCTTCCGGGTTTGGTATAAGGGTTGCCCCATGTAGAGTACATTGCAGAAATCCAGTCTCGAGGTTACCAGAGCATGTACAACTGTTTCAAGGTCCCTCTGGGCCAGGTATGGGCGCAGCTGGCGAATAAGCTGAAGCTGATGGCAGGTGCTCCTGACCGTCGCGTTCACCTGAGCAGTCAGGTGAAGCGACGAGTCAAGAAGCACCCCCAGACTGCGCACGGAGTCCTTCACAGGGAGCATGACCCCGTTCAGGACAGGTGGAACCACCGCCATTCCTGGACCAGGGGAACCTATCACTAGTACCTCCGTTTTCTCTGGATTCAATTTGAGTCGGTTTTCCCTCATCCAGCCCATTACTGACTCCAGACAGGCCACGAGAGGAGAGACGCCATCCTCAGTCACTGCATCAGTTGGAGACATAGAGAAAATAATCTGGGTGTCATCAGCGTTCTGATAACCCCGCGCCCCATGTCTCCGGATGATCTCTCCCAGCGGTTTCATGTAAATGTTAAATAGCATGGGAGACAGAATGGCTCCTTGAGGGACCCCAGTTTTAAGGGCCCTCTCATGGGAGCACACGTCTCCCAGCTGCACCATCTGGGACCTCCCAGAGAGGTAGGACCGGAACCACTGGAGCGCAGTGCCCCCGATTCCCACCTCTGCCAGGCGCCCCAGAAGGATACCATGGTCTATGGTATCGAAAGCCGCTGAGATGTCCAAGAGCACCAACAGGGACACGCTTCCCCTGTCGATGCCCAGACGGAGATCATCGACCAAGGCGACCATGGCCGTCTCAACCCCGTAACCCGCCCGGAAGCCAGTTTGAAATGGGTCCAGATAATCCGTTTCATCCAAGACCGCCTGAAGTTGGATTGCAACCACCCTCTCGATCACCTTTCCCAAAAATGGCAGCAGCGAAACTGGCCGATAATTATTGTGTACCAGGGGGTCGAGGGAGGGCTTTTTTAAAATAGGTTTTACGATGGCCAATTTAAGTACTGATGGAAATTGGCCCTCCCTCAAAGATGTATTAATAATCCGGCGTAGCAACGAAGTTGCCGCCGGTCCCCCCTGGGCCGCTAGCCACGAGGGACAGGGATCGAGAGAGCAAGTCGTCCTCCGAACACTTCCGAGGATCTTGTCCACATCATCGGTACTCACCAACTCAAACCAATCCAGTTTAATAGAGTCCACGGAGGCTCTGGACACCTCTACCCTCAGTTCTGCTTGAATGTCGGCATCAAGACCTTCGCTTATCCGAGAGGTTTTATCTGCGAAAAAGTCGTTAAATTGGTCACAGCAGGCCTTAGAAGGTTCAAGGCTCTGGTTCAGGGTAGGAGGGAGCTGAGTTAGCTCCCTGACCACCCTGAACAACTCTGCCGGACGCGACTCCGCGGACGCAATACGAGCACCATAGAACGAATTCTTTGCTGCTCGTATTGCCTCTCCGTAGTCCTTTAACAGAAGGTCTAGGAGAGCCTTGTCGTCTAAGCAAAGGTGTTTCCGCCAACGGTACTCTAGCCGTCGCAGTTCCCGCTTCCTTGCCCGGAGATCTTCCGTATACCAGGGCTTACATTTGGAAGTGGGCCTGAGAGGGCGCTTGGGAGCGATGCTGTGTATAGCCCTTGAAAGACCGGTATTCCAAATACCGGTGAGGGCATCAACAGAGTCGCCGTCGCTTCCAACCATGAACCCCTCTAAGGCCTCTTGGAACCTCTCAGGTTCCATCAGCCTTCGAGGGTGGACCATCCGAATAGGTCCGCCACCCCCGGGGGGGATCTGGGTAGAGACCTTGATTTTTGCCTCTACCAGGAAATGATCCGTCCATGACAAGGGGGAAATATTAGCTATTTCCGCCCATGGATTCTCCGCATCCGAACAGAAGACCAAATCGAGAGTATTACCTGCACAATGTGTGGGACCCTGTATCAGCTGGGACAGGCCCATGGCCGTCATGGTCTCCATGAATTCCCGAGCCGCACCGGATGGAACATAGCTGGCCGCAAGAGGGATGTTGAGGTCGCCCAGGACAAGTAGCCTGGGTGTCTCCAACATCAGATCTGCGACCAGCTGTGTCAGCTCGTTAAGGGAGTCTGCTAGCGCACGGGGTGGCCGATACACTAACAGAATCCCTAGACTGTCCCTAGCCTTTAGGGTCAAGTAGATACACTCAATATAGGACGTCTGTCGGATGTGGTTCCTGATGAGGGACACGGTGTTCCTATGTATCAAGGCCACACACACCCCGCCCACCTAACCTGGGCTGGTCCTTCACCGAGAACCCGGCAGGCAGGGCCTGAGCCCACACAGCATCCCCTTCAGGCCCTAGCCAGGTCTCGGTAATGCAAGCCAGGTCGCAATTTGAGTCCTCCACGAGATCGTGGAGGATGTGGGTCTTGTTGTTGACAGACCTGGCATTGCACAGGAGCAGCGACAGGGTTTGTGGCACGGTTGGAGCGACCCTCAGGTTCCTTTGGTTGGGAGGGGGGGCGGAAGGGGGGATAGATATGATGCATCGATCCCTCCTTCCCCTGGAACGCAAGCCCCTTCTCCCACCACCATATCTCCCCCTGCCCCACACTACCTCAATGGGAGCTCCGCTAGAGACGATGTTACCCCTTCCCTCCCCAGCCCATGCATTCCCCACCACCATATCCTTCCCCCACCCCACCGTGACAATATAGAGCAGAGGTTAGCCACCCCAGGCATCCTCTGCTCTAAGGGCTAGAACCCAGCCTTCCTAACCCAATAAAATGCGCCACTGCGCAGCTGCAGAGCAGCGCCGCAGATGGAAAGTCCTGAGGCGGCTCCTCCGCGTGGGTGCGCAGCTGCGCAGTGTCCTCCAACACGGAGGGCCGTCTGGCGACGCAGCAATAGCCCCAGCAGCAGCAACACAGTCCTTGGGGGCGGGTGGAGGCGGGACGGAGGAGGAGGGCCAGACGTGCTGGTTTTGAGTGCGCCGCTCTCATCGACACACCCCCTCCCCCGCCTTCCTCCAGGTGTTCCTGGTCCCCGGGATGGGCGCTTACTCACTGGGGAGCCGCAGATGGAAAGTCCTGAGGTGGCTCCTCCGCGTGGGTATTTGCCTTACGCAGGGGGGGGGGGTCCAGAACAGATCCCCACGTAACGCAAGGCTCCACTGTATTAATCTTGGAAATATGAAGTAGTGATAGAGTACTTATGTACTTTCTCGAAAATTCTTTTGAAAAGTAGCATATTCCCCGCATTTGTTGCAATGTCTAAAAACGAAATCATTTTGTCATTAGTGGTCACTACATTGTTTTGTTCATTACCTTTGGCCTTGTCTGCACTCCCAGGATACTTCAGTGCCTCTGGAAACAAGGTTATTCTGGATCAGTTTGAGTCTGTAAGTACCGATGACGTGGACAAGCTCCTTGGAAGTGTAAGGAGGACGATGTGCGCTCTCGACCCTTGCCCTTCTTGGTTGATTGTTGAGGGAGGAGATGCAATGAAAACACCATTACATCTTATTATTAATGCATCTCTTTGGGAGGGTATATTTCCAACGGCCTTGAAGCAGGCAATAGTAAGACCAATCTTGAAAAAACCCTCCCTTGATCCCCTGTTGAGAAAAAAAATATAGACCAGTTTCTCTTCTACCATTTTTGGGCAAGGTGATCGAGAGGGCAGTTGCCTCCCAACTCCAAGCTGTCTTGGAGGAAGCTGATTATCTAGACCCATTTCAAACTGGCTTCAGGGCGGGACACAGAGTTGAGACTGCTATGGTCGCCTTAGTCAATGATCTTCGTCTGGGCATCGACAGGGGAGATGTTACCCTGTTGGTGCTCTTGGACATCTCGGCGGCTTTTGATACCATCGACCATGATATCCTTCTGGGACGCCTGGGGGAATTAGGTATCGGAGGCACTGCGCTCCAGTGGTTCCGATCCTATCTCTCGGGAAGGTCCCAGATGGTGAGGCTAGGGGATTGCTACTCCCGTAAAAGGGAGCTTACATCTATATGAAGCCGCTGGGAGAGATCATCCGGAGACATGGGGCTCGGTGTTATCAGTACGCTGATGACACCCAGATCTATCTCTCCATGTGTCCGACTGACACAGTGACTAAGGATGGCATCTCTCCTCTGGATGCCTGCCTGGAGTCAGTAATGGGCTGGATGAGGGAAAACAGACTCAGGCTGAATCCAGAGAAAACAGAGGTACTCATGATAGGTACCCCAAGTCCAGGCAGGGAAATTTGTCATCCAGTCCTAGACGGGGTTAGCCTCCCCCTAAAGGACAAAGTGCGCAGTCTGGGAGTACTCTTGGATCCATCTTTACAACTGTCATCCTAGGTGGATGCGATGGCCAAGAGTGCTTGGTACCAGCTTCGGCTGATATGCCAGCTGCGCCCGTTTGGACCAAAAGGACCTTGAAATGATAATACATGCACTAGTAACCTCTCGGTTAGATTTCTGTAATGCGCTCTACATGGGGCTACCTTTGTACCAAGTCCGGAAGCTTCAGTTAGTGCAAAATGCAGCAGCCAGGTTGGTCGCCGGAACATCTAGGGCAGACCATATAACTCCGGTATTAAAATCTCTTCACTGGCTGCCCATTAGCTTCTGGGCCCAATACAAAGTGTCGGTTACTACCTATAAAGTCCTATATGGCTTGGGCCCGAGCTACTTGAAGGAGCGCCTTCTCCCACATAATCCGCCCCGCACTCTCAGGACATCAGGGAAATTCTTATTAGAATGTCCGAGAGTGAGACTGACAACAACTCACAAGAAGTCATTCTCATCGACAGCACCTACTCTCTGGAATAACCTTCCTGATGAAATCTGAGCCTGCTCCACTTTGGATGCTTTTAAAAAGGCTCTGAATACGCATTTATTCTGACTGGCATATCTGTCTGACCCTTTGTAGTAATTATTCCTGATAGACTTGCATATCATTGAGTGTAAAGACTCTTGACTGTATGTTTTTATGTATTTTGAGAATTGTGGTTTTATCCTATTTGTATGTATTAACACCCCTGTTGTACACCGCTTTGATCACCGGAAAAGCGGTATAGAAATAAAGTTTTATTATTATTATTATTATTATTCAGGGCAGCCCAGAGTATCCTGGTCCCACAGCAGCCTCATTCTCTCCCCCCCTCCCCCACCTGTTACTTGGTCCTCCATTTCTTTGGCATGGTAGCTGTCTGCCAGTCACAGGCTGGGCATCTCATTCTGACCTCAGAACAAGTGACTTGTGGTGGTGGTAGATGCACTGGGAGTACCCAGAAGGATGCCCATGCAAACACTGTGGAGATCTCTGGATATTCCTGGAAGATCTGGCACAATAAGTAAGAAATGTGTTTTAACCTTGTTTTGCCTCAGTTCTGGTATGGAACAAGCCAGACACCATTCGGACTTCCTGCACCAGAACTGGGGGTTGGATTGTGCATTGTTCAAACAGGATGATGCCAGTACAAGGGGGGAAACAGGCATTTTTGCCCAGGTAGACAAGGCCTTAGATGCTATCTTCCTACTACTTTGGGAAGAAGGAGCGCCACTGACATCAGAGTCAACACCTTCCATTGATCAGAATTGATAAGACATTTTCTATCACCATCCCACAGGACCTTGGAGGCTGCATACCCACCCACCCCCCTCACAGTTTCACCCCATTTTGACCTTTTTTAAAAAACTTACTTCTGGTTTACTTCCTGTCTTTTTTTAAGGTCTCACCTAAAGTAGTTGTGGAGGGATCTAAAACATGAGGAAACTGCCTGAGCATTTTAGCAAATTGTTCTTGTTTTTGTTGTGAACTAATACTAATAAACTATAACTAGCTCAGTTTTATATGATATAAACTACACCAAAAACATTTATATTTTGGTGATTGCAACATCAGATCTTGACACGCCTATCTGAACAAGAAGAGTTTTCATGTCAATTGATCTCATCTCATCCACAATGTCTTTGTTATTTTAAGGTCATAAGAGTTGTAATGAAGGATACTGGCTTAAGTAAATGGTACTGGAGGAAGGTACCGTGTGGTGTGCACACGGTGGCTGATAACAAGAAACATAGTTTGACCCTTCATTTTGCAACAAATGTCCCATCAGGCATAGCCCAAGTAAGATGAAGAGCCCCTCTCCAGCCCATCCACCATCATCTGGCTTCAGAAGGGGAGAGGCAGGGTAGCTCCATTGAGCCTAGCCCAAGTAAAATGAAGAGCCCTCCCTCCAATCTATCTGCCATGGCCCCAGAGGGAGAGATGAACCAATGAACTTGATCCCTTCCCCACTACCATTCCCTTATCCTTTTGTGCCATGTCTTTTTAGATTGTAAGCTTGAGGGCAGGGAACTGTCTAATAAAAAAAAAGTAAGCCCCCCTGAGAGCCTCTGTGGCTGAAGAGCAGGACATAAATACTCTAAATAAATAAATAAATAAAGAAAGAAAGAAAGAAAGAAAGAAAGAAAGAAAGAAAGAAAGAAAGAAAGACTCATTTGCCAATTGTAAAGACAGAAAACTCACTATATACTAAGCATGCTGGATCTGTATAGAGAAATGCCTCATACATAAACACAGAAGACATGCAATCTTGCAGTCATTTGGGAGGTTGGTCCCAGTCAGATCTGATACATACTGATCTGACCTACTTCCAGCTAGCTCAGCAGTTTAGCTTAATACTCAACTGGGAAGAATGTTTAAGGCCAAACCACCTACATTCATGTTCCTAATTGTCATTGAAGTCAGTATTAAGTAGTGCTTTGCCTCAAATATTTTTGCAGAGTGCATTTTATCAGGATGAATAAACCAAATGCCCCCCTCCCTCACATAGAAACCTCTCTGAAGGCACTAATTGTTAATCAAATGTGTGCCCTGGATCTGTTCTTTTGTCTCCAGCTTTTATCTTGTGAACTAATCTAGCCTTGTGTTTTGTCTGATGTCAAATCTAAAAATACTGCTTTTAGCTCTTCATAGTTTCTGGCCACACCTCGCTGGCAAGAAGTCCCACCAGGCTTGCAAAGTAAGTCAGACGATGGTTGAAAAGAACCCATGTCAGCACATCAGTTTCTCCACTGGGTCTAAATTTAACTACCCGGCGTCAGTTAAAGATAATATTACATCAAACGAATTGTGACCTGCTATACCGCAGGACTCTTTCTGATGCTTCCTTCCTAGACTTTCAGACTCATTAGCTGGCACAGAACTGGATGAAGGAGCTCCTCAGTAGCCATTATGGTCTATAGCAGAGTTAATGTTCCCCAAGATTTTTAAACTAATACATGCTCTCCTGGAACAAGATCATCCTATATCTGATACTCTGATGCTGTAGCAGATTGTATTTCTGTGTTACTTGTGATTTTTTGAAAACTGGGAAAAGTAAGGGGCGTGAAAGCGGGGGGACAGTTGCTACAAAGAAGAAAGGCAAATGAAGCTGAACGGAAACAACTATTGTATTTAATATACTGGGGGTATCCAAACTAAAAAGCTTGAGCACTTTAATACTACTTTAACTGCCATGACTCAATCCACTAGAATCTTGGGATTTATAGTTTTGTAGGAAGAAAGTCAGCATGGGGTAGTGGTTTGAGTGGGTAACTTTTAGGAGTGATTCAGTTGTATATTCCTGCATGGCAAGGGGTTGGACTAGATTGCCCTTGTGGTCTCTTTCAATTCTATGCTTCTAGGGACTAGGATTCTAGTAGTCTAGGGTTCAAATCCCTTTTGTGGCATTGTAGTTCTCTGGGTGAGCTTAGGCAAGTCATACTTTCTCAGTCTTAGAGGAATAAGTAAATTTCTGAATAAATCTTGCTTCAACATATAAAACTGTGTTTAATATTACAACAAACAAATTGTGGCCTGTAGTGGCTCAGCGATTAAGATGCTGGCTCTTATGACTGCAAGACTGGCAGGTTGGCAATTCAAAGCCCAAGCACTGTGGGACAGAGTGAACTCTCATCACTAGCCCCAGCTTCTGCTACTCTAGCATGTAATACTCTAGCAAAAGCATGTAAAAGTGCAAGTAGATAAATAGGTGCCACTTCAGTAGGAAAGTAACTGCGTTCTGTGCAGTCATGCTCGCCACATGATCACAGAGTTGTCTTTGACAATGCTGGCACTTCGCCTTAGTATAGAGATGAGCCCCGACCCCTACAGTTGGATATGACTAGACAATCTTGTCAAGGGAAAACCTTTACCTTTTGTACCTGCTGTACATCTCCTCAGCTTTGGTGTGTTTGGATGTGTTCTTCTATGGTAGCTCTTTGCCTTATTCTTTGCCTTCAGATCTTTGGCATGACTTTTGGCTCTAGCCTTCCTTCTACCTGCTGGCCCTCAAATGTTGAACAGATATAGTACACAACGGCCCAATAAGGACAGTTATACTGAAAGATATATTGTACAATTGCAGCAGCAGTAGAGAAAAAGATTTCTCATCACCAATACCACCCAAAGAACCACTCTTTCCCACCCTTGCCCCACACAGTTCAGTTCAATGAACCCATCTTCTGTGTGTCAAACAGTAAAACTTTATTCCAGTAACCATAGAAGTTAGCAAACATCTGCAGACAGAACTTTTTTTACAATTTTATAATTTGTTCATAAATCAGTACAACTCTGTGTATTACCTGTACACATTTGTAAACCAAATTTCCCAAACCCATTTACTACTTTTGGTTTACACCGTACTTTCCCATTGGAAACAGCACACCCCACACAGTAATGCATTCCAATTATCTGTAACACAAAGTACTAGCCAGTGTCTGCGTTATTCTATCACTACACCTCACATCATTCAGATACATATACACACACACACACACACACACACACACATATATATACACACCCTACAACATTATATTAATAATCATTAAACATTAACCATAACTATTAAACACAAACCAAAATCAACCAATACATGACAGATTCGAAAGGAATATCAGCAGGTGTTGCTTGTCACACAAACAGTTAACAAGCAACACCTCACCCACTGAAATTCCTTTGTCTACATAACTACTAAAGGTACAGAAGCCTTCTTCAGTTTTTATTCTGGCAATCCTAAGTTAGACTGGGCTCTAATGGGACCATTTTGAGTTCTGCCACATGTATCCCAGCCACAATACAAGAATTTCATTGCCCCTATCCTGCCCCCAGTTCCTCATAAAGGGCCGTGAACTCTGCAGTTTAAGGGAAGGTGCTTAAGCAACAATTTTGTCTACAGCTCAAGTCATTTTTTCCTACCAAAGATTAGCCAGAACATCAACAGAACTAACAAAACATGGAACCAGGGAAATCCCACAGTATCCTATGAAAACTATCAGAGTCTACAGGCCTCTAGAACTATCCTAATAGAGAATACTCACATTACCAGGGTGGTGGTGGTGGTAGTGGCAAATAACACTTGAAGAGCCAGGCAATGAATATGAGAACCAGGTAGTGAACAGCAGAAGGAGACAGAGAAAGAAGCAGAGCTCAAATAACACTGGGAAGAGTCAGGGATTGAGGTTGACTGAGCTCCATGTGCTCAGAAAGTTGATTTAGTGAGTGACATGCTGAAGTAATCCATAAATGAATAGTGACTGGACCAGATTCTGGATATCAGCTCAGTTATGGATAACTTCACCATGCCATCATGTTCACTCTTCTTAAAAATAAATTCTTAAATTTGGTCATTAATGTCTCTCATGCCTTTTCTTCTATAACTTGAGTACTGATAACAACTCCTACACACCTGCATAGATTAAGTGATGCTCAAAATCTAAACCTTTGCAACAGTGACAAGGGAACCATTTTCAGATCCCTAAGAACAGATCACCTTCTTCTCATTCTGAGCACAAACTGGGATACACGAATCTTAAGAATGCATTGTTAGATGACAATGAGGGATGAATAATTGATTATATTGCAAACTCTCAATAGTTAGTACCTTTTTAACTTACATGCAATTAAACTTTACTTTTATTAGGTACATTTTACAGAGTCATTGATTGCCCACACTTATATAGTTGTCCCATAACAGAGGTTAATTGTCCAAATTATTGTATTAAAACTAATTATTAGTCTATAAACCTATATTCAAGTCTTCCCCTCATTCTTTTCAGCCTCTGAAAGATATTAGTATGGCAGTAGAGGATATTTCTCTGAAAAATATTAATTATCTTGTAGAGGAAGAAATTTCCTCAGCAAACACCTCTGTTCCAAAGATTATTTCCTCTGACAATCTGGAAAAAACTTTCATTGTCCAGAAGAGCAATGATGGTTTTCTTCTTTTAATGCTTAAAGCTGTCGGGCCTGTTGTCGGTAATCATCTCACCATATGCATAAAATCCCCATACAACCTGCCAATGGCCATTTTGCTTCTCTCCTAATTCAATTCCAACTACTTTGTCACAACAAAGCTTGTCTTAAATCAATGCCTTACATATGGAGTCAGTTCCAACATCCTCCAAATGGCTAAAACAGTATCTCATTTTGGTGCAGAAGAAAGGTTTGGGGAACATTAGCAAACGATAAAGCCAGCTAGAGCTCTGTAAAGTTCTGTGAAACTGTAAGCTTTCCAACAGTTTAATCTAGCCTTTACCAACCTAATACCCTTCTGATATGTTGGACCACTTCCCAGACTGCATGGTAAATGGCCACACACTGGCTTGTTTTTGCTTTGTTTGTTTGTTTGTGGGGGGGTTGGAGTTAAAGTACAGTACATCAAGAGTGCACCCTGATGGAAAAAGCTGGTCTGATATAAAGTGGACCTGAGGGGTCATTTTTAGCATGTGTAAAGGCAAATCAATATTCAGTCCTGTTACATGCCCGCCAGTGTTTCACAAATGAAAACTGGGACACATGCAGCCAAGCAACATCAAAGGGTGGTCAAGATGACAGCAATTATCAGTGAGGACGAACACGCAAGCTAGGGAACACTGCATCCATTTGCTTTTGCCTGCGCCCATTGGGAAGGGCAAGACTCCATCCCCTCCTCTCCTCTTTTTTGGGTTGAGTGCAAACCTCCTTAGCAGTTTGAATTTAGGGGTTATTTACCTATTTTATTTTGCAATCCTCATACATTCCCAATTTGTTGTTCACAGTATCTTTTTATTTGAACCATATCTATGTGCATCCCTGCAGGTTCTGTTGGTCACACATGCCAGAATTTCAAATAAAGATGAAGTTGATGATGTGGATGTATTCAAACCATGTTCAAGATATGCATAGTTTTATCCCTGGTCTATCTGAATCAATTATTCAGATAGCCGACCATGCAAATCTTTCAGGTAAACCCTGATTGATCAGCCCTGGTTTTGTGGTGTTTTTGGTAGCCCCCCCCCCCCAAACTTAATTGGATGAATTCAAAATTCATATGAACAACACAAATTCATCCCAGTCTGAATAACCCCTCATTTTGCAGCAATTGAAATAAACAGGATAAAAGGGGAAAGTGGGAGGCAGAAACTTTTCAAAAGTGGGGTGACAGACAATTAACTGGGCCTGCCCCTGCCAAATCAGGACAGTTGGAGAATATCGAGTTAGCTCACTTCTTGGACCAGTCTTTCTTCTTCTCCATACCCTCCCACTTAGTTTGTTGCAAGCACACAGGGCAGGCACCCTAGTAAATGTCATGTTGACCATGTTAGACAAAGGAAGGGATACAAACATGAAAGACAAATAACCATGGCTGGCATCCTTCAGCAAATCAGTATTTGCTGATCAGCACTTTCTTGTACAAATCAGCACTTTCTTGTACAAGGCCCCTACCTTGGCATGGAACAACAGCTTAGGAGTTGCCAGGCCCAGGCCTGTCTCCATGCCTACTAGTCAGGGACAGCAGATCAGTGGGCTAGGAGAAAAAGTTTCACCCTGCTCCCTCCAGGTGTTGTTGTGCAGTATGGGAAGAAGATGCCACTGCCTCCCACAAGCATGTTGATGGAAATTTACACTCTCAACCTGATGAAGAATCTTGCTGACCAATTAACGTCTGTGGCATAATAATGAAATCAAGGTGAGATGTAGTTTCAAGTCTGCACAGAGCCATAAAATTCACAAGCTGGCTGTGGGCCAGTCATTCTCTCGATGTACCACACAGGCATATTTTGAGGATAAAGTGTGGAGGAGGAACACCATGTACATCTTCTGGGTTCACTGCTAGAAAGGCAGGTTTTAAATTTAACTAACAAATGAATAAATAAAGAAAACAACATTTCTTTCTAGAGACTGGTTTACATTAAAAATCAGCTATGTTCAAACTAATGGGAAATGTTTCCACAATATGGCATCTCATTGCTGGTCAGATGATGCCCAGAGATACTGAAACCCTGAGTTATGTGGTGTCTTTTCATGCCAGAGCTATCCATATCTGAGGTGGCCATTATTGAAACAGAGGAAGAGAAATAGTGTTTATAAAACTTTCATAAACATCTCCTGCCAAGTGTCCACCAATGCAGCAGTGTATGGTTTTGGCATGGGGAGCTTCCACACAGTTAGGAAGATGCACATAGAAAGTGTCTCTAGGTATTAAATTTCCATCTAGAACCACTTGGAAGTATTTTCTGACATCAAGCATTTTATGGGTAGGATACCAAAACATAGCTCTGCAAGGCATATTCTCTATACATACAGTACATTCTCCAGAATATTTTTTCTAGTTTTTGTTATCAGAAGCTTTCTATCTTTTGTTGTTGTTGTTAAAGGCAAGATGAAATATATCACCAGGTTGATGTGAGGATTCAAAGAATCAATATAAATTATTTTAAATGAACCATTTATTTGTTAAAAGGGAAGTGTATCAAAAGATAAGAAGTCTTTCTGTTAAGCTGTTATGCTGCCTTTGTGTTATGGAGAAGGGAATGCTTAGTCCTCTTCATCTTAGAAGTCTTCTCATATATAAGAATAAATGTTTCCAGGCACTTAAGGACTCACTTCTTGTGATTAATTGAAATGGACAGTGCCAAAGGTTCCCCCCCTCCTCTGAGCCCTTTGAAGTTGGAGATAACAGCTGCTTTATCTATATCAGATAATAAGGCCCAAGCGCCATTCCCTAATTTGGAAAGAGATACCAGACAGAACCCATAGACAAGGTATGCTTCTTTTTTTTAAATAGAAGGGAAACAATTACAGCAGTCAAGATTTGTCAGTTTCCCTCCTCTCTGGCTCACAGGTTATCCTTTGAAGATACCATGACCAAAACTATCTAGATACTCCTGTTATTTTTACAAAGGTACTTGTTTCACAAGGCAAACCCTCAGGGAATAATCCAGACCATGTCTGAGGTAATCTTACTGCCTTCATGCATTAGAAAAACAAAAGATATACAGAAAAGAGTGTCTATGTGGGGTGACAGATCACTGAAGCCACCACACATACCTTTCCTAATGAGCAATGATATTGCTTTCAACATGGGAATAGCTACCTTTTCTTCATTCACCTGGAAATCTATGACAGCAACAGGGACTGTATGATTTGCTGAGTGAACTGTCCATGTATGATGGATCACGTTCCTGATTCATACAAGTCATGACACAAATCATGAAGCAAATTTTCTTTAACTTGCTCCAGCTTTCATCACTTGCTAGCCAGGTCTGTAGCCAGATTTTATTTTTAATGACGATATCCTGAGGGTCATGAAGGGAGACTGCATAGCTAAATAAACAGTAGGTGAGTTAAATAAAACATTGATAAGCTGAAATACTTACCAATATTTATATTTATACATTTATATAAACAAATATATAAATAGTCTAAAGAACATCAGTAAACTCTAAAACAGAGGGTGGGAATTGTGCAGCCTTCCAGAAGTTGTTGATGGACTGCTAGTCCCAGCATTCCCCACAATTGGATATGCTGGCTAGGACTGTTAGGAGGGGCAGTCATACAACATCTGGAATAGAATTTTAGCTCTAAATCCATTTGGTAATTCCAACTAGAGAACATCCTTTGGATCAGCTGATCCTTTAAATCAACTGCTGAATAATAAATCAGTATTTATGTAAACCCCACTGATTCAGAGCTATCCTGGGTGGGACCAGCAACATGATTTAGAGCTCATCATTTAAAATAAATCAGTTTACATTTATTAATTGTAAGAGTATAAATATGTCCCTGGTAGAAAACATCACCCAGTATCTAAAGAACTATGGAAGATTTTGCATTTCCTCCCTTTCACACAGCAGTCACAAAGTATACCCTTCCGAATAAATAAATATATAAATATAAGCAGAGTTTGTTGTTGTTGTTTTCTAGGCTGAAAGTGTGTGATATGCCCAATATCACCTACTGAGTTTCCATGGCTGAACGGGAAATCAACTCCTGATCTCCAGAGTCATAGTCCAATGCTTAAACCACTACACCATGTTGGCTACAATCCATTATTTTCTATTTTCAAACCAGTGTCTTATACATGAGTATCCACAAACATCCACACAATAATGTGACTCTGACAACAGTGCTGTTCTTCCCTTGTGCGGCTGATCCACACACTGAGCTTGACAGACAGGCTAGCTGAGACATTCATCCTACTGGTCAGAGCATTCCCGCACTAGTAAAATGATGGAAATATTATTAGCAATATGATAATGTTTCAATTGCTGTATTTTGGACTCGGCAGTAGACAGAGCTGAGCCAATCCACCAACTCCATCCATTCATAAGTAGCATGCAAGGATAAATATACTAGAGAAAACTGTAGTAACAGCAGCATGGTGCATACCTATCTGAACAAACATCAATTAGGTTATAACGAGGCATTTCCTCCATTGCCAAACAAAGATCATACTGTAATACAGGAATACTCATAAACATGCTTAAGGTTACTATGGCCCAGAACAGACCGGCAGTTTGCACCAGCCTAGGGCCGATTTTAGAGCTCAGGAGTGCAGAGCATCCACATGCCATCTTGGCATGCCCCCGTACAGAAGGGGCATACAACGATGATGTCTGTGCGGTGCAGCACTATGCTGCACGGATGTTATCAGAGCATGAGCATGCCAATGGTGTCGGTAGCAGGTTCTTTTTAGGGCTCCTGGAGGCCGCACCATTTGGTTAATGTGGCCTCCATTGGGGGCAGCCCCTATGTCATCTCCGGGTTATCTGAAGGTTATTTGATGGACCATGGTTAAGTTTACCTTGTTATACCCATGTCATTTGAAGGACTGTACTTTCCTATACAAATCCGCCTGTGTTTTGAGATCTTCTCAGGAGGCCCTGCTCTCTGTCTCTCAGTCGTACATTTGGTGAGAAGATGAGACCCTAGCAAACTGGGTAACGGTGGTGCCCAGAACTGGACATAGTATTCCAGGTGAGGTCTGACCAAAGCAGAATCAAGTGGCACTATTTTCATGTTCAATGTATGATCAGCGATCATTCTAATGTCTTTTTCACGTGTAGCCATGTATCACCCATTCTTTACCTGTGTATTTGGTTCAGGCAAGAGGACAAATCTTAGAGCTAACTGCTGGGGGAGACAATTTGATTTTTGTGTGTGGTGAAGTTTTAAAGTCTGGACACCCATCTCCATCCCCTTCTTGCTAGCATGGTGTCTCTCTAGCTTAGATTGAAGGCATTTGCAGATGTGTTCTGTTTCCAAAGTTTTGAAACACTCAAAAGCCAAGTGTAAGGGGAGGGAAGTGTGTCTGTTAGCATATCAGACACACAGCCTACTGCATATGGGGTTTCATATTTTCATATATGGAACCAGGCTTGTTTTAAGAGATCACGATGATCCTTGTAACACTAGGAATTTTTCCATTGGAAACACTGATCCAAAGATATATGTAGGATCTAGGTAATACCTATATGTGTGTGTGTGTGTATGTATATATATATATATATATATAGAGAGAGAGAGAGAGAGAGAGAGAGAGAGAGAGAATGGGTTTGCTGATCACTCCGTCCTCCCCCCCCCAGACTTTCCACCTCTTGTACTGGAGACAAAGGAAGTATCATTGCACTGAGGAGAGTAATACCATTTCTCCTACCTACCTGCTGCTGAGTTCCTAGTCAACCTGCCTATCCACCTAGCTTGAGGGTGTCCAACATCCAATCATAATTTTGTTAATCTAAAGTAAGTTAAGATCATCAACCAGAATTACCCTTTTTGTCAATTCTGTGAGAAAGCACTCATTCTTTGTACTTCCTGTGGGCACATTATGTACCCCTTGAGGGCACCAACAGAATTTACATATCCACCCCACACAGATCCAGTTTGTGACTGTGGTGAGCAAGCACCAGGTTCTGTCCAACCATCCAGAGCCTCCTCTTCCCATTTCACGCTCAGACACTGTGTGAGCCACACTTCCTGTGGATTCCTTTCATGACTGCTAAGAGTCAAGGAGGGGGGATGGAGTTGATCAGCAAATTCATTCAGCATTTATTTTTATACTATATAGGTCTCCCACCTATCCTTAGGTCAGCATGACTTCCTTGTTTCCACAGGTCATTGTGACCTCTTAAAAACATGCCCAACACTAGATATTAATTATGAAAACTCCAAATCCAGCTAGAGGGGTGTAGGCTATGCTAACAGAGGGCAACGACAGCTCACCCTGTCCTCCTTTGGGAGAGATATTTGTTACGGCCAGACTTTTGTTCCCAGCTACTCACTCCCACCCCACTGGCTATTGGCTTGTTACAGACACACCAAACAGGTGAAAATCTAAGAAATAAAATATGTCTGACATCATGCCAAATGTTTAAAAATGGTGATCAAAGAAGCAAAGGAAAGAATCTTAAAAGACCTGAATCTATCTATTTGAAAAGACTTTCCATGTCTCCAGACAAACAATGGGGAAACGCTTTATCCAACTTTTCCTGAATATGCTCCTGCTCAAATTATTAGGTAGCTGTAAATTTTTCCATGTTCATTTTAGAGACAGCTGAAATTTGGAACAGAGTAGAAGAGGACTCTTATATTATGAGTAAAGAGTGGATTGGGATACAGAATAGTAGACACAGATCTCTGTGGCTATGAACAGTAACCTTCATTCAGACTGTCTAAACTATACAGTATGTGAGTTCTAATAAGTACCTTAATAAAATATATTTAGAAGGGACTCTTTAATTTTTGAAAAACTGCTAACCACATAGAGCAGTGTGATGTGATGTGATGTGATGTGATATGGTGGAGTAACTGCCCACCAGAACTGACCATTGAGTCTCTCCTCCCCTAGTAATTGCTTTGCTAGACTATATTAGAACAGTAAGTAATACTATGCCTCATTGCTTTTAGGAAATATTTTAATGGCTGCAAGAATATAACCCCAATTAGACAAACAGAGTTACATCATCACTTCTGAAACTTAAAAACTATTAGGAGTCTCTCTAGTTTAACTAACTGCCAAGCCCTCTGGTGAATTTTGGAATCATTTCCTTTTTAATTCTAGTTTGTAAGATGGAGTTTATGCTTAAACCTAAATCCACTGAATCAATGGGAACTTTGTGAATCAAGAGTAATGTAAGTTCCATTTATTTAATGGATCTACTCTACCTGGAACTAACAACTGAGTATAGTTCTGCATATTTTGTTCATTGACTGAATTGCCAGTAACATGCTAAAACTGTAATTATAAGGAAATACATTTTGAGAGGAAAAATCACTTCCCATATCCAAATGTGAGCAGTTTAAAAGAAGAATGGAGTTATTCAGCTAAGAGAAAACTTTTTAAAAAAAGAAAATGAAGGATAAATTAAACTATGTACAGTCAAGTTTTTCTCCGAAGTAAAATATCACTTTGTTGTCTTGTTATAAGTTCAACATTAATTTCCTTTTCAGACTTAACAAATTATGTTTGGCTACATCTCTCCCTCTACATCTAGCCAACTGATCAGACTTTTCCATATTTCCATATTTTAATTTCCTGAGATGGCTTGGCTTCAGGTTTTGTCATTTAGATGACAATTCTCAATAGCTATTACACAAACATTCCTGATATTTCAGGTTTCCGTTTAATCGTTCTCAGACCTGAGAGTTTATTCTTCTAAGCACAAGGTTGACAATTACAAATTACTAGCAGAACAATAAGACGTGTGGTAGAGGAAGTACTTGGCAACTTATACTTCATTTTTCAATCCCTTCAGTTTTCTGCCTTGCTTGAAAGCATATTTTTATGAGGTTGGTTATGATTTAATTCTTTTATGGTTGTGATTAAATTAGTTGGAGTATAGAAGTGTCCACTCAACAAAGGCTAGTACTTTTCAGACTTACATGCAAATCAGCTTACCTAGAGTTAAAATTAACATATTTGATCCCAATGGCATCAAGTTTCCAAAAAGGGTAAAACTGGGTTTCCACTAAAAAAAAACCGTCACAAATTATGTTTATCTAATATTTTGATCTATTCTAGTCAAGATTATGTAAGAAAGCCACTTAAAACATTCCTTCTCTATATGAATGCCCTTCGCATTTTCATGCATACTCTTCACTAAAGTATTTATTTATTTATTCATTCATTTATTTGAATTATAGCTTCCCTTTCTCTCAAAAATGTGGACTTTAGGTGGTTCATGACATTGCTTCATCCGTTCCTGCTCATCCAATCTGTACACAAAGACCAGAGGCCCTCTCTCACAACAAATTTAGAGTGCTATTGTTCTAGTTTAACTGCCGTGACTCCAGCCTATTGAATCCTGATATTTGCAGTTTAGGGAGGAGTATTTTTAATTCTTGGTCAGAGACATCTAATCCCTCAAGAAACTACTAAAATGAAGATTGCACAGGATGCATTCATGACAGTTCAAGTGGAATCATAGTATTATAACTGTGTAGTGCAGCAGTTCCTAAACTTTGGGCCTTCTGATGTTTTGGACTTCAACTCTCAGAATTCCTGAGTGTTTCTGGAGTTGAAGTCCTAAACCTCTGGAGGCCCAAAGTTTAACAACCACTGGTCCCTGCAAGACATATTCATATCAGAGAAAAAATATGTTCATACTTATCAGCAGTCAGCTTTATTGGTAATCAGTGAATGCAATAATGTTACATACATTAAGAACCAAATAAGCAACAGCTGGAAGAAAGGCCACAACTTTATTAGCAACAGCAAACAATTGGTAGGGTTGGCCAAAAGCATACGGTCAGGATCTGAAATATTGAACAACCCCCCGGTTGTTCGATACGCAGCTTGCCTGGTGACCGCCAGGTGTTGAGATGACCTAGAGGCTAAGGAACGCCAACTGGCAGCCATGAAACCAGGTGCTCGCTTGTTCTCTAAGCCCCTAGTCACCGGGAGACGCACCTGCATTGTGGCCCCCACAATGGCCACAACGCATGCCCTGATCACCCCCAGGTCCCGAATGACTCCCAAACCATTGCTCCATAGCCCTGGTACCACACCAACCAGATCATGACCTATGCTGCTGCCCCTAAGTCATGACTTGAACCCCAAACCCTAGGGAGGGAGGGTGGGAGAGCCAAGCATCAAATGGTGCCAGGGCCAGACTGCATGACCTTTACATAGGCCCTGACCCCGGCCCAGCATGTGATGGCAGTGGCTCCTCCTCCAGGGCAGCCCAGCCAATGAGCTGCCCTGGAGGACCAGAGTTACTGCCATAGAGCGATCCTCTGCCCCTTCTGCCCCGCGTGACCCACAGGGGTGGAGGATTCGCCCCAGTGATGCATGCTGGGGTAATATTTGCCACCATGGCTCCCAGTGGCAAAGCGGCCTGCCCGGCGAGATGGGCGGCCACTCCTTTTTGCTTTTCTTGAAGACTAGCATGCCTAAGAAATGAAACCCACTTAGACTTTTATACAGCAGTGACTCCAGCAGTTATAACCATTGACAGATGTCTGCAAAATACTTGAGAGTCATTCATTGTACCTTTTGCATCCCTTCTGAAAGATGAATCAGATGCCCCCCCCCCACTTCCATTTTGCTTGCAATAAAGCACTTGACCTGTCCAAACTGTGTACATTTGAATTAACCATAGCATAGTCCCAGATCTGGTAAAACAAAATGTTCAGTTGTTGATGAAGTGCAATTCACTATGTTTCTTTCATCACATAGAATGCATAATAATGGAGCAGATTATCTGGCTGGAACCAATAAGAGCTTAATTGAAACCAAATAACTGAACCTTAGTAAAAACACTTATTACCAGGAAATTGTCAGGGTAAGTGATGCTCATGAGTGATGAGACTCATATGCTGATGCTGTTTTCCTAACTTCTGTAGGGGATTTCTAGCTATGTGCTAGTTAACAAATATATACATTCTTAAACAAATAAACGCCATTGTTAGCAAACTCACCCTACTTCTCTGATTGTAGGGAATCACTGTAGAGAGTTAGATCACCTTAGAGGCACAGTGTTTACATGGAAAAGACCTTAAGAAGGCTCCCTAAATTCTGGATTAAACTATATAATATGCTTAGCACCTATCTAGATAACATGGTCCCTCGAGTGATAAAAGACATTGGTTTGTCATAGCATGTCATAGTTTGTCATAGCATAAAGAAAGAGCTCTGGTGGCACAGTCGTTAAATGCCACTACTGCAGGCATTCACTCACAAACCACAAGGTTGTGAGTTCAGTCCCAGCCAAGGGCTCAAGGTCAACTCAGCCCTCCATTCTTCTGAGGTTACTAAAATAAGTACCCAGCTTGTTGGAGGCAATTAGCTTACAGTTGTAAACCACTTAGACAGTTTAGTGTAGCATGAAGCAGTATATAAATGAAGCTGCTATTGCTATTGCTACAGCATGTGCTTTTCACCACCTGTACTTAGAGTGCTTCATTTTGTGATTTATCACTGGAAGATAGATATGGGTTTAATTACCAACTCTGATAATTGTGGCATATATTTTCTGTTGTTGAAGGTTAGCATGTTTATCACAGAGAATGCACAATCCTGTTAAAACGTAATTTGACCTTCAGTGAAGTACCCCTGTGACTGAGGGCCTACAAGTAGAGGTTGTGCTCAAACAAACAAACAAACAAAAACAGCCTTGCTCCACACAAGATGAGACCAGGCTGGCCTCCTTCTCTGTCTTTGGACAATCACTATGCTCATCTATATACTTAGAGTAGTTGGTCCTTCACCCCAGAAATGACGTGTATATCATACTGTTGTAGCTTCCCACTAAACCCTCCTATGTATGTATGCTCATTTGGGGAGAATTACACACACTAGCAGAGCCAGAATGGGATGTGTAACCTGTACTCAGGACAAGAGGCTACCATCAGGACAGAATAAGAGAAATGGAATGTTTTTCAATTGCCAAAGAAGACAGGCAAGGCTGTATTTTATCCCTATCTGTTTAACTTGTACAATGAACATATCATACATAAAGCAGGATTAGACTCAGAAGAAGGACGAAGTAACATCAGTAATATAAGATATGCAGATGACACCATATGGCTTGCAAAAAAATAGCAAAGAGTTTGAACAATTAATGAAAAAAAGTCAAGGAAGAAAGTGGAAAGGCAGTCTTACAGTTGAAGATTAAGAAAACAAAAACAATGACCTTGAATGAGTTACGTATCTTTAAAGTAGACAATTAAGACATTGAAATAGTTCAAGATTTTTCATACCTTGGCTCAGTAATTAATCAGAATGGAGACTGCAGTCAAGAAGCCAGAAGAAGACTAGGACTTGGAAGGGCAGCTATGAACTAGTCAAGATCCTGAAGTGTCAAGCTCTATTAAAATTAGGATTGTCCATGTCACTGTATTTCCCATTTCTTGTGAAAGCTGTATATGGTTGTGAAAGACTGTGAAGAAAACTGATAGGAAGGAAATCAACTCATTTGAATTGTGGTGCTGGAGGAGAGTTCTATGGATACTTGGACTGCTAAAAAAAACACATAAATTGGTCCCAGAAGATATCAAGCCTGAGCTCTTCCTAGAAGTTTACTCCACTGGGACTATTAATAATAATAATAATAATAATAATAGGTTTTATTTATATACCGCCCAATCACTGGGAATCCGAGCGGTTTACAATACAGGGGATAACAGACAGTTCCCTGCCCACAGGCTTACAATCTAAAAGACACGACACAAAAGGAGAAGGGAATGGTGAGGGGGGGAGGGAATCAGGTCCAGCATTCTTCTCTCCCTCTGAGGCCTGGACCAAGGCAGATGGACCGGAGGGAGGGCTCTTCTTCTTCAGGCTAGCCCCTGATGGTACTGGGCCTTCTCTCTCCCTCAGAGGCCGAAAGATGACAGTTAGGGAGGGAGGAGCCTCTCTTCAGGCCTAGCCCCTGATGGTACTGGGCCAGCCTACTCTCTCCCTCAGAGGCCGAAAGATGACAGTTAGGAGGGAGGAGCCTCTGTCTTCAGGCTAGCCCCTGATGGTACGGGGCCAGCCTTCTCTCTCCCTCAGAGGCCGAAGATGACAGTTAGGGAAGGAGGAGCCTCTGTCTTCAGCCGGCCCCTGATGGTACTGGGCCCAGCCTTCTCCTCCCTCAGAGGCCGAACGATAACAGTTAGGGAGGGAGGAGCCTCTGTCTTCAGGCTAGCCCCTGATGGTACTGGGCCAGCCTACCTCTCCCTCAGAGGCCGAAATATGACAGGGAGGGAGGAGCCTCTTTCTTCAGGCCGGTCCCTGAGGGTACTGGGCCCAGCCTTCTCTCCCCTCAGAGGCAGAACGATGACAGGGAGGGAGGAGCCTGTCTTCAGGCTAGCCCCTGATGGTACTGGGCCAGCCTTCTCTCTCCCTCAGAGGCCGAACGATGACAGTTAGGGAGGGAGGAGCCTCTGTCTTCAGGCCGGCCCCTGATGGTACGGGCCACTTCTCTCTCCCTCAGAGGCCAACAATGACAGTTAGGGAGGGAGGAGCCTCTGTCTTCAGGCTAGCCCTGATGGTACGGGGCCAGCCTACTCTCTCCCTCAGAGGCCTGAAAGATGACAGGGAGGGAGGGAGGAGCCTCTGTCTTCAGGCCAGTCCCTGATGGTACTGGGCCAGCCTTCTCTCCCCCTCAGAGGCCAAACGATGATAGTTAGGGAGGGAGGAGCCACTTTCTTCAGGCCAGTCCCTGATGGTACTGGGCCAGCCTTCTCTCTCCCTCAGAGGCCGAACGATGACAGTTAGGGAGGGTGGATTGTACTTTGTATGCATCATGAGAAGACATGACTCACTACAAAAGAAAATAATACTTGGTAAGACAGAAGGCAGTATGAAAAGAGCATTCCAGGTGGATATCCTCCTGCATTCCAGGTGTATAGACTCAATCAGGGAAGCCACAGCTCTGAGTCTGCAAGACCTGAGCAGGGCTCCTGGTGGCAAGGTGACTTGGAGGTCTCTCATTCATAGGTTTGCCATAAGTCAAAGTTGATTTAACAGCAGCTAACAACAAAGTTAATTCAACCATGGACTAAAATGGTTTAAGCAGACTATTTTCTATTATTTCTAACATTTGAGGGATGTTAACTATAGCTACTGAAAGAGAGTGGGAAAGTTGAAAAGGTATAATTACAGCTGAATATTATGAACAAAAAGATCTTCTAAAAGCCCATGAATGCAAAACTGTTTTTACCATAATATACTGAAAAATAATGGGTTTTGGTTTCCTGCAGTGTTCTAAGCCAACGGCGGTATAAATCACATTTTAGGACATGGCTCTATTTACTTTATTACATACTGCATCTTTATCTTGCAATGAATCATGTGAAAGCTTTATCTGGAGTTTTTCTTTTGTGGGGCAAGGGTGGGATTCCTCCTCTTTAAACCTCGGCATCAGTTTTGTTGTGCTTGGAGTGACAATGTTAGAGAAGAGATTAAAGTTTTGAGCTAGACATGCAAGATAAAGCAGGAAATATCTGGTTTATTTCAGAACTCCACCCATATTAATCATTTTTTGTTGGTTATGCTGGGGAGAACAGGATCTGGGAATTCCACTTAGAGCTTTCAGCTGGAAAGAAAGCGGCATTTGGCCTAATGTGACACACAACAGCAGCAAACCTGTGTCTTTAAGGAAAGATTTCTCACCGTGTTACGTTTACCTGTCTACATGGACAGCTTTACACTCTCAGCCTACTTTATAGGGATGTTGAAATGATAAAATGGGTGTGGAAATAAACAAAATTTATAATACTGCATACATATCTGTTCTTTAAACTATTTAATACCTGTTTTCATCTCCAGTCCAATGTAGCCCTTTTAGTCAACATGACCTTGATTTATAACCAATAAATTAGTAACACCATGAATATAGACAATGAAAATATTTTTTGAGCTCATTGACTAAGGGGCTTAACAGACTGCCCCAAATAGTGGCTGTAATAGTAGAATAGTGGCTGTTATCTTCATATAATTGGTAGCAGCGGTGGCACTCATTAAAAAGGAGTGAGAGGTTTTGAGAGATTATGGCAGTGCAACATTGTCACCATCACACCAGGTTACCATTAACTTGATTGGTCTAACTCAGGTTCTGTACAGACCAGCCAGAAAGGCTGGCCTGGAGGCAGAATTGGGGTGCAGGGTCCTGACGCATGCCCGACTCTGTCCCCCCAGGGCACCCTGATGCCATGTGTGGCTCCGGATGATGCATAACATCATGATGCACCTCTGGTGCTATGTCCAGATGATGCAGCGCCAAAGGGGCACCATATAGCCACACCGTCATGGCTATGGCTTTTTTTACGGCTCCTTTTTGCACCCTCAGAAGGCCAAATCAGGGCTGTGGCATGAGGTTTCCATGGCCATTATCTGGCTGAAGAGGGAGTGGCTGGAGGCTGCCCGTTCAGGGCTATTTGTTATGACAAACCAATGTAGGCTCTGGTCATGTGAAAGAATTTTCACTATTCTGTTCCAGGTATGAGTGCTCTTCAACTAGTATGTCTTTCTTCAGAAGGAAGGAAAGTAATACACTGCAATCGGTGGCATCACTTGGGTTGGTGTCACTCCAGTGCAGTAACTTATATTTTCATCCCCAGGCAGGCAGCCACTCCGGGGGGAAACTGTTGGGAAATTTAAGTTTTCTAAGGCTGTAGACTTTGTTAAGGAAACAAAAATATTAAATATCAAGAATGTCAAAGCCAAACCTGTTAGGATCTAGCTTTAATTTAGCAGAGTTGCAAAAATGTGCCTTTGCCTAATGTTTAATAATGTGATATTGATGGTATTCAGAACACTTGGTGTGGTACATACTGCCCCAAAACAGCGGACTGGAGGCACCAGTTTTTCTTCTGGAGGAACACCGCAGCAGCCAAACTGCATTGTGTCCCTCAGAGTAAAAAGAAATGGTTCTTTTTGTGGTGCTTGCCGCACATCATGTGTTCGCCATTGGCACGGCAGTGACATAAGCGACATGCAGCGATGTCTGTATGCTGGGAGGCCGCCATTAGGCCACCGCCATAACATGCTAGGATTCCAGAGCATGCAGTTGCTGCATGCTCCAGAAGCCTAGTATTGGTGGCAGCATGCCACTTTTGGCCCTTCTGTCCTGGGCCTATGCTTCCCTAAGAACTGAGTCTGACTAAAAAAAACCCACACAAATAGGTTATTCACACAAAAGTTTACTTATGGCTTTAATCTATATTTACATAAAAGCTATATCCTAATCTAGCTAGTGAATAATTCTGATTGAAAATAAATATTTAGCACACTATCTTTCCAAAGAAAGGTGAGAGAGGAGGAAGATGGAGGATCAACAGTTCAGTTGAAAAAATATATTATTCCCAAAGGGGGAGTGACCTAAATCATATATTTAGTTTGAATGAGGGAGAGAGGGGTGGGGAGGAGTTTGCATGCAGGAAATCCCTATCTAAGGAGGGGGAAAGAGAATGCAAAACTCTTCCAATAGAGACAATATGGCAAAAGAGAGCAGGAGGGAAGAGGATGAGGAGGCAGAAGGAGAAATGGCAGTGCTCACTGTCCAGCCTCCACCTCCTGCCCACCGTGATGCCCTCTCTGTCCTGGCTAAGTTGCCTGGCACATAACTCATCTGCCAGCCAGGATGCCTCTGTTGTTTGGGGGTGGGGTGCTGCAAGTCTGGCAGGGCTACTGGCCAGGTGGGAAAGGTAGGAGAAGGAAAAGGAAAAGGAGTCTGTGGCTGACTTTGCTGTCCCCACCAACAGTAGCCCCACAAAACTGCCAGCAGTCCCAGCAAACTGGAAGGGGCTGCCAGGCAGCAGCAGTACTCAATCCTCACCTGTGGTTGCAGTGAGCAGAGGCACCCTGGTTAGCAGAGGGGGGTGATGGGAATACCTTGGAACAGTTAGTGACCACCCCACCTCTTCTGAGATGTCAATCAGTGTGGTCTTCATTCCTCGTGCTCCCCTAGTGATGCCCCTGATTGAATGTAATATTCTGAATGGATATAGATCAGAGAAAAAGCCCATCACATTAATATTTTAAAGGTGGAAGAACATCTGGAGTGCAAGTACCTCAGGGTACCACTACTGACTAGGGTGTGTGTGTGTGTGTGTGTGTGTGTGTGTGTGTATGCACCTTTAAGATGCCTGTTGACTAGGCTTGCCAAATCCCGGGAACTGGTGGGACTATCCTGCTTTCTGGGAGTGGACACGGTCCTGTCCCACTCTCCTTCAGTTCCCGGGACAGGTGAGGCCTTCTCCAGAGGCACATGAGTGTCCTCCGCCTCTGAGAAGGCCTTGCCACCGAGCTGAGCTTGGTGCTTTGGCCTGGGCCTCCTCGCGGCTGGAGGAGGCCTAGGCTGAAGCACAGAGCATTTCACGGCCTACACCAGCCCTGAGGAGGCCTCGGGGGCGACGGCGTGCTCGGGGCTTTGGCCTGGGCCTCTCCACGGCTGGAGGAGGCCCAGGCCAAAGCGTCGAGTGTTGCACGGCCTCCTGGGCCTCCCCAGGGTTGGCAGAGGTCCAGGAGGCCGCGCAATGCTTGGCGCTTCAGCCTGGTCCTCCCCGCATTTTTTAAATTTGATTGATTGATTGATTGTCCCAGTTTGGTGGCAGCCAATTATGGCAACCCTACTGTTGACTCATGTTGACTCCATGAATTTCATAGGTTTTTTTTAGGCAACGAATACTCAAAGGTGGTTTGACCAGTTCCTTCCTCTGAGTAGACTAACTGAATTATTATTTCTGCATGATAAATCAGTACTCATATAAATCCCTTAGAATCAGTGGGCCTATTCTATTTTAGTTGGAAGTAGCAACTGGATTTAGGCTTTTGATTAAACATCCTCTCTACCAACTGGGGACCAGACTTCAGCTTTCACTGCCATTCCCCAACATGTCATCCCATATTATAATTTTTATTCACACCTGCATGTCACCTAGTTCTTCTGCCAGGTCCTCTGTTTTCCCTTAGGAGAAGTGATTAGGCCTTGAAACAACAACTCTTTGAAGTTGGAAGTAATTTATATGTGTGTCAAAGAATGGTGTCATTACTGCATTTCTAATGAAAGTAGGTTGGTAGGGTTATTGAAATGAAATCTCTTCAAGTGTTAGTTTCTAATTGTTGTGTCACACTGGGATAAGAGAAGGGGAAGAATATAGACATAGGGAAATAGCACATTAACTGATGTCAATCAGACAGGACTATGATGTTTATGGCACATTTCTCTACTATTTCATGGTTGCTAGCATCATATTTTCCCAGCTAAATAAGTTTGGTTTTAAGGTATAAGAATTTATTCATGGGTGCATGTGTAATTCTCAAAACTTTCTGTGTAAGTGTGATTACACTACTTCCGTTACAGGGCTGCCAGATATAGTTACAGGACCAATATACATTCTACTTGGTCCTCTTCAGTTGATTTTCAAAGCCTTTAAGCATTTGGCATATATGATCTATGTACCAAGGTGATACCCTAACAGAGACAAATTATGTCAAGACATCTGAAAGTCATCATGTCAATGCACATGGATGCATTTTAAAAGGAAACCTACAAGAAGATCAAAAAAGAGATTAAGCCACATCTGTTTGGGTTTAAACTACATTGTCCACAGAGTTCAAAGTTGTTTCCTTTTGTCTTAAAAAAAAGAAAAAAGAAGAACGAACCCTCCTACTCAACTGCTTTTTATCTTAAATTCCTCACTACTATCAAAGAAGTGTTTTCAGTGGCGAGCCCATGCTGTTTCAAAAAAAGAAAACCTGTGCTAGTTTTGGAAAGGAGCTAAGTAAGAAAATATGCTTTATTCATCAAAGTGTTCCCTTTCCTGCCTTCACTTGGAGCACCAAGAAAATGTGGAGAGAATCTCTCTGTAACGTCCTAATGGGAAGGCTTTTTATCTACTGTATGTCATGATGCTATAAATTAAAGATCCAGTCAACCTCACAATTCTCCCTTGCAAGCCACATTTCAAAAGAGGGTGCATACAGATGAGGCAGCACTAGATAAATTATACCCCAGGTCTTCATTTATCTTACCTAAGGCACAGCCTGGGTGATATGGGGAAAATGGACCACAAAATGCAGAACAAAAACAGAGACCTGACTCTGGCTGCATCTACACTGCAGAATTAATGCAATTTGACATCACTTTAACTGCCATGGCAGAATGATGTGGAATTCAGGGATTTGTAGTTTTGTGAGAAAACCCCAGTAATTTGCGCACGCACACACACACACACACACACACACACACAGTAAAAATAGCTACATGGATTTGTTGTACAAGGTTGCGTGGGAGTGTGTGTAGAAAACACAGTCTTGGACAAAAGAACACACACAGTCTCTGTGTGTGTGCAACACCTAACAATTCTCTCACACAAAAAAACCATATAGATTAATTTCCTGAAACATTTTGGGATATGTGAATACTGGGCACGGACAACACAGAAGTATTCATTTTCTCCACAACATGGGGGGAAATGTGTAGGATTTATATGTCCTCTCTTTGCAAGAATGAAATGTTTTGATACTTACAGCTCTAATAATTTACATGCATCTGTATTGCCTTTTGTCATGTAATAAAAAGGAAATAGCCGATACCATTGATTGCTACATTACAGATAAATTGATTCAATAAATGAAGCTATGTCCCTGAGCTTGCAAGACCTGAACAGGGCTACAGATCGTAGGGTGATTCTCATTAATGGGGTCTCCATAAGTTGAAATCGACTTCATGGCAGTTAACAGCAACAATATAAGGAATAACAATTCTAATAGTTATCACAGAGATATTCTTAATTTTGAAAGATAATGAATCAAATGCCTGAACAATATAACATTTCTTCCACTGCAAAGAACAAGCTCCATACCAAACTTTTCCCTGTCTTAAATCATCCCCCTCACACTGGCCCTTGAGAAACCATTTAGAATGAAGGCAAATTCCACGTAGTTATCTATAGCCGTTACTCAAACCAAGTAGGGTTATAGCCAAGTAACTGATTTGTACATTTTTTATTGGCAGGTACACAGCTGTCTTTTCATTCTAACATCTGCTGGGTTGTCTTAAATCTGAGTTTTCCTGGGGAGTGTCTTTATTGGGAAATGTGAGAGATAGGTGCGGTACAGACCTACCCAAAAGGGAGGCCTCCCAGCGCCTTTTGTTCCCCCGCAGGGAAGCTAGAGCCACCAAACTGCGTGGCTTCCCTGAGCCAAAAAAAGAACCTGCAAAAAGTGGGTACTTTTTATGCCACAGTTGCATACCACACGGCGGTGCCCATGTGTACAGGGCATCGCCATTTTGACGCCCTCATCATGTGCTAGGGTTGAGGGGCATCTGGAAACGCTGCCCCAAGGCAACCGTAGCATGCAATGAGGGAGTGCTTCAGGGCCAATATGTACCAGGCCATAGTAATGTATTTCACTAGCAGAGTAATTAAACTTGGCAAAGAGAAGGTGCATAACAAGTCCCATACTACCACAATACAAAGGGGTTGTTCACACTGGCAAAATAAAGCAGCTTCAAACTGACCTGAAGCCTGCCTGGTCAGACAATATATGATGTGAAACCAGGTGGAAACTGACATGAAGCCACACTCCATTGCTAAAAATGGAGTGTAAAGAAGCTCTGATACTCTGCCTTAACACAGAAAATACACACCATCACATCTGCATATAAACTGTATGGTGTGAGTGTGGGAATGCAGGAAAGCCTAGGTGGCATATGGAAGTGGTCTGGAACATGTACTCTGGGACCTGTGAGATGCAGCCAACAGCACTATTGCTCGCCATACAGTTTCTCCATTAGAGCACACAGGCACACGAGTGGCCAGCTGCACCACTGACCCATCATGCCATCGACCTGTCATATACCCCATGATATGAAAGCGTGATGGAGGAAAAGCAGGGAAGAAAATGGTATACTCCTGGCAAAGTCGTGCAATCGCACTGAAGATTTTCACATGATGTCACAGTCAAGACTTAACCTATGAAGATCTAGGATTGTTCTAGCAACAAGCCATTTCCAGGACTTCCCTGTGACTGGTTTGTTGCTTGAGCATTCCTGGATCTTCTTAGGTTAAGTCCTGGATAAGCGCGATGTGTCTGAAAATCTTCTGCATGATTGCAAGACTTTTACAGGAGTTTGTCTTTTACTCACAGGTTTTCCCCCCATCTCATAAACTCCAAACATGGCAAGTCATCAATAATGCAATGAATGCAATTAAAACATACACAAACTAGACAGTCCAACAGAGGGATTAGAGAGAGATAGGTGCAGTACAGACCTCCCAAAAAGGGAGGCCTCCCGGCGCCTTTTGTTCCCCCGCAGGGAAGCCGCAGCCGCCAAAGATGAAGGGGAGAAGGGTCATGTATCACTGGGCACACTGATGCACTGTATGGGTGGTGTATTGCTCATGCAACTGTGTGGCTGGTCACAGGTGCATCTAATGGGATGGCAGCTGGGCATGAAAAGGGAGGTAATTGCAGTCTTGGGTGGTGTGTTCATGTGATGGTGCACCTGCATGCAGTGAAGGCAACAACAAGAGATGTGGCTTGACACTGCATGGTATGGACAGCCTACGGGTGTTCTGCCTACCTTCAGAGCCCACCATGAGATGAATGGGGCTTACACACACTTTCATAAAAACTAGGATTGGCCTGGTTTTAACTATCCATCTGTTCAGCCCCATAGAGAGAGTCTATCAGAAGACGTAAAAAAACAGGCTTAGTTTTCTTTGGTTAAAAAAGAAAGTTAATTTTATTTACAAATACGATTTATACAATATCTCATGGTGAGAGGCTCTGGAAACATGTGCGTAATGGAGGAGAATGAAAGGATTCCACATGACAAGGAACATGAGCCAACAGAGACTAGAATCCAAAACACACTGCAGAAATAATCTAGTTTGAGACCACTTTAACTGACCTAGCTCAATACTAAGGAATTCTGGGAACTGTAATTTTGTGAGACATTTAGCCTTTTCTGTCAGAGAGCTCTGGTGCCACAAAAACTACAGTTCCCAGGATTCCCTAGCCCTTAGCCAGAGCAGTTAAAATGGACTCAATCTGGATTATTTCTGTAGTGTGTTTTGGACCTAAATGATTAGAAGTTGCAGGAAAATAAAAAGGTATAGCTAAGACCAATAAAGAGGAAATTGCATGAATACATCCTATGTCTATAATCATGATGCCATGTATTTAAACATGTATGGATAAGCTTTTTTCATATGGAGATCTGTGCTACTTTGGTTGTTCAGGTGCACAACAGTTGTGGTCAGCATCCCAACTGGTATGAACCAGGGCTAAAATAAGCCAGGTTTCCAAAGAAGGTGGTTTTCAAAGTGGGACAAGATGCTCATGAAACAAAAGTGGGGTCTTTGTTCCTTTACACCTGTCTTAAAACTTGTCCAGATGGGAAAGTTTGGAGCACAATTTAAAAAGTGTAGAATTAACAGGTATTATTTGTATCAGTGCGTGCCATCAAATCATTTCTGGCCCTAACGTGACCCTATCATGGGGTCTTCTTGGCAAGATTTGGCAAGATTTGTCCAGAGGTTTGCCAATGCCTTTCCCTGAGGCCGAGACCATGTGACTTGCCCAAGGTCACCCAGTAGGTTTCATGGCTGAACTGGAAATTGAACCATCTGATGTTTTTTAATTTGTTTTTTCTCTCCTATATTGTAATTTTATCTATTCCTCTATCTAATTGTTATTACTTTTAGAGTGTACGCCTCGGGCAGGCTTTTATATATTCCTTAATTTTACTGACTTTGTACAGCGCTGTGTATAATTACATCACTTTAGAAATAAAGATTAATAATAATAATAATAATAATAATAATAACAACAACAACACTTAAACCACTATACATAGCAGAAAGTAGGTGTGAGCCTCATGCCTATGCCATTCCTACCAGTTTTCATTTATGTTTCTAGTAGCAAGGACTGATACTAAGATTGGGACATACCTAGCGTGGGAATGAGTATGTGAGTATGAACTGAACTCCATAGGAAGAATAATGTTGTTCCTATGTAGTCTAGCATTCTGTTCTCACAGAAACCAACAAGGTGCATATGAAAAGCCGACAAGCAGGCCAAGAAGACAACAGAACTTTTCTGCTTATGTTATCCAGTAACAGGTACTGATATTTATAAGCAGAGAGTTGTTAATTATGAGTTGTGCTGAATCAGCACTTCTTACACTAAAAACATTTACCCTTTTCTTCAAGTTGTAGTCTTTAGATTTATAAACATTTCCTCTGGATCTTTAGAGTTTTCTTTGGCCTTTAGGTCAAGATTTCTTAGGATCATTTCCCACTCTCCTTGGCCATGTAATTAGGTGTTTTGTTTGCTCTCTCCATTGCCATATTCCCTTAGTCTTTAGTACCCAGAAGACTCCATCATTGGCAGAAGCATATTCAGAGTGCAAGAAAAACAACCCTAGTGGGTTGGGCAAGGGCCATGACGTGATCTGCCAAATTTTGGTTCATGCCTATGGTAGAACATCCAGATAGAAAGCTTTGACCTTGTCCAGAATACATTTGCATCCACTGATTAAATAGGGCAATGCAGGAATAAAATAAATAGCTAGCTATATATCCATTATGAACAAATAAAAGAGGGGAGAATTAACAATATATTAAACATACACATGTGTATGTGTGTGCCTTCATGTCGCCTACCAGTTTGTTGACCCCAAGAATTTTATAGGATTTTCTTTGGCAATGAATACTCAGAGGTGGTTTTTCCAGTTCCTTTCCCTGAAATAGAGCCTACGTCATTTGGTATTTGTTGACGGTCTCTCATCCAAGTACTAACCAGGGCAACCCTGCTTAGCTTCTAAGATCCAACACACCTGGTGCTTTTAGGGTATTTAGACATTGCTGTTGTCCTTGTATGCCTTCAAGTCATTTCTGATTTATGGGAGCCCTAAGGCAAACCTACCATGGGGTTTTCTTAGCAAGTTTCTTGAGAGCAGGTTTGGCATTGCCATCCATTGAGTCTGAGAGAGTGAGACGTAGCCAAGGTCACCCAGTGACTTCACGTGGCCAAGCTGGAATTTAAACCCTGCTTTCCAGAATCACCATGCAACACCTAAAACACTGCACTATGCTGGTTTTCACAATTAGGCATGCAGGGAGAAAAAAAAATCTCATGATGGAACAGACCCAGTACTCTAAAAAACAGAGGTATTGTTACTTTTTCATATAATGTTTAATAATGTGATATTGATGGTATTCAGAACACTTGAAGATTAGAGCATATGTATGCTTCTCTTCCCCCCCCCCCCCTTTTCTCTCTCTAAGGTATTAACTGATAAAATCCTGGTCCAATAAACTCTCACATAAGGTGGGAAAGGCAAACAGTTCAGGATGCTTGTCAAAAGGCTCAAAAAAGGAATCATCATTTGAAATATGGAGCACATGATTTCCTCCTATTGATCTTCAAGAAACATCTTGATTACAAACATGGCTATTTGTCAAGACCTGTCAGTAGGAATCAGTGTATGCAAAATCACAACTAATGCTGGCTGTGGATCAGTGACAAGTTGAACTAAGGATAGGAAATTATTAGCCAATACCCTGACTCCACTCACTTCTTCCTCTGTTATTTATACCAATCTTCCCTCCATAATTTTGAAGATGGATGGGTTCTGCCTGAGGTTTTTGAGGTTTTGGGGCAAATGACAATATCCAACTCCGTTCAAGTGGTTTGCAATTCATGATTAAAAATGGAAGAGGAAAAAAGGCATACTGGTCATAAGTGCCAAATCAGCAAATATTAAGCATTTGCTCACATTAACTGTTTATGCCTCTAGCTCAAATTTTCCAACCTAGTGTTCTGTGAGTGTGTTGGACTACAATGTACGGTATATCTTTTGCAGCTACTATGAGACTTATCCTAAATATCTGGAAGGCACAGGTTTAGGATAGACTCCTCTAGAGAAAATTGAAAATATGGTTTATTTCACTGTAAATTCAAAATTTCCTTCTCTTCCTGAAAAAAAATTCTTTAAACTTATCCCAAGATGCATACTACAGCATCTAGTTTCTATCTTTGAGGCTTTTTGGAGTTACAGTATATCACTCTACACTCTACAAGTGAGCTTGCAAATGACAGTTAACAAGTAATAGAGTAATTTGCAGCAGTTTAATTTTCAAAAGTAATACAAGTGGGAATAAAGTAACTTTTTTATATAACAAGGAAGTGTTTTAGTTAATTTTATGACATTGGCTTTTAAAAGCCATTTGGCTTTTAAAAATATTTGACAGTTTTCAAGTCTTATGACATTCTGTTTTTAATGCTTATAGTATTTTTTCCTCTTATTGTTGTTGCACAGTGCTTTCCAAGTCATTTCTGACTGACAGCGACCCTAACGTGAACCTATCATGTGTTATTTTTTTGGCAAGATTTCTCCAGAGGGGGCTTGCCATTGCTTTCCTCTGAAGCTGAGAGAGTGTGACTTATCCAAGGTCACCTGTTGGGTTTCCATGACTGAGTGGGGATTCAGAACTTACTTTAAAAAATAGCGGAAAGTAATAGATAAGTAATGGGTAGTGCAGGGTGTTTAGATGACACATGCCCCAAACACAGCCAGAAGCCACGCTGACATCACATCATCACAGAAGAACAAGGCCAAGAAGGAGCAAATAGAATCCACTTCTTCTGGTGGTCTAGTCCAGGACTGCAGTGGCAGCCCAGATTGGGACCAGGCACATGCGGTACCTGAGGTCCCAAAGCGGCATGAGGCTGCTCCATCCAGACCATCTGTTTAGCCCCTTTATCTCTAACCTCAAACCATCTGCTATCTGTTCAGGGAGGGGGGAAAGGGGAGAGGAGGAGACTGTGACTCCATGTAACTGTCAATATCACAACTGCCACGGCAGCAATGTTTCACACATAGGAATACTTGGACTGCTGCACTTTTTGAAACTATTGATAGGTTCCCCCCATCAATGAAAAAGGAATCCCGAACCACACTTGGCATACACAGCAACTATTGGTCAGAGATGATGTCATATGATAAGTATCTCCAAAGGAGCTACAGTGCACCCGCCGTTTATGTGGGCACGCCATGCGCGGTTTTCAGCATATGCCAAAAGCCGTGCTGGAAAAGCCCATTGCGCCCCTTGGAGGAATTAATGGCCCACGCGCCCATGCTGCGCACATGCCGCCTTGCCACCACACACCATGAGTGCCAGCCCCATTAGTTCCTATGGGGCTTCAGCATACAGAGGGCATGCTGTATTTTACAACTATAATTGTGGTTTAAAAGCTACATGTGACAATCTACCTGGCTTCAATTACACACCAGTTGCTGCACATTCAAAATGTCTTATTTTGTTAACTACTCTGCCCATTATAACCTTGTTAGGTCTCAATCTCTACCTGAGAATACTACTACAATATAACTCCCCAACCTTACTTCAATGTAACTAGCCAATAAACCCTTCCCAAATTTTACATTTTCAATAAAGCTTTTGGCTTAACCTACAGGATTCACTGCGGCAATTGAACATACCAGCTGGCTTACTGGTTCTGCCCTAGTCTGGTTTGTTCACAATTATCCCTTTTAACCCATGCATCCACTTCCTTTACTTCCTATTCTGTACTGGTAACAATTATAATAATAATGATGATGATAATTTCTTTCAATTAGCCAATAGAAAGATTTCTCCTTTGGAAATTCAGGAAACAAGCCATCTTCCATTTGATCTTTATTTATTATAATATGATATTTACATACTGTATGTGGCCCTGCAGATGTTACTGGACTCCCATCTCCCATTCGCACAACCCAGCATGGCCAATGACATTGGATGGCAGTTGTTACTTTACTCACTAATGGTTGCATTAGCTCATCCATGAGGAAGATGGGAAAACAATAAATAATCTCCAACATTTAAATAAATATTACATTATCTTAAATAAGGTGTTTCAATAGCAGCAGCAGCCACAGGGCTGCAGTGGATAATAGAATAGAATTTATTGTGGATTTAGATATTTTCAAACCATATCAAGTTCCTAAGACTTACATTATAATTGTGACAAAATTGTAATTATGGATTTTTTTATGACCCGTGGATAAGTTGAGGGTAAAACTTCGGGGGGGGGGGGATGTAACAAAGGCTATAAAGGATGATGCAAAGGAAAATGATGCCAAAGAATCTAGAAAATTCTGGCAGGCATAACTGTCCTCAAAAGGCTGGATGATGGATCTGAGAGTAGATAGGGGATGGCTCCGTGTGTGTGTGTGAGAGAGAGAGAGTTGAAGGACAGTACTCACATTGACCCATGGACAAGTCAACCCAGATTTTTTGGGTCACATTTTTGACTAAAATTTCTAGACTTATACATGAGTATATACAGTAATTATGCAATGATAATTATAATATGGTAGAGCATCTTTCTTTTCAGACATTGAAATGAGAATACCACCCCCTTTGCATCCTAAGCAGGAAAGGTTTCAACTCTTGATAAATTAAAAAATGGTAAACACACTTTGGCCTGGCCTTTGGGATAGCTTATGTGACCCAATTCCATGTGATCCATCTTGTAGTGTGGCACTATGCATACAAACATATGTATGTCAATCAGAATAATAACCTTAAGTAATTTCGTAAATGATTTCTGAATTTTTTTTTATTTCTGTTACACATTCTGTTCTAAACTCTGGATAATTCGTTTGCATGTGATTCTTTGGCAGAGATTTGTTAATTAAAATGTTTCTGACTACTAAAAAAGTCAAAAGAAGGTGCATAAATCATCATAACACCCAGCACCAAAGACTAGCTGTATACTAAATATTACTATTCATAATCTCTTTGATCCAGCTGCTATCCACCATCTCTCTTAATTGTTTGTATCAACATCTCTTTTTAAACCTGCCCCCCAGCTTACTATCTCAGTCACTCTATTTTGTCTTCACTGAGAGATGTTCTGTCTCTGACCTTTTCTGGAGGTACCTCTATTTGATCACCTCATCTACTTCAATATGACACACAGCTCACCATTCCTATATGTTTCTTCCATGACCTAAAGACAATTTATTCAGAGACTTTCTTAAAAATGTTGTCTTTTTTTCTATCTCTTCTGCTCACTTCTTACCTCCTGCAGTTTCACCTTTAACTGAGCCACTTTCATCAGTGTTAATTCATTTGTCCTGCTCTTTCTTTCTTTCTTTCATTCATTCATTCATTCTTTCTTTCTTTCATTAATTCTTTATTGAAATTCTAAAATATACCCATAGTAATCCACATACACATATAAATACATAAAGCCAAACATATACTAAGATATAAACACCTAAACAATAAACACATACATACATACTCCTACCCATATATACACAATATATACAGTAACATTCAAAATAACCCACATATCGACTTTCTACAACAGTTAACACACCACAACGTAATTTCCTGAGTTTTGTTCCAACCCATATTCAGTCTCTTCAAAGACCCACTTGATGCCTACAGTTATCTCTTCTTTGTTGAGAAACTCAACCTTTCCACATATCCCAAACATTTTATAAAATATACCAAACTGGTATCCTTTATAAAAAAATATATATAGTTTTTTGTTATACTACACTTAATTCCTATTTAGCTAGTAACTTGTTATTTATTGTTATTTATTTAATATAAAGCTTAATACCTTCCTAAATTTCAAATTTTTAACATCTCTCCCTTCTTTTGCAGAAAAGTTAACAGCTGTTCTCAAGCAACCTTTTGTTTATAGAAATTAAGTAAGACCCCAATCAGGACTGGCACATTGTATGTTTTGTAGATATATATTATTTTTATAAATTGTTTTTAATAATTATTATAGATATCATGGATAATTGTATTTTTAACTGTAATTGTATATTGTTTTGTTGTTTTATATTCTGCTGTAATTCTGCCCCCATCATGTCCCCGGTGGCAATGCAGTAAGCTTATTTGTTTCAGGTCCTGAGACCATCTCACCATTACCTCCTTAGTGCTCTCTTGCTCCATGTCCCATTTCAAAAATAAGTGACATAAATTTACCCTGCTTTTTCAATCAAATAATTAATTCCTTTAAATTACAGCCCATGTCATCCCTTATATTTTATATCACATTATTTTATGAGCTTCAGCATCTCATGAGGAGATTAAAAGAAGGGTTGATTCTGTCCATAATAAATTCATTACAACTTTATCACTGTCTAATTGAGCCAGTACTTGCTATCCCATCTTCCTCAATACAGTAATTGCTATCCCATCTTCCTCAACACAGGCCCGGTACAGACTGGTGCAAAGCGCCCGGCCTGGAGGTGATATTAGGGCTCAGGAGAGCGGAGCGTCCACATGCTCCCAAGCCCTACCGCATCATAATGGGCCCATCCATACATGGGCTGCCATGATGATGTACGTGCAAGCACACCATCCAAATGGTGCTGTGCCGCACAAACGTCATCAGCGCACGTGAGGGCACCAATGGCCACCAGGAGTGGGTTCTTTTTAGGGCTCCTGGAGGCCGCACTGTTTGGTTGCTGCAGCCTCTGTTGGGGGCAAAAAGGGGCGCCGTCTTGCTGTCCCTTCCTCCCCATCTGTATCCTCCCACAGTCTTGTAAAATTCAATATTCTCTATCTGGTTTTCACTACCTGCTAAAGCAAATGGGCCATCTAAATGTTTCTGGACTGCAAATCCACTGACCCTTCTCCAATGGTTATGGTTGCTAGGACTGGTGGGGGAAACACCAAGAGTGCTACATTTTGTTTCCCCATCTCATTCTAAGGGATGTTCTCTATCAATTCCTACTTCTCATTGTGTGCCCAGGTCTTTCTTTCAAAACTATCCACCGTCCCGCTTTCATTTCTCCATCTTCTTACAGCTCTCTCAGCCTTTTCTTCCTTTTGAGTGTCTCATTCATTAACAGATAATACATTTATTCTGATTAACTCTCTTGTTTGCCTCCTGGATCCTATCTTTTCCTGAATTCTGGTTGCAATTTCTGCTTCCATTATCGTCTTTATCTTCCACCTCTTATCTTACCTAGAGCTCTGTCCCAGCAACTTTGAGGTACATTGTTCTTCTCCTATATTATTTTTTTATAAATTGATAAAATCATCATTCATTCTGAGAAGTGCAATCCCTTATCTTTGTTTCTTCTCATATTTACCTTTTCACCAAGTTACATCATTTCTTCTTCTTTTTTTTTTTTCTGTTGTGTGCCTTCAAGTGATTTCTGACATGGTGACCCTAAGGTGAACTGATCATAGGGTTTTCTTGGGAAGTTTCTTCAAAGGGGGTTGCCATTGCCATCCTCTGAGGTTGAGAGTGTGTAACTTGCCCAAGGTCACCCAATGGGTTTCCATGGCCAAGCTGGGACTTGGACCCTGATCTCCAGAGTCATAGTCCAATGTTCAAACCACTACACCGGCAAAGATTCAACTGTTCTTCCTCAACCCCTCATGGTCTAGTAATAATTTCCTGCCTTGTAACTGGAACAGCCTCTTCAACCTGGGTGTTCCCTTGCTACATTACTGGGCATCTTTTCCTTTTCCAGAATTCCTCCAAAATCATTCTTCTTGGTAATGGTTTGAACGATAAGATACAATTTTTTAAACTGCTACACTGGGCCTCTTCTGTCAGCCCCTGAATTTCATCAAAGTGCTTCTTCATTTTCAAAATCCTCTGTGAAATTCACATATCTTTCTACACAATCCATGACCTTTCTTCTTCCAGCATCATAATCCCCTGCTGTCTGAAGATGTCTTACTCTCTCAACCCATTTTTCCTTGATGGCTCCCATCTTTCTTCCTTGACTCAACCCTTTCTTCTTTGATGCCCTCCACAACACGTACAAGCAGCTGCCTCTCTCTCAGTGTCTACAAATCTTTCTTTGAAAAGCATATTTTATGTGAACTTCTTAGTCTTCATTCTATATTGAACTTAAGCTTCAGTACTTCCTGGGGGAGATGGAATATCAGCCTAGCCTACTTGGTATTAGCCAACTGTATTGGGATGCACTGGGATGAAGTTGGATAAATAAATAAACTGCTGCAAAAGCAACAAAAAGTATTTGCAGCAGCAGATACCATAACAAACTTTATTTAGTGTAAGCTTTCATTTACTACTTCATTTTCATTGATTACTTAGTCTACTTCATCTGGTGAATGGAATATTGTCTTAGTTGGTAAATTATTATGCAGATGCTTCCCTGTGTGTGAGTGAATGCAAAAGTGAATTTGTAGTCAGTGGGGTCAGAGAAAAAGTAAAAACAGTGATAATTATTTAACCAATGGCCATTAACAAACAGTAGTTGAGTGGTAATACAAACATGCACACAATGGTGAGATTTTTAACACATGTATTGTGATAAAAAGCCTTTGTACCTATTCAGGAGATACATTATTATTATTATTATTATTATTATTATTATTATTATTATTATTATTATTA
>NC_056523.1:38597072-38649625 GCF_019175285.1 Sceloporus undulatus | reverse complement strand
ATGTTTATTTATAAAGCACTGTAAATTTACACAGCGCTGTACATGCAATCTTTTTGATTATATGGTTCCCTGCCCTCAGGCTTACAATCTAAAAAGACACAACACAAAAGGAGAAGGGAATGGTGGTGGGGAAGGGGATGAGGTCCAGCAGTTCTTCTCTACCTCCAAGTCCTGGACCAAGGCAGATGGACTGGAGAGAGGACTTGGCTTCTTGGAGCTAGCCTGCCTCTCTCTCCCTCAAGATGGTGGCTGAAGGGAGGGCTTTTCTTCTTCCAGGCAGTTGAAATACAGTTGATGATTTCTGTTTCAGCTTTTTCGTGCTTTTAATTCTTTCATTTCTGAATGGCCACCCTCCGGTTGGAAAGAGTGAAGTGTTCTTGTACTTTTTAAAATAAAAATGTCCACCTCTAATATCAGATGTTTGTGAATTTATTCTTTTTGCATAGAGATAGGGTGGTGTGCAGCTTCTTAGTCTTAGAAATGCATTGGCTCATACCAGATCAGGGCTGTGGCAACCACACAGCATGGCCCCAATCCAGCCTTTCAAGGGCTCAAAAAAGAGCCACAAAAGCAGCTCCTTTTCGCACCCTCAAAAGGGCGCTCCTTCAATGCTGTGTTGTATGGATGCAGCACCAGAGGAGTGCCATGATGCCGTGTGCCATGTGAAGCAGCACACAGTTTCATAGCACCCTGGGGGGGAGAGTCATGGTGTGCATCATCTGGACATGATGGACCGACTCTGCCCCAGGCCGGCCTTTCAGGGCCTAAGTAAGGAAGTGTAAGCAAATGAAGGCATATATCATAATGGAAGATGAACAGGTATCTGAACCCCCATCCTGTGGATGACATTATTTGGTGCTGCCAAATTAGACCCAGTCTGGAAACTGAACATTGTGCAGTTCTGCTTCCTGCATCTACATTTCTGTTATGAGATCTGTTCTTGCTGGTGAATAAACCTTTAAATGTTGAACAGCTGCCTATAAACAAATATGTGCCTACCCAAGCCATGTGGGGAGAAATTGTCCTTCTTTGGGAGAGACGTTAGATCACAGATGATGCATTTGAGTTGTTTTAGCCTGGAACCTTAGAAGGCAAGGGATTGTCACCTGCAAAACAAGTGATGTTCCCTTGTTTTCTTTTTGCTGAGCTTTGCCTTGTCTGCCAGTAAGTACTGAATCTTGAAAAATGCTTGGTAAAAATTCTTGAGTTTTAAGTCTTTTTCTGACAACCATAATTGTGTCCCAAGGCTCAGTTATGCATTTACAAATGATGGGGTTTTGTGATGATTTTTAAGTGCAAGAGGGAAGGGTGCACATTTTTCACAATATTCTGCAGCTTTCTGATACAAGATGATAGCTAGCTGTAGCCGCATACTGATGTCTAAAAAGTGGGCAATATTGCATGGGCTGGTCCAGGCACAGGGTGCTGACAGAGTGGAAGATACAGTGGTAGAACCTCATAACATGTCGAGGTAGATATGACGATTTGGAGACAGGAAGAGGAGAAAGCATTACTTCAAGTTAGCTGTGAAGATATTATCATACTGTGCACCCATGTATGTATCCATGGCTGTGCCACTAACCTGAAGATATATGGTCTTGTGAAAACTGAAGACAGTACCCCCTGTCACAAAAATGGGCTACACACCATCAAGAATATTACTGCCGATAATGCTAAGCATATCTAGCCACCCATCTCCACCATTTTCTGGTCATCCACAACTGTTCAAACCATGGTGGGAAAATAAATCTTCAGATCAGCAGTTTTGCAGATTAATCATCACATTTATATTTTGAGTCAATCACTGGTCCAGAAGGTATGAACAAGGGGAAATGTGCAGCAAGATGCAAAATGAATACCATCCCCAAACAGTCTGACACATTTATCACCTAGAATCTGGAACTTCCTTCCTAAGGAGTCTAGAAGGTCTTGCTCTTTGCAGTCCTTCCATCAGCAAACAAAGACTTTTTCTTTATATTTCAACAGCCTGAAAACTGATGGTTTTTAAAGAAAGGGTTTTTAGGAGGGTGCTGTACTGTTCTTAGTCTTTGAACTGTGCTGTTCTTTTAAATTGCTTTTTGATGGCTAACATTCTGTTCAACACTTCCAAAATCATAAGCAGAATTTACAATCTCATAACTGCTAGGGGTTAACATGTACAGTTGTGAACAACTGAACATGACCCTGAGACCTACCTTTTTGGCCTGGCAATACCCCTATTGAAGCCCTTTCAAGGTGCTAGAGATCAGGTTGCAGAAAAATGATGTCAGCCTTATGAAATTGAAACTGATGTCAGCAGTGCTCTCCTGGTCATAGAATGGGCAGTTGTGGCAGGACTCCATTGGTCTTTCCAGCTGCCTGTTCACATGCACCCAGCTATCAGGAAAGTGTTGGAGACATCAATTCACAATACTCCACTCTCCAATGCCTCAGAAATATTTCAGATGGGGTGCTGCCATGCTGGAAAGGTAGATTTATAAGAGGAGGGAGACACTGTAAGACATAATCACAGTGAGAGAGCTCTACTGATGTTAGGTACCGAGACAGGATCTTGGTCACTGTTTTTTACTGTATGTTATATTTTGTTTTCAAATACCTGTTGGCAACTTGCTTCCATTTAATGCTGATTGTCTGTATATTTTAACTCTATAGTAATTTAATGTATAAACAGCCTTCAGCCCTAGTTTTGGGGAAAAGAAATACACAGTCAGCCCTCTGTATCCACAGGTTCGGCGTCCATGGATTCAACCAACCACAGCTCGAAAATATTCTAATTTTTCATTTCAAAAAATAAACCTTGAAGTTTTCCTTCTCCTCCTCCTCCTCCTCCTCCTCCTCCTCCTCCTCCTCCTCCTCCATAATTTATATCCCACCTTTATCCCAATAATGGGACTCAAGGTGGCTAACAATGTTTAAAACCATACAGATTAAAAACACTACAAGGTTTAAATAAAAGTATAAAATATACAATTAAACAATGATATAGTAAAACAACTAAAATATTAAAAGGCATTGAAAACTATTTTTAAAAACTATATACATACTCAAAACCAGCACCACACAGCATTGAGCCCAACCTCAACAGTTTGTAAAAGCCTGGTGGCACAGAAATGTTTAAACCTGCCACCAGAAAGAGAGCAAGGATGGGGCTAGCCTTGCCTCTCTGGAGTGAGAATTCCAAAGTCTGAGAGCAGCCACCAAGAAGGTCTTCTCTCTTGTTCCCACCAAACAAGCCTGAGGGTTGGGGGACAAAGAGGAGGGCCTCTCTAGATGATCTTAAAACCCTAATGGGCTTGTACAGGAAGATACAATCCTTCAATAGCACTTAATGGCCCCATTCCCGCTTGGTAGATAAAACGGTTTATATTGGTGCGATTCTGATTCGGATTATGTTCCGAGTCTAATTCGAATTTTTTCCATCGTTTCCATTACGAAAAGGGGCAAATTACCTCAATTTATTTAGACCCTGTTTTCTTTCCCATTTATGTTAAATCGCTGTATTTTAAAGTGGATTAATTTGCTCCCCGTTCCCATTTGTGTCTGTAAGCTGTCAATCAAGTGCGTAGGCTTCAGACATCACAAGTGTCATCATCTGATTCGAAACACTTTGACATGGTTTATTTTGCTCCCCGTTCCTATTTCTGTTTGTTTGTTGGTGGTGGTTTTTGGGTAGCCAATGAAAATCGGCTGCAAAGACTCTTCTGTGTCTCCCCAGATTCCCTTTGGGAAAGAGAGAAGAGGAGGCTCTATTCCCCCCCTCAGATCCCTGGGCGTCCAGGCTCTCCTATGTCTCCCCTGATTCCCTTGGGAAAAGAGAGGAGAGAAGGCTCGATCCCCCCTCAGATCCCTGGGCATCCAGGCTCTCCTGTGTCTCCCCAGATTCCCTTTGGGAAAGAGAGAAGAGAAGGCTCTATCCTCCCCCCCCCAGATCGCTGGGCGTCCAGGCTCTCTGTTGTCCTCCCCAGATTCTTTGGGAAAGAGAGAAAGAAAGCCCGGGGGGGGGCAGGAAAATTCGCTTTAAAAACACATATTTTTAAAACTGATTTATTGACCTAAAATTTGGATTTTCAGGAAATTTGATTCAGATTTGAATCTCAATGGAAATTATATCAGAGCAATGCGGGTCGAATGCGTTGCTGAATGGAAACCGATGCCCACCTATGATTTGCGTTCCCCTGATCGCCGTTATAGGGCCAGTGGAATGGGGCCAATATAAAGGACACCAGTTTATTACACCATATATCATGGGACTTGAGCATCCACAGGGTGTCTTGGAACCAAATCTTAGTGGATACCAATGGCCCACTGTAAATAAAGAATGGAATGCACTATCATAGGGCGGGTAAAGAGCAGCACTAAAAGCTGCGATCAGGTGTATGCATGACGCACACCCTGACAATGCCCAGAAGCCACCCGCATACCCACACATGGGCTGGCTTCATGACACTTCAACAGTGCAGTGTTTAGATGCCACATGCCAACCTAGCACCACAAAGAGGTGGTAGCATCGGAAAGGGCACCCTTTTGCCGGCTCAAAAAGGAGTGGCATTTTGCCACCTCTTTTTGAGCTGGCAAATAGCCAGATCAGGACCATGGCATGTGATTGACACAGCCATGATTTGGTGCTGAAGAGGGTGGTGTGAAGCCACCCCTTCAGGGCCATTTGTTTCAGCCCATGGTTACAGATGTGTAACCTAGGCCTCATTCCCACTACCTTTTAAATCGGATTGCAAATCGGTTTGAACCGATTCAAATGACCCTGGTTCCCACTTAAACCGAATTGCTGAAGTGAGAGGGGGACCATGCACTAGACACACTTAACCCACGTCTTTTTGACACTGATGTTTTCCATGGCTTTTTCCATAAATTGATTCTGCACAAGGGTGAACCAGATGCAGATGGGAATTGATTTAAATTTGCCCTTCAGCCGACTGGAGCGGGTCCATTTTGAATCGATTCATGCATGAATGTGAACCACAAGTGGATTATTTTAGAGGAGAAAAAAAATGCAATTGGGGCAAATGTAGTGGGAACCACACTCCGCTGTCGAATTAATCCACTGATTCAGATTGCACACCAATTTATCTGTAAGTGGGAATGAGGCCCTAGAGTTATGCATCTGGAACTGATTCATATTCATGGTCCTTACATATTCCTGATTGTGACATTATTGCCACTTACTTCCCAATCCTGACCTACTGTACAGCAACCACAACAAGTGATGGGGGTCCATTCTCCTTTCAGTCAGGATGCAGCAGACTGACATTAACATTGACATTTCCTCCAGTGATCAGTGCAACAAATCAGAAGCAAGATCTTTCTTACCATTCCTCCTTGCACCAGAGATTATTGGCAGGTGAGTGGTGGAAACATCAGCCTGCTGCAGCCTGACCAACAGGAGAACAGACTTCTGTCACTCACAGTGGTTGTTGGCCATTTAGGTAGTGTTGAGAGGTTGGGGCCAAGAGACCTAAAAACAACATATATCCTATTAGGGTAGTAATTGTGGCCTTGAGCTATTTTTTGGCATACAAATCTCTCAACTTTTGGCCAAGAGAATCAGCGGTGAGGGATGATGGAATCTGCAGTTCAGAAACGTGTAAAGGGCCATAGTTTCTCACTCCTACAACAACAACAAAAAGAGACTACCTCTTTTGGCAAGTCAGCTTTCTGGTCAAAGCAAGATGAAAATGGATGCACAGCTGCAAGTCCCAAAGGAAGAAAATGCTTTGTTTCATTAGCTTGAATTTTCACTGTGTCCTTATGGTGGTGAAAGGGGTACAATATCATCTCATACTTCAAAAAAACATATGGAAGCAAGGATTAAAGCTGTTCCAGCCTGTTAAATTTATGGAGCCAGAATCCTTTGGGGATGTCATAAATTCACATCCTTTCTTGAGTGTTAATGCTTGCCAAGGAACTTTCAGATTCATAGATAGGCATATGAAAATACATTAGTGCTGCCATCTTTCTGGTGAAAGATGAGAACACAGAAGAGGAAGATGATCTTAATAATTTCTGCCAATTTAAAGGCTGCAATTAATTAAAAACAAAAAAAATTGTGACATTCTACACAGTGTCAAACTCCAATTCTGACTTTGTAACTTTATCTTTGATATGTAAGCAGATCAGAGAAAATTCAAAATAGGTCAATAACAAGGAATTAGGTTTCAGAATGCAAGGCCTGAACAAAATCACCAAGAATAGATAGACTGAAGAAAATTAGTATGTTTAGTTAAGGCCTCTTCCAACATTACAAACCACATGTAGCCATCCATGTTTATGTAAGCATGAGTATTCACAAGTGGTCAGCCACAGCATAATTTCAAGCTTGGCTTGCCAGAACTTTGACTAGCCACCACTGGATGCAGTGTGTTCTGAATCACTGTTCTTCTAATTGCAGATGCATTACATCTATGGTATCATCCACATATTATCAAGATAAAGAAACAGGCAAGTGAAAGAAACCACCATATATTAAGGTGACATGGTTCAGAAAATAAAGGACATTGAACAGAAGGAAGAGACCCAGTTCATAATGCTAAAAAAGGTACCTACCATCCCACTAGATTTGGTTCTGTTTTCTTGTGGTGGCCAGTAAAACTTTCTGATGCCATTGGCCTGTTACAGACTGCCAAAATAAAGCTGCTTCGGGTCTCTTTGGAGGTATGCTATTTAAATGATGCATGCATCCTAAGAATCCGGAAGCTGCACCAAAAGCTGCTCTCCAGTGCTTAGGAATGAGTGTGGCTGTGGTGCGACCTCCGGACTCTTAGGACCCATGCATCATTTAAATAGTATACCTCCAAAGAGACCCGAAGCAGCTTTATTTTGGCAGTCTGTAACAGGTCATTGTTATCCATGCAAAATGCTCACAATATATGCCTAGATATGCATCACCAAGTAACCAGAGGATGGCAGTATTATATCCACTATCAATGTACTGTATTCACAGCAGGCGAAATGAGATGGGTAACATCTGTCAACAGAACATTTAGTCTTAATATTGACAAATTATGCATCTACTACTTAATTTCTCAGCTAGCCAGCATCAACACTATGATTTTGTCCTTTGGCTACAACATATTGTTGCTGCTTTGAAGTTTAATGATCTTGCTCAAGCAATGTTGAAGAGTTAGCTATGTACTGAGCAGCACAAACACTTTAAGACGGAGCTGTCCTGAGCCCATAATTTGTTGTTGTTGATGCTACTGCTGCTTAAATCTACACACTTTCCAGTGAGTTCAGGAATGTGAGATAGGAACAATTCACATTATGGTTATTTTTCAGGGTTTTAAAATCTCAACATCTCTTTTGCAGTTAGACTGGTTATAAACAAACTGCCTAGGACCTGTGAATTATCTGCTCTGTTTCTGTATTTGTGCTCTATTGAAGTTTGAAGCATCTGGTGAAAGAATGATGCTGCACCAGGAGGTTTTGGACATAAAGGAATTTGTGGGGTTTAATCAAGAAATGAATGGACTGAATAAATATTGATGAGATTTACTAAATTCTCCAGTGGTGACTGAGGAGGCCAATGCTGTATTGTAAATACAAGCCTATGTTCTCCTGTTACTTGGTTGAGTATGATTTACGGCTGAAGTTCAGGAGCTGTGGATTTTGTTTACCAAGGAGATCCCATCTTCATCATCAATACTACCTTTCCTCTCCATTTGCATTTGGCATTTCAGTTTGAACAAAATATCAGATTCTGTGGGAGAGTCATAATTTCCCAGAATCAGACCACTGAGGTTAAAGAATGGTTGCTTCACTTATTTTCTTCTCACCTTTCTTATTAATTTTGTGCACATTTGTTCAATGGCCCCACATCATTTAATGTCATACAAGGAAGCCCTTCTTACAGTATAAACTAACAGCAACTTAAATATATATCTTAATTACATTAGCTTTCTCTACCTGACTACATTCTGGGTGTCCATCCATGTTATGTTGATAAACAGACTGAAAGAGAATATGAAGGATTTGTGGAAATCATGAGAAAGTCTAACACCATGCAAAGACAATGTTGGCTGGTGCTTCCCTTGCCTGTAAGGCAGTGAAACCACTCCAGGTTGTAGTCAAAACTTTAAAAGAGCTGTGCAAGTTGCTGAACCCTATCTCCAAACTAAGTTCTATAAAATTTGAGCTACAATCGAGAAAAGATTTACCATCCTGTTGATATAGCAGCAACCAGCAACCAGTGTGCAGAAAGATCAGCAGCTGTTTGAAAGAGAAAACGAAGTGCTAAGTATCCTGTTAAAACGTATATGGATAATGTGAAAATAGTAGCAGAAATTAAAAACTCTGGAAATAAATTTGTGTCTGTTTCTCCTTGAATCTTCCAGCATTTTCAGCAATACCACACTATCCATTGCCCAATTTTTCAGGCTTGTAGTTGAAAACAAGCAACAGAGCTGGCCCCTGGTGAGCCCTGACATTGCCATCTGCAACAAAGATGTGGGTATATTTGCAGCCAATATGAAGCTTCAATTTTTTCAAAATGCCACAATGAAGCAGCAGAAGATTCAGCCCTTTCCTGGCATCTATTGCCTCAGCAGGGAGCAGTGGAAGAGGCTTTTCTCCCTAGCCAAGTAACCTGAGATCCAGTGGTCTCATGTCTTTATTATGGATTTTGCTTAATGCTAGAAAAACACTGTTTGCTGTGATCTTGCAAGTCATGCTCGGTCAACCACCTTTCATGCTCTAAATACATCGAGTTGCTACACTAAGTGAAACCAAACAAATGAACTCAAGAAGATTAACAGGCCACAATGTTGGGGGACGCTTATGCTTTTCTTTCCAGCATGTCCCAGAAAGGTTCGTTGGAAACAGAAAATATACCACACATGATCACATTTTAATGAGTTAAGCCTGGATTCAGTCAGTTACGTAACCAGCGCTTTTTCTTCAGCATTGTGCTTTCTCTGTTTTTCAGCCTTAGATTAAATATTGGGTTTTGCTGTACTGGTGCAATACAGTTTTCCATTACACACACGGGGGGGGAGATGCCTCATGCCTTTTCCTTCTCCAACTACTTGTGCTTTGAAGCAAGGAGTTAGGATGCAGACAGCTGCTCCCTTCAGTCTGCACATTTAATATGTCTAGTGGCTAGTGACACTGCAGAAACAGCAAGTTTGGAATGTATTTAGCTCCAGTTTAATCACGTGTGTGTGTGTGTGTGTGTGTGTGTGTGTGTGTGTGTGTGACTTCAAGTCGCCTATCAACTTATGGTGACCTCATGAATTTCATACGGTTTTCCTGGGCAAGGAATACTTGGAGGTGGCTTTGTCAGTTCCTTCTTCTGAAATACTAAGGCCTCTTTTTTCCTTGCTAAAAATATCTGAGAAACTTCCACTAACCACTGCATGACTACTACTGATAAATGGCTTTGGGAATGTACCATGTACGTCACATGTCATAGCTGAAAGAAGTGTTGGCTAGAAATCTGGACATTGCACAAAAAATCAAATTGTATCTCATTCTGTTATGGTAAAAACTCTTCCTAGTGAGCCATAAAACTCTCTGAATTACCTTGTGCCTCTCTGTGTCTCAGTCATCCATTTGTTTCCCCATGGATGGGCAGATATTGTTATTCTAACAATTTTATATACATAATATACACACATCCTCATCCACCTCTGAATCCTAAATGAAGCTGTTTCACATGCATCCGTAGTTCATGTGATGCCTAGTGCATGAATGTGGTAAAATTAACAAAGCGTCTATTACTGGAAAGAGCAGCAGGCTAGTTGCAGTCCTATGATCATTTCTTCACTTTTTGGTTTGAAAAGGGTTAACAAACCCACCACCGATCCAGCCATCTCATCTCCCCTCCTTCCTCCCTCATGCCTGAGTCAGCCTGCTCTTTTTGAAACAAAGAGACTAACAACATATGACTGCCCAGATTAAAAAATGGAAATAAAGAAAGGGAAAGCAAATGTGTGTGAGAGCCCAAATGGAAGCAGCACACAACTTATGAAACACTTTGTGAAAGTGTCATTTTACAACATAACTTGTGAGGTCTGTAGAGGTGATGACATTCACACTATCCTCTAGCAGAACGTCAGTCAGAAGGACTCTAGTCTGTGGGAAACCAAATGTAAGAGTGGAAACTGCAATTCCAGACTGCAAGGTTTCCTGAAACCCCCAGCATTTCTCTGACATTTCTACATACCATTTCCCCACCTTCTTGCTATTGGACTTCTAATTTTACATCTTAGAATACCTCTGCAGAGACATATACAGATTGGATTGCTGAGCCAAAACTAACAAAATGAATTTCAACAGGGATAAATGTAAGGTATTATAACTAGGCAGGAAAAATAAAATACACAAATATAGGAATGGTGATCCCCACCACCCCCACCAGGTAGTATATATGAAAAGGATCTAGGGTTCTTAGTAGACCACAAGCTAAATGTGAGTCAACAATGAGATGTGGTGGTCAAAAAAGCCAATGCAACTCTAGGCTGCATCAACTGGAGTCCAGTGTCCAGCTCAAGGGAGGTAATAATATTCTTCTATTCTACTTTGATCAGAACTCACCTGGATTGTTGTATCCACTTTTGGGCAGAAGATTTCACAAAGAAAATTGACAAGCTAGAATATATCCAGAGGAGGGTAAATAAATTGGTAAGAGGTTTAGAAACCAAACCCCATGAAGAACAACTCAGGGAGCTGGATAAGTTTACCTTGGAGATGAGAAGATTGAGATGTCACATGATAGCCATTTTTAAATACGTGAAATGATATCAAATAGAAGATAAAGCAAGCTTGTTTTCTGCTGAGCCAGAAACTAACACTCATATCACTCACCGTGCGGAGGTGGGATCACCAGTCGCGCTTCTGAAGTGTCACTGAAACACGTCCTGCTCTTCTCCCGTCAATGAATCATTCACGGAGCAGCCATTTCTGTAATAATGGGATCTTCCATTATGCAAAAAATGGCTATTCTGCAAACGCTTTGACAACGTAAGAACAGCAAAATGCCTCAATGATGTTTGGGAAGCGTGGCCAGCAATCCCACCTTTGCACTTCTGAACTAGATTACTGCACTATACCCTTGTAGTGCTGCTATTCCACTTTAACTGCTCTGGCTGCCTCCTGTTGCATTCTGGGATTTGAAGTTTAAGGAAGGATGTTTAGAATTCTCAGCCAGAGAGCTCTTAGGCCTGTAGAACTACAAGCCTCAGAATGCAACAGGAGGAAACCAGAGCAGTAAAAGTGGAATACCGGCATTATAAGAGTGTAGTGTGGTAATATAGATAGAGTTGGAAGGGGCCACAAGGGCCATCCAGTTCAACCTCCTGCCATGCAGAAATACAATCCCAACAGGGGCGTATGTATTGTTTCTTCAGTAAGATGAATAGCAGTTTTGGAAAGGAGGCTGCATTCAACTTTGATTGAGACAACAGTTTTGAGAGGGAAATGGTTAATCCATGTAACACAGAGAGAGAGGTTAGTCACACTCTGAAAATAATCCATAATGAAAACAAATTAAATCTCTGTTGTTTACATGCACCCGAATGCACCCAATTAAGTTTGGAGGGGCTGCCAAAAAAAGAAAAACCACATTATCTGGGATAATCAATATCGGGTTTCCCCCTGAGGTTTTAAAAAAAGATCTGCATTGTCAGTAGTGTGGATAACTGATGCCAACAGACCCGAATAGATCTGGGATAAAATGCTACATACCCCCCCACCACCCCCCACCCCCAAAAAAGTATTCCAAATGCATTTGAATCATTGACTCTGTTTATTCAAATGCTGCTCATGTGAGCAACCCAAACCCCAGGATCACTACGGTTCCATAGTGTAAATAACAAACCTGGAATGCATGAGTGCATTAAAAAAACAACAGCCCATGTCTGAATGACCCTTACAGATGGACAAGAGAGAGAAAGAGGGAGAGAGTGACTGAGAGAGAGGAAGACCACTGTGATTGGAATGAGAGTCCATGGCTCTCTGGGTGCTTTTAAAATAATGAACAAAGGGGCTGAACAGAAAACCCCTAAGAGGTAGTTTCATGCCACCCCTGGAGCCCTGGATTGGGGATGTGGCAACTGCATGCCATGCCCCCATCCAGCAGTTTTGAGGCACAAAAAGAAGCCACAAAAAGTGGCTCCTTTTTGCACTGTGGAAAAGGTGCACAAGCTGCCACCACCATGGCTGTTCCAAGGCATTTTGGTGCAGAGTGTGTAAATGCTGCTCCAAAGACACAACGTGATGCAGCATTACACTGATGTGGAGGTGGAGTCAGGGTGGTTGGCGTGCCCCCACGCCACCCCCATGCCAGCTCTTTATGCTGGTCTCTAAAGGCCCAAAGTTTGGGGAGTTCTGGTAACTGATCTTCCATTTTCCTGGTGGATTTTGACCTTCAGAATGTAAAATACCGTATATATTCAACTATAAGTTGACCTCATGTATAAGTCAAGGGCAGGTTTTGGGGCCCAAGTTATGAATTTTGATATGACCCATGGATAAGTCAAGGGGTAAAACTTAGGGCCATGTAACAAAAGATCGAAAGGATGAAGCAAAGGAAAACAATGTCAAAGAACTTACAAAATTCCAGAAAGCATAACTGTTTGTACTCATCCTAAAAGCTGGATGGATGAGAGAATAGAGGACGGTCAGTGCTTCCAGGACAAATTATACTTTGCCTTTTCACCAGTGCATGGTTCCTTTTTTAAAATGAGAGTTATAAGTACTGTACTAACATTGACCCCTGGATAAGTCGACTCCTGTTTTTGGGGTCAAACTTTTGTCTAAAATTTCTAGACTTATACATGAGTATATACAGTATATGCTTGGTCCAAGCTTAGAAAACTCAGGTGACATGAAAGTTAGAAGACTTCATCAAACCAAACACCATAGTTGATGTGTGGGTAGTAATCCAACTTCTCTTTTGCTTTCCTTAGAGATGGACAAGAAGTGAGAAACTCTACAAGGAACATGTTTTCAATTCCTGGTGTGATTGCCCTGGGTTTTGAAAAACAATTATGTATATAAACCAGATTTTCTTAGCCTGATGTCTTCCATATGAGTTGGACTATAACTCCCATCTTCCCAAGCCAACATGGTGGTGGTCCATCATTTATTTAATTCTCTCCTCCAGAAAAATATGAGTAGCCATATCTTTAGAAGTCTGGCAGACAGATTTTAAAAGTTTTTTTCTTTCTTTCAGTCTGTTGCTTTTAATTGTGGTTGATACGTTAATGGCTCCAGCTCGGTTGTGAAGGAGATAAAATGTGATTTTATCAGTATCATCTATTGTGTTGATTAATCTTGTAGCTTTGTGGTATTTTGTGTACCATCTTGAAGAGAAAATAGTGCTGTTAAAATGGTCTATACATGAAGTAATGAACAAAATCAGTATTCTCCCAAGTGAGATAAACTAAGTAGAGGAGTGGGAAGACAGATCGTACAGCCATGTACTGTAGGTTCACAACAGTTTCAGCCAGAGTGGTAGCAACAACAACAGCCTTATATAGCTGTGTTCTCTCAGCCAAGGCTGCACCCTCTTTACTTCCCAAGAGGAAGGACAAAGTTGCACCTCTTCCTCACTTCATGTATGCACTGGCAGCTGAATGTTACTTCTGCAATGTAAATGGGAGGACATGCATATTAGTGTACTGTAGCCAAAACGAGAACAAAAACAGAATCCAGTGGACCATAGCTAGAGCTTCTACATACAAACCACTGTAAGCTTCCAGGTGACACACAGAGACTGAGAGATAGAAATAGAAGGCAAAGAGGAAATTCTACTACACTTTAAGGCATACAAGATTAAATGAATGCCCAAGGCAAGAGAGCTGTCTTTCCCCAGGCAGCTCCCTGTCCTGGAAAAGGATGGGAGATTATTTTCCCCAAATCCCTTCCCAAGGCAGAGAGCTGCTTGGGGAAAGAGGCAGCATGCCATCCTGGAAAGGGGTGGGATTGGCACACATACCCTCCCAGCTTCACCCTCCTGAGCTTTTCCCCTCCCCAGGGGAAAAGCCCGGGAGGGATGAGGAGGAGGAGTGTGCGCGTAATGGCCTTGACGTCATAAATAATTGAAACTGTGAGTGTCAAAGCCACAAATATTGAGGGATGACTGTATTTATTTATTATTTGTATTTGACACATTAAAGAAGAGAGAATGTCTGTGTGTCTCCAATATGATTAGGAAGTATGGTAATACTGACTATTCCTAGGGCACATAGGACATTTGAAGCAATCTCCTACCGTTTTGTTCATTGTGCCCAGTTTTGTCACATCTCTCTGGCAGTGGCTCCTGGAGCAGTTGCAGAGGGCTTAGAAGTGCTGAACATCCTTGAGGTTGGATCTTCTCACTCCCTGCCTCAAGGTAGACCCCACAGTCTACCTTACAGAAAGCCAGCATGGTATAGTAGTTTGAGCATTAGACTATGACTCAAATCCCCGCCCAGACATGGAAACCTACTAGGTGACCTTGGGCAAGTCACATTCTCCCAGCCTCAGAGGATTGCAAAGACAAACCCTCTCTGAACACATCTTGGCAAGAAAGCCCCATGATAGAGTCACATTAGGGTTGCCACCAGTTGGAAATTACTTGAAGGCACGCAAATCTATCTTGGGGGAAAAATCCATAATGCTTTGACTGGAATTACACTGAGCATCATGGGGAAATCCCTTAGGTTAAAATGGGATTCAGGAAAGGAAGGGGTGCTAGGGACCACATTGCAAACATATGATGGTTAATGGAGCACACCAGGGAATTCCAAGGGAAAATCAGCATAAACTATAGCCTTTGACTGTTTTATAGACTATAGCAAAGCTTTTGATTGCATAGATCATGAAATGCCCTTCGACATGGGAGTGCCAACACATCTGATAGTCCTGATGAGGAATCTGCACTCAGAACAGAACACGGAGAAACAGAATAGTTCCCAATTGGCAAAGAGTATATCCTTTCACCCTATCTGTTCAACTCGTATGCAGAACATATTATAAGAAAAGCAGGCTTGGACAAAGAGAAGGAGGAGTGAAAATAGGAGGAAGGAATATCAACAATCTTAAATTATGCAGGTGATACCATTGTACTAGGAGAAAATCTCCCAGACCTGGAACACCTACTAAGAAAGATCAAAGAAGAAAATGCATAGGCAGGCTTAATGTTGAACATAAAGAAAACAAAAATAATGACCACTAAGGACCTTTACAAGTTCATCCTAGACAATGAAGAAACAGAAATAGTAAAAGAGTTCTCGTATGTGGGATCAAACATTGATCTCATATCTGGGATCAAACATTGGGGTTGCAGGAATTGAGCACAAAAGTTAGAGTCATACAAGCCATTGTATTCCTTATTAGCATGTATGAATGTGAGAGTGGGATAGTTAAGAAAGATGATAAGAAGAAAATCAATCCATTTGAGGTGTGGTGCTAGAGAAGAGTGCTGAGGATTCCACGGACAGCCAAAAGGACAAACAAATGGGTCATAGAGCAGATCAAGCCAGAAACCTCCCTGGAAGCCAAGAATACCAGACTGATGCAGTTGTCCTTCAGACATGTCATGAGAAGGAAGGACTCATTGGAAAAGACAACAATGCTGGGAAAGGTGGAGGGAAGTAGGAAGAGAGGAAGATCACACGCTTAGATGGATGGACTCTATTGAGGAGGTCACAGGTTTTATGGGGTTTCAGGAATTAAGCAGAGCAGTAGAGGACAGAAGGTCTTGGAGATGTCTCATCCATAGGGTCGCCATAAGTTGAGATCAACTCAAGGGCAGTTAACAACAACACTCATGGAGAACCTAAAATGGCAGGTAGCTTGCAGCACCTGCTACAAATCATGGCACTGTTGTTGACCACAATGGTCTACTAGCACCCACCAGGTAGAAACCTGCAAATACCAGAATACAGCCAAGGGGGACCCACTAAATAGCACATTAAAAATGTTGTGGAGAATCCCTTGTCTTGTCTTGTCTTTTCTGGGTGTCATGGAAAGGGAAAGGAAGGCACAAAGCGATGGTAGAAAGGAAAACACTTCCAAACCTGGGCACATACAGTGGTTTGCAATCAGGAGCTCCAGTTATGGTCCACTGGATCCTGTCCCTCACGGTCCGATTTACTAATATTCTAATTTATTGGGTAACAAACAATATTTATTATACGAGCCAAGTAACATTTGACTGTAGCTTCTTTAACTATGTAAAAAGCAATATATTATTATTAAAACATTCATTTAGCCAAATATGCCTTTCAAAGTGTAGTAGAACTCACAGTGGGATGCTTAGGCATTATTAACTTGAAGGTTTAAGAGCCCTAAAAGCTACACTCTGTATGGAAAGTCCCATTAATATGTCTCCATATACACTGTAACTTTATATTGTTTTATTATAGAAAAACTATAAAAAACAGATTTGTCTGGAATTATTGATTACTTTGCTCTGTGTCTGGTGGAGTACTCGTTCTTACCATACACCCTTCAGTGCAGCTTTAGGCTACAAATGAAAACATGTACATGCAATTATGCTGTAAAAAGATACTACAGTGTCATATGGACATGTTATTGATGCAATATAATAGCAGGCCAAAAGCAGCCAGCAGGGAATGAAACTTGCTGAGATGGAAAATAATATTTTGTTAGAGAGAAAAAGAGTAAAAAAGAATAAAAACTCAACAGCTATATGGTAAAGGCCATTCTGCCACTTCACAGTGTTTGTGAATAGCATCTGGGGGCTCTTCAAATGGAAGAATTTGACAAAAAAGCTAAGTATTTTAAATATTATTATTGCTATTGTTCTTGCTAATGGAGAGCCCTGGCCCTTCCCAACATATAGTCTGTTTCATCTGCATCTCTGTTGAAAGCAAAGATCTCTGAATTGGGGCTCTCCTCTAGCAGGTACAATAGCAATAAAGTTCAGCAATCTTTGCTCTCAACAAGGAGTTGCAGATGTGAGACACAGTATATTAGAAAGGGACTGTGAAAGCAGAAAGCTACACTTCAGATACAAATTCACACCTCAAATTCACACCCAAAAGAACAATAGGGAGGTGTAAACTCATCAGCAATATCCTGAGGTGCCTGAGATGTATTGCATGGTTTATACAGTCAACATGTGCTATGTACATCCACTCTAGTGCAGGGCTAGGCAACCTTTGCTCTGGAAGCCACTTGGAGCCCTTGGCCTGACCTCACGTACACAGGGCATGGTAGTATAGTGGAGGTTGGCCTTTAAATGTGAATGGATACATTAATGGATATTAGGGCCATCAGTGGCTATCAGGATGGACTATTATTATCACCACAAGTTATAAAACTAGTATGTCCTCCTCTTCCTCCTCTCATACCTCCAACTGTCCTGAATTCACAGGGACAGTCCCAATTAAGTATCTGTTGTTCCACTTTAAAATGCACCAGTTTCTCTCTCCTCCTTTCAATTTCCCTCTTTGTCCTCTGTTTCCTTCAGTTGCTGCAAACTAAGTTCAACGCACAAAAATAATTCACCTTCAATTAATTCAGTGGGGAAGGCAGAGAGAACAGAGCAGAATCTTGTCCTTCCCACTAGGCTTGGGCAAATGTAAATTGCTGCAACCTTTCCTAGTTTGTGTGTTCTTCGCCATTAATAACCTTTGCCAACTTGATCACACTCTGAAGTTGCTTGGCCACATGTGTCCTGGTTTCATCTGTGAAATGATGGAGGGTATATTCTTCTCATCTTTATTTATACCTTGCTTTCCCCCTGCAAACCAGGACACCAGGTAACCCTGCTAAGGAATATGAAATGGAGGCTGTTGTTGCCCTCATATTCTTTTAGCAAGCTTCCCACTGTTTGGTTGTCAGGCTTAGCAAGAACCAAGTGACTGATGGCTCTCTCCGACCAGTGGCTGACGAGAATGCATAGAGACAGCCTTTTAGTTTTGTGGCCTTCTGAGCCCTTGGCAAAGAGGCAGGTAAGAAGTCCTCTTGCCCCTAATGGTGGCACTGCCATGTGGCCATACTGTCATTGGGGACAATGAGACTTGAGCATCTGTGGATTTTGATATCCACAGAGAGGTCAGGAAGAGATTCCCCCACAGGACTTAGGGCCAATTGTAAAGCTGTTTGGGTATGTTTTACAAAGAATGCTAAGCTTATTTCTTTCTCTGTTAGACCATGTGAAGGTGGGATGGTGTAGGACTGGTTATTGTTCAACTTCTGCCTAACCAATTTCATTACTTTGCTTGAGAGAGCCAACACTATCTCTCACATTTCCCAACTTCAGTGACCAAGTGAACAGAATGTTAGACTAGATAGGCCTATGATCTGATCAAGCAAGATTCTTATTATTCTTATTATTATTATTATTATTATTATTATTATTATTATTATTATTATTTTCTTATATCCCACCTTTCTCTCAATATAGGGACTCAAGGCAGCAACATGTTCATGTTTTCTTCAGTCTGATTTCAGAAACCACATGCGATCATTTATTCATGCCTTTGCAAAACTAATCTGTCCATCCTTTAGCAGTAGACTAGTGGCAAGAAAGAAAAAAGAGAGAAAAATTAATAGCAATAAGAAGTAAAAGAGAAGGATGTTGTTGTTATGTGCCTTAGACTTTAGCAACCCTAAAGTGAACCTATCATAGGTTTTCTTGGCGATTTCTTCAAAGGAGGTTTCTCATTGCCATCCTCTGAGGTTGAGGCTGAGGCTAAGGACTCTCTAAAATTTGGAGTTGGCCTTCAATAATTCTGCAGGCTGCTGCAGTGAGTGATTCAGGTTTCAGACTGATAACACCAATTGGCAATTATGTAGAAGTAATCATACAGAAACAAGTTATAACTGATTTAACAGGGAGAAAATACTCCTTACTGTATATGAGTGCTCAAGCACTGAAAATGTGTTAGTGTCTTGAAGAAGTAGTTCAAGGATGAGCAAAGAATTTATCAGTTATTTCAGTGGAGAAAACTGTAAAAGCTCAGAGCCTTGGATCTGTAAAGGCTGGTGTGAAAATCATGCACTCTGCAAATGTTAAATTGTAGCTCCCAGCATTCTCCAACATTAAACACTTTATCAACAATTACTGGCATCAGCTTTGCTACCTCACCCCTCTCGTGCCGCCATCAGTTTTTCCACAGAAAATACAATGTCATCTATCATTTATCCAAGTAGCTCAGTATAAAAATAAGACAAATTTATACAATTTGGGTAAATGATTACATAGAGCATAGGTAGGTGATGTGGACAAAAAGAAATGCGATAATCAGTACAATAATGTGACAATCAGTATAATAAGACACTCTTTGACATATATTCAACACAATCTGACTAATACATTGTTTCTTTGACATATACAGTGCGCCCTTCCTTTACGTGGGGATCCGTTCTGGATCCCTCCGTGTAAGGGGAAATCAGCATATACTGAAGCCCTATAGGAACTAATGGGTCTCATGCCCATGGTGTGCAGTGGTGCGCTAGCGCTTGCGCACCGCAGGCACTCACCCCATTAGTTCTTCCAGACCACACGATGGGCTCTTCCGGCGCAGCTTTCAGCATATGCTGAAAGCCGCGTATGGAACGCCTACATAAAACACGGGTGCACTGTATTCAATATACTCTGACTAATACATTCTTTCATCTTAGATGTATTTAAGAATTTATTGAGCCTTCTAATTCAGCTAGACAGTGAATGATACCATCTTGTCATAAATAATATTTTATTAATAGAATGCAAACCAATAAAGGTAATAATTTATTTAATTATTTCTGTACCACCACCCAGTCAAGAGTGTCCAAGGCGATGAATGAATAAACAACAATTAAAACAATACAAAGATAAAAACAATTTTAAAACACATTGAAATTTTCTTTAAGAATGCCTTTAAAAGTCTAAAAGCAATCCTAGGGGTCATTCCCACTTTAATCGACCGGTGATGAGCCTTTGCTTTGAATCCTTGAATTGAGTCACTTGAGGCATAGTCCCCACTATGACAGTGGATCTTTTGAATAGCCTCGTGTAATCGGTTCTTTTTTGGCATGGTTGGCATGCCAATCATCTGTGCGTCATCTGTCACGTAAGCGGCAGCCCGGGCAGCCCATCTTGGGAACTTTTGGGGGTTTTTTGGGGGGAGGGAGGGCAAGATTTCTGAAGAGGAGGTTTTCCCTTCTCTTCCTCTGAGGCTGAGAGAGTGTGACTTGCCCAAGCTCAACAGTGGGTTTCCATGGCCCAGCTAGGGACTTGGACCCTGGTCTCCCAGAGTGCTCCCAGACCTCTCCCCTGAACAGGCTGCCCAAACCTACCTACCTTCCTTCCTTCCTTCCTTCCTTCCTTCCTTCTCCTACCGGGTCCCTTCCTTCCTCCCTACCCTTCCCAACTGGCCCTTTCTTCTGCTGAGGAGAAAGGGAGGTGCATCGTTGTCCCTCCAGTTTGGCAGGGGGAAAAGGAGACTGAGGCTGGGGGGAAAGGGCATCCCCCAGCCTCGGCCTCCTTTCCCCAGCCAAACTGGAATGTAATCCAGTGGGAGGGAGGGTAGGAGGGAGCGAGGGAGGGAGGGACCCAGGAGGAGGAGGAGGGTGGGGGACACAGCATGTTTGTTTTTTAAATAGAATTAATCAATGCATTGATGCTTTGCAAGTAGTTGCTATACCATTCTATCAATGCATCGATTAATTTTATTTAAAAAAGAAAGAAAATAACCCATAGGTCAAAAGTAAAAAAGGCAACACTGAGGGTGTGTGACATCTCCAAAGAACTGAAGAGAGATGGTAAACACCCCTCTGCCATTAGTCCACCCCCCCAATGATATGATTCTGATCTGTTGTTCCCACTCGCTGAACACTCTTTGGAATCGCTTCTGTTCAAAAGAACCACTTTCCAACTACACTTTCAAAAAGCGGGGGGGGGGGTTGTTTTTTTGCTTTTGCCTCGCTTCATTGTGATTGCAATCAATCATACCAGGATCAGAACCAGTTTCAAGTGGGAATGAGGGTCATATAATTCGATATAATTTGATTGGAAAATTGCTTTTTTTCATAGTGGAAATGAGCCCTTAGAATCCAGACTTTAAATAGTTAAAACAGCAATTTCAAAGACTGAATGCCATGTAGGAAAGCACTGTTTTGGCTGCCTGTCAGAAGAGATGGGGCCAACCTAACTTCCTTGAGTAGGGAGTTCCACTGTCAAGGCACTGCTACAGAGAAAGACCTGTTGTGTGTATGCAGCTATCTAACTTCACAAAGTATTGGGACACAATTTATACATTGTGAGAGAAAGAAGATTTACCTGCTAAAACGCTGGTAAAATGCCAGTAAAACATTTAGGAAGTGCATGTGTCTGAAAGCCTGATGTGCTTCCTAAATGTCAGGGAATCGTCCCCTTGCCTCCAGCATCCCTGAACCATTTGGGGAGCATACATTTCCCATTAATGCAAAGTTTCCATTAATGAGAGATGGCTGTTCCCCAAAAGATTCAGGGATGCTAGAGGCAAGGGGATGATTCCCTGACATTTAGGAATCGTGTCAGGTTTTCAGACACATGTGCTTCCTAAACATTTTACCAGCGTTTTACCAGTGCTTACCCCATGGTAAACACTGGTATGAATATCTTCAAAGTCTATGTCATAAAGACTTTGACAGGGAGAATTGTGTAAACAACAATTAACAAGTTAACATGTCCTATTTACTAATTATTTGCTCTGTCTAAAAAGAAGGAAAAGTGGCTGAGGGTAAAGCAACTAACCAGAAACATCTGCCTTTTATTTTTCATTTTGACAACAACAGGCCTTTATTACTTTCCCAAGACAATTCAAAATTTTAAGGAGGAACCTGAAGAAAACATATTACTGGAGAGAAGACAGAGAATTTAGAAGTGATTTAAAAAAAAACATGGTTGTATCCATCTAGATAGGGTTATATCTTCCATGTGCTGTATGGCTGCGTGTGTGTGTGTGTGTGTGTGTGTGTAACTATAGAGAGAGAGAGAGAGAGAGAGAGAGAGAGAGAGAGAGAGAGAGAGATGTGTGCATATGCACATGCATGTACATTAAAGCAACTCTTAGGGTCTCAGCAAGATTTATTCAGATGAGGTTTGCCACTGACATCTCTGAGGCTGAGAGAGTATAACCCCAAAGTCACCCAGTGAATTTCCATTGCTGGGATTGAATCTACATAGGCTAAATAGTGTGTCTTTATTTCGATCCTCTCCCTGTTGGAACACACAAGGTTCCTCTCCTTTTAATATAAAAACACTTCTTTTCGCTTTCAGGTGTGTTTTTTTTTAAAAAAAACTTCATTTTACTCCACTGTTTTCAGGAAGAACTAGGTTTTTAAAATATGTATGTTGACCCCCAAATTGGGATCATGGTGGAATCAGGGGTAAAGGGAGGTTGCAGCCAGGTCAGTGTGTGGTCACCTACATCACTTGCTCATTCCTGTCACAGAAGAATAGCTCCCTTGTTTGCACACTGGGACCTTGGTATCTGCTGGGGTTTGGTTCTAGGATCCCCTGTGTATGCTTAAGTTACATTATATTCAGTGGGGTAGTAAAATGGTGTCCCTTATATAAAATGGCAAAATAAAGGTTTGCTTTTTGGATTTTTAAAAATATATAGTTTCAAGCTGTGGATGGTTGAATCTGTGGATGCAGAATCCGTGTATATGGAGGGCTGACTTTGTTGGCATCCAGAAAAGGTGATGTTGCCTCTCTGTTTTTTTGGATTTGGTGTTTATCTGCCAGTCAGCATTTCACCTCCCCCTTCTTATAGACTTCTCTTTATAGAAGTGCAGGTGGGCAATTAGAACAAAGGGAAAATAAAGGATATTTAAGTGACTATCTGAATATGTGCATGTGTTGTGGGAATGACAACACCCCTACAGCTTTTGTGGTTATGTGACCAGATATAAGCCTTAAAAGGACACACAGAATAGAAACACCCCCTTGCACCAATATGGCTACATAGTGTGGGTCCTGTGTGCTTTTCCGAACTGAATTCAGTTTGGATTAAAATTTGTGTATGTGGCAGTAAAAGAGTCAAGCTTGGGCAGGGATACTACACAGTGGAGCTGGGATAAAGCCTTCATTTAGACTCAGCCTGAGTGGAGATTCAAGCCAGAGTCCAAGGCTGAATCCATAGAGACAAAACAATCTAGCTCCTTTGCGAAGTACTCTGTCCTGGTCTCACTGATTTATGCCTACCCAAATTCAAACCAGTACAAAAGGGCTGTATTTTTCACCCTTCTCAGCAACTATAAACCTATCAACCAATAGCCTTTCTTGTTCTCCTGTCAATTTTACTGCTCATCTTGCACTCCCAATGGATGGGCCCTCCATCCAACCCCTTTCCCCTGCTTCATGCCCCAGGAAGTAGTAGTAATAATAATAATAATTTGTTTTATTTATATACCGCTATTCCAAAGATCATAGCGGTGAACAGCAAGTAAGCTAATTAGCAAGTAAGCTAATTTGCCCCCAACAGTCTGGGTACTCATTTTAGCGACCTCTGAAGGATGCAAGCCTGAGTCGAGCTTGGGCCCTTTTGCTGGTCTTGAACTCGCAACCTTGTGGTCTTGAGTGAATGGCTGCAGTACAGGCATTTAACCACTGCGCCACCATATGACTGAGCCACATAATGACTGAGAGAACTTTAAATGGTTCCTTTCAATGTAATGTAAATTAAACTTATCCCAACAGTTAGCACAAGACAGAGGATGGCTTCCATAGCCAAGCCAAGCCAAACCATGAGATCAATGTTGTGGGGATAGATTAAGCACACTTGGATGGGGGTTGGAAGAAACAAGTCAGTGTGGACAAAAATCACTCTTTCCCCCCGCCTTTGCTCAGCACAGTGGTGAGTGAGTGAGGGTTATTACGCCCAGCCATCTCACCAGTTTGATTTCCTCCAGGCAGCCAAATTTAATAAAATATAACATACACACACACCCAGCAAGCAGAGAATCAGACATGCGCTGAATGTTTTTTTAAAAAATGCTAACAACATACTTGCCAGATGAAGGTTGCTACTCATTAATCTGACCTGCTTCCCCCCCCCCCCCCCCCCACCACCCCCCCCCCCCCACTCCACCCCCATCGGGCAGGAAACACGGGGGGGGGGGGAATAGGAAAAATTGGTAACTGCAAAATAAAGTTTTTTCTGGAAACTGCAGAGTAAAATGTGAGGGTTTTAAAACTGCATTTAAAGCCCCAAGTGTCAAAAAATATGTTTGCCAAGAAAATTGAGTTAATTCATGTGTTCCAACAGGCCCTTACAATCATTTGGCTAGTGTGGATCCAGCCCTAGTCTATTCAACCTATTATACCATGTTGCCTTTCCCTACACACAGAGAGAGGGAGGGGGAGTAAATGAATTCCTCTTAATTTCAGTGTTGTCCATGTTCTTCTTGAGTAAGTTTCAGGTGAAAACTTAGTCACTTGCATTACTGTTTTACAAGAGACAAGGGGATAGTGAAAACTAAGGATGGCTTGTGTTTTATTCGTAGGGTCACATAGACGTAATGCAACTCTCAAACCATTGAGAAAGATAATCATGCACCTAATGGGGAGAACCAAAGAAAAATAAACTTTCCACATTCCAGTATGACTCTAGGTATTTTTTTTAAAAAAAAGCAATGAGTTACAGAAGAGTGGGATGGGAGACACTCTTCCTGGCAGTTATTTCTCTTGATATGTCTTTCTATGCAGTCTTGGATATTTTCATATCATTTTAGACCCTTTTGTGGTGGGATCCACCCAACCATAAAAATACACAGAACTTCTCTGTGCTGCTGGTGCTGAGAAAACAGAATATAAAAGCCCTATTCAGCTCTGGACAGAGAGCCCCTTCCTTACAGACATTCATACTCCACATACAGGTGCTGGGGAGGGGGGGTACTTGGCACATCTTGCATCAGGAAAAGGACTTTTCAGTGTAGCCCAACCCCTCCCTATGCTCCTTTATGGAAGAACTGTGAGGCTGCAGCAGCTCAACTGGTTAAGACGCTGACTCTGTTGATTGAAAGATTGGCAGGTTGGCAGTTCAAAGTCTGGGTGCTGCATATGGGGTGAGCTCAGTGGGAAGGTAAACAGCGTTCTGTGCAACCATGCTGGCACATGATCACAAAGTAGTCTCTGACAATGCTGGCTCTTCGGCTTAGTTACTGAGATGAGCACCGCCCCATATGGTAGGACATGACTTGGCAACCTTGTCAATGGGGAATACCTTTATCTTTTAAACAAACTGAAGCTGGGCATAGATATTACTTGGCACTTGGGCCGCTTGAAATTAAGGCACACGCCCAAGCTAGCACAAGCCCCTCAACAGGAGTGCTACCCATCCAGAGGAGGCTTCCTACCTAAGCCATGGAGAGGAGAACCAATGGCCCACTGAACCTCCATCTTCTCAAGATTCAGGTTCAGTTTACTGGTCTTCATCCAGCTTGTCACTATCTGACTCCAGAGAGTGGTGCAGGATTTGCACAACCAGAACTGACTGAGATAGAGTGGGGAGAAAAAGCTGAGTGTCACCTGCATATTGGTAAAGATGCACTCCAGACTTCCAGATGGCAGTTGATGTTAACATGTTAAACAGCATGGGTGCATGCCTCCACAGTATAAATGCCCAGGCTCAGTCCAGCAACCAGCAGGCTGTTGCAGAAATTCTGCTTCCTTCCCTACCTTTCATGGTTCGTCTGTTGCTTTGTGCTGTGAGGTTCCCAGTCTTTCCTCCCTATGTCTCTTTCCCAAAAAGTAATTTGTCCATTTTTGGCAGTGGGAGGTGGGGGTGGATATCTTTCAACTGTCCTGATTTGGCAGAGACAGCCCCAATTATGCATCAGTCATCCCACCTTTTTTGGCTACTTTTGAAATCTATCAGTTTGACTGTCCTCCTCTCACCTTCTCCCCTTTGTCCTCATCTTACTTTAATTGCTGCAAACTGAATTCAAATTGTAGAAGTAATGTGCACTGAATTAACTCAGCAGGGAAGAGAGGAGATGTGGAAGGGGAATTTTGCCATTCCCAATAAGCTCAGGCAAAAGCAAATTGCTGCAGCCTTTCCTATCTTGTGTGTTCTTCTTCATTAACAACTTTTGCCAGTTTGGCCAAATTATAATATTGATCGGCCATATATGTCCTGCTTTTGACCTGTGAAATGTTGATAGGTACAGGCAGGGAGGAAATCCTCCCTCTCAAAAGATCAGGTTCTATTTCCAGCCAGTCTAGTCTTACTAACATGTTCCCATTTAAGCTCATTTTATAAAAGACTTCACTGCCAACGAATAAATTTATTCCCACATTGATGACTGCTTCACCTCTGCTTCCACCCTCTACTTCTTTGTCTAACATGCTTCCAACGTCAAGGATTACAGTTCAATGTGAACCCTATGCTTTCATTATTTTTTAAAATATACTTTGCTAATCCTAGCAGCAAAGACCTGGAAGTCTAAGGGGGTTATATACCAGTCATTGATTTACTGGTGCCAATGAGGGGAGGCAGGAAATCCATTATTGCTTCTTTAAAATGTATTTATGAATGGATTTTCAAAACAGAGATGTGGACAAAAGCTGAAGGCTCTCTAGGAAAAGCCTTTATTAAAACAGACTCTCATTTATTGTTTGAAATCATTTTCCTCATGGGACTCTTCTTCAAATGTCATTCTGTGATTCTGAAGAATCCTCTTCTTCTTCAAGGATTACCTGATCAGGCTCCCAAAAATGAAGAGCAGAAGAAAGGAGAGGAAGAGTTCATTTTATGTTTCCACCCACACGTACAATGAACCTTTTTTTTCAAAAGCAAAAAGTATATGACATTCCACTCTTGATGACCATTTGGAATCTAACAATTGAGCAAACAGGACAATACTGGGAATGGGATATGGGAGCAGGGCCAAGAAGTTAAATTTCTTTCCAAGGAACAGCCTTTTAAATCCCTTGGGCTGGAATATTACTGTTAATCTGTAAAGGAATTACGAAATCACTTATTGTTTAAAGTTTAGTTTCATCATTTATTTTATTCATGATACTGAGAAACACCATGTTAAGACCGTAGGATGAGCTCTTCTGGATCAAACCAATCCCCTATCTAGTCCAGCATTCTGTTCAAATAATAACAAACCCAATGAAACCCTAACAGGTACCCATGGAAAGCCCAAAAGCAGTGCATGGAGGTGGTAGCACTCTCCTAGACACCATCTGGTTCTGATAGGCATACTCTCTCTGATACTGAAGCCATCATTTTTAGATTCAAGTGCCCATCCTGATGGTCCCTATATCTATATTCCCTAAAGCAAATAAAAAAAGCAGGAACATGTGTTGATCTATCTCAACAAACCAAGTCTAGCAGGTGTGGTTCTTTTGGAAAGTGTATGGGTTTTAATTGCCTAGTCAAAACAGCTCAGTCCAAAACGTTTTGTATTGCAACAAACATAACATACATCAAGGTATTTCTGCTGAGGGGAAATTACCCTGTCCCCAAATGTTGTGAGAACTGCCGCTAAGTGCAGAGAAAAGAGAGGCCTTGGCTACATTGCTGAAATAAAACAGTTTGACACCACTTTAACTGCTATGGCTCAGTGCTATGGAATTCTGGGAATTATAGTTTTGTAGGATATTTAGCCATCTGTCCCAGAATTCCACAGCATTGAGCCATGACACTTAGTGGTGTCAAACTGCATTATTTGTGCAGTGCAAATGCAGCCTGAGAACCCTGAGATATGATAATGTCATTGTCCATGCCTAGCTGGACTTTTTCATTATCTTTGCTTCTAGCCTTTCCCTAAACAACTATAGAGAAATTGTTTAATATCTGTAAATGTACATCTTAAATAAACTAAGGATCTTATCCCTTGGGCAAAGCCAGCTTACCTCTTCTGGTTTCAATTCTGAATCTGGGATGTCCCAGGATGTTATCACAACTAAATCAATGCCAATCTAGTTAAGATGCCACCGCCCAGATGTATCCCGGGTTGAAGCCTATCTCAGCCAGCCGTTTTTTTTGTAGTTGGAAGCTCCTTGACTTTGAAAAAGTGTGGGTTAAGTGAGGCTTCAACCCGGATGCATGCGGGTGGCGGCATCACAACTAAATTGGTGGTGATTTAGTTATGATAACACCTGGGGGCATCCTAGATCCAGAATTGAAGCTAGAAGAGATAAACTGGCATATTTGCCCAAGGAATAAGCTCCTAAATACCATACCATGCTTGGCATGAGAGACACATTTTTATAAAGGAATGGAAGTCTGAACTTATAACTGGGCATCTCATTTTGTGCACTCCACCACAAATTAAGGCCCGTTCCGCATGGGTAAAAAGTACGTGCTCGGCATGTACTAGGGTTAGAAAGAGGCGTCCTTTCCAGACGTCCCTAACCCTAGTATGCATGGGCACGTACAAAATAGCAGCGCCCATTCTACATGGGCGCCGCCATTTTGACGTAGCAGACGCTTAGCGTCTGCATGTTGTGGCACGGTAATGACACCGCAAGTGCTCCATTGGCGCCTTGCAGCGTCATTACCGTGCCACAAAAAGAAGCAGCTTCTTTTTGTTGTGTGAAGGAGTCGCACAGTTTGGCTGCTGAGGCTCCTCTGCATAGCAAATGAGGGCGCTTTACCGACCGCCCTTTTGGGTGGTCTGTAAAGCGCCTAAGTTGTATTATTACACTTGTATCCCGACCTCATTCAAAGAGCTCAGTGTGGTATAGAAAGTTCTCAGTGTGGTGTAGAAAGCATATCTACACACACATCATTTCCTCAGTACCCTTTGAGGAAGGTTATAATGGAATACCCAAGATCACCAGTTAAACTTTATTGCTGAGTGAAAATCAGAACTATATCTCTCTGTATTTAGTATTCTAAATACTGCCATCACACTTTCACCACACTTTCACATCTATTGTAGGATTTCAAGTAAACCAAGAAACATCTAATGTACACAGACAGAGCAGAGAAGGAGATAGAACATGATGTGTTGCAACTCCAGTACAATACTTTATCAATTACATCATAGTGTCTCTCTCTTCTGTGGAATTACTACCCTAAAGTGAAAACTATTGGCCTAGTCCAGAAGAATCTGAATATTTGTTCCCTATTCCCCATCCCATGTCTTCATTTCAAGACAGCTTACTTGGAAACAATCAACTATGCTAGAAGAGAACCAGCATTCATAACCCAGTTTGCATTATGTTGTTGTCTTTACTTTATTAGCATTCTAAGTTCTCCTTGTTTTTTTTTAAATCTTCACTCTACAAACAGTCTTGGATTCTAGCTGTGTCAGAGGAGCAATGCTGGTTCGTGTTGTGTCATCCATTTATAATATAACCTGATTCGTGTTAGTTCAGGTCACAAGCCTATATTTAACATTTGGGCAGCCAAACAACAAGATAGTCTTTCATTCCTCCAGATCCCATTTCCATGTTACTGACTGATCCTTAACTGGGGGTGCACCTTCCAAAACCCATGGACATTATGGGTGATCATGAATATCACTTAAATGTGTCACAGATCCTTCCCCTCTCAAGTAACCAAGTAGTAGGTATTTGATTTTCAAGTACTAAACCAGTCCAGCAGAGTGTTCAGACAAACCACTCTCTGTCTGGTTTTCCTGCATTCAGTGGGAACTTTCCAGGTTCACACATTATGACCTTCCTAAGACAAGGACCAGCCTTCCACCCCCACCTCCAAGTATTATCATTCTGCTGGGAAAGCAAAAGATACTTACTTAACCAATGGCTGGCTGATTACTCATATGCTTGTTTAAAATCTACTGAGCATATGAATCTCTCTTATCTCACCCTGTGTGTTTTCAATCTGTTCTAATGAAAACACTGAACCAGTGCCTTTTTGCTGACCTCCCTCTGCTTAGATTTCTGTAGGCTAGTTTCAGAAGACTGTGTGCTGGCATATCTGTAAAATCAAAGGAATAGTGAGAAGTCAGATTTACAACAGGAGTATTTGGTCTTTCCTAAACAAATATCCTTTCTTCCAAATTAAGCACAGACTGACACATCCTCCTCTTTAATAATGTCCACCCCCAGCCTATTTATCAGTCACAAGTAACACAGGCAGCAAATCTATTTATTTTATGATATAATGGGCAAATGTGAAAGTCTATGGGTATTTTGCCACATTGTTTGAGACATAGGAAACATTAATCAGTTGCTCACAAAGCCTTCCCACAGGGCTTTCTAGAAACTGAATCCAACAAGGATAGCAACAGTTGAAAGGAAGTGAAAGTCTTGCTGGATAATACTGAAGATGCACAAATGGAGCACACTATTTGTGCTACCATTTTGAAATGTCTGCACTGCATGGATGCATACTAAACCTAAGACTTTGGCCAAGTTCCTCTTGGGACTCTGTCCTGTGGCACAGGCAATTGTCGGAGCCATCTCTTCCAAGCAACTGGGCTCTTGAAGACAAACACACATACTGTACTGGAAGATAACAATTGAAGAAAAATGCTGCTTGGTGCTGGCAGCCATCTTGACTGACTGTACTTACCTTCTTTCACCAATGAAGCACCTGTGCTTTATATTGCCCCACTGCCACAATCCTCCTGCTGTGGCCTACTCTTGCCTGATTACTCAACAGTTTCTTGGGGAAAGGGTGATGGACAGTGGACTAACACAGTGGACCAATATAAAGTGTGCCAACTAGATACCCCACTTTAATGGCAGATAATGACCTTGAGAACTTTAAAGTGTTGAAGTGATCTGGTGTTGTCCTATCCTATGTACACACTACCATCAATGCAGTTTTGTGACTAATTCAGCTCTTGCTGAGAATTTTAAGTTTATTGGGAACACTGATCTAGAAATGGATCCAGAGACGCATAATGCCAAAATAAAGTTACTTTGGGCACTAATCACACTATCATTTCTTTCTGCTCATTTGCATGCCTCCTGTAACTTAGAGCCTTATCACACTAGATGAATCCCACTCAGAAACAGGATTTAAAAGTAGAATAAACCCACAAATGCAGGAGGTTTTTCAGATGCCATTTCTCCCAAACAGAAATAACATGGAAATAAAGCGAATGGAAAGTGGACAAAAACAACACCTTTTTACTTTCGGGAACTTCCTGAAAGTAAAAAGGTGTTATTTTTGCCCACTTTCTGTCTGCTGTGTTTTCACGTTATTTCTGTTTAGGACAAACATGTCTGAAAATCATCCTGCATTCACGGGTTTTTTCTACTTCTAAAATCCCATTTCTGAGTGGGATTCATCTAGTGTGATAAGGCTCTTGCTTGTTATTGCAAGACTTCTTGTTTACCCAGAGCTGAAACATACAAACACACAATTTCACACACACATAGGTGGGGGGGGGGGAGAGAAGCCAGTGTGCTTCAGAAACTCCTATGTTGGTCAGGTTCAGACAACATCATATCATTCGACTCAGTCTTATAAGGAATCACAGTGACAACATTTGACAGATGCATGAATGGACACTGAATGCCCAAGGGAAGGTGTGGTCTCTGTGTATTCGATAACAAGCAAAATTTAATGATGAACTAAGAATTGCTAGAGAAATTATCACTCTCCTGAAAACTCTCTTGACAAGCCCAGCTCCAAGGATGGGCTATGATCAATGGAGGCAGAGTGCATCATTGTATGCACTGTTTTTATGTGCCCAGAGCTATTGTCTCCTCTCCCATGCCAAAACTGGATCCTGTGGTTGAAATTGAGTTTTATGTCTATTTCAAGTTGATCTGGCTCAAATTAAGGCCTTCAGATGTTAACAGCTCCATTTAGCCTGGGTTGAAAGGGGGATGAATCAAAGATCCACTAATGTACTGAGCATGGGTCTTTCTCTTGCTTCAACTTCTGAGTCATCCTTTCATTTTGTAAACCAATTGGAGAATAAAATTGAGTTCCAGACTTGTTCCATAGGTGCTTACATGACTGAGACCTTGAATTGCCACTATTTAAACTATGTACTAATGGACTCAAGGGAACAGCATGTAAATAACTGAGTGGTATTAATAGAGCTTAGTTAGCTTTTCTGTCTTGAGCAAATGTAGAGGTACATCAAGACCAAACTATCAAGAAAAATAAAACCAAGCAGCTTTGCCCTCTGCTCATAAATAATTTTCTTGGGAATAGACAAACCATGATTCAATAGAATGAAGATGTGCATTGTACTTTTGTTATATTTATCTCATGCTTCCCCTTCACCCATCAAACTCAAACCAGCAAACTATGGTTTAATCGCTTTTTCTGTATTGAAACCAGGATTATAGATCAAACCTCAGTTTCTCTAAACAGTTGTAATAGGAAACTGTAACTTTATAGCCCCCAGAAGTGGCCTCATAATTGTAAGAAGAAGGAGGAGAAGGACGGGGCATACAATATTGCACTCCCCCTGAGTCTAATAAATCATGGTTTATAAGACTGAGAATGAAGTAGCCCTTTGCTAACAAGCTATGGGCAAACTTCTGTTAAAGATTTAAAAAATTCTCCTATAGCTTGCATAAATTATTGCAGGGGTGAAGCATTTCCCATGTGCTCCAGCATTTTAGAGAAGAGGACCAGGACACATGTGGCAAAGCAACTAGGAGATTATCACACACGACTTATCCCATTGTTTTCCCGACGGGATAAACACGCATTTAACTTCAAAAATTGGTCTTACCACATTCTCCCATATGCAGCTCATATGCAACCCAGGCTTATCCCATGGCTTTTCAAGTACAGGGAAATCCTGTCCTTCAAAAGTTGCAGGATAAGCCCAGGTTGCATACAGGCTGCATACAGGAGAATATGGTAAGACCCGTCTTTGAAGTTAAATGCACATGGATCCCATCCGGAAAGCAACAGGATAAGGTGCATATGATAATCTCCATAGAGTGTGGTCAAGACAGCAAAAGTTATTGATGAGGAAGAAAACACAAGCGAGAAGACACTGCAGTACTTTCCCCCCCCCCCCCCCCCCCGGTTGTATTAACTGAATGCAAACTATTTTTGGACTTTAAGGCCTGAGACAGACGGGCGGGAAGTGGTGTGCCAGTGCCAATTCTAGGGTTCAGGAGCACGCAGCAACACCACACTCCCAAACCCTAGTCTGTACGGATGCCACTGTGATGATGGCACCGTACAACGACCAGACGTCGTTGGCAGGAAGAGGCATCATGGTGGTGTCCTTTTCTGTTTGTCACGCCTCAAAAAAGAAACCGCTCTAGGCAGCTTCTTTTTGGTGGTGCGTCGGTGCTGCTGTCAAGCCCCTGAATTCATTTTGCAGCAACAGAAGTAAGCTGAATTCCAAAGGATAAAGCAGGAAGAAGAGAGAAGCTGTGACATCATAAAAGTAGCTGAAAGTCTGGGATGACAGGATATTCATCAGGAATGTCCCTGACAAATCAGGACCTCGGAGGATACGTTTGTCATCATTATATCTTTATATCAAAAAATTATTCACTACTTAACTGTGGTGTGTTGTAATGTTTTATTTTATTTCCTACCTTTCTCTCAATATGGAGCCTGAGGCATCTCATGTAAATTAAAACAAAGTCTAGTTTTAAAAAAAACATTTTTTAAAAAAAGCATTAAAAGTGATTCAATGAATGATTAAATAAACCTATTAGCCATAGCACTAATTGAAAACAGCTTAAAAGTTTTTAAAACATAACAATTAGAACAAAAAAAGATTGCCCCTTTCCCACAATTAAAGCAGCCATTTTACAACAACCTGTTCCAATCAAAGGCCTGCTTAAACAAAAACAAAACAATATTTCTTTGCTGAGAGAAATAGAGCAGCAAAGGGGCCAGTATAGCCTTTCATGAGAAGGGATTCATCAGCCTGCAAGCAGCCTCCATGAAGGCTGCCTCACATGTTCACAGCAAATGGAACTGAGACAATAGTGGGAAGACCTCTCCCAAGGATCTGAAAACCTTTCCCACTTTAATATATTCTTTGAAATGTGTAACAAGTCTGTGGAAGGATGCTGTTAGTACTCTTACATAGCCACCAACATTTTGCATAGGAAAAGTGAAAGTTGTGTGCATAAGCAACATCAAACAATGGTCAAGATGGCAGTAAAGGAATGGGGAAGTAAAGGAACATGGAAGACTATACAAGTTAGGAGAGGCTGCAGCTGTTTGCTTTTTCCTGGGCCTACTGGGAAAGACAAGATTTTGCCCTGTCTTTTCTGCTCCCTCCAAAATTAACTGAAGGCAAAGTAATTTTGCACTTTGCACTCAGTTTGCAATAACTGAAGGAAACTAAGGACAAAGTGAAAAGGTAGCAGAAAGAGGGAGGAACTGTGACATTTTAACAGCAGCTGAAAAAGTGAGATGACACGATTAATCAGGGCAGTCTCTGTCAGATCGAGGCAGATGAAGAGCATGCTCACAGCACCCTCAGGAGTTCTTTTTTAAAATGGAAAAATGTCAATAATCTCACTCATGCTTTCTGGGTTTGTTATTCATACTATGAAACCGCATCTCTGTGAATTTGGTTGCTCACACATGCCACTCTAATAAACATGGAGTCGGCAATGTGAATGTATTAGAAATGCATTCAAGGCATGCAGAGTTTAATCCTGGGTCTATTTGAAACGCTTATTCACACTGCCAATGATGCAAATCTTTTTTTAAAAAAAAAGTTGGAAAAAACTATTGATTATCCTGAGCTAAGTGTGGTTTTGGCAGCCTCTCCCAACTTAATTGGGTGGATTCAGGATGCATGTAAACAACAAAGATTCAACCTGGATTCATCCCGGATTATTTTCACTGTCTGAATAACCCCCTTGTCATTCAGTAAAGGAACAAGTCAGTGATATGACTGCCACCTTTTTTTTCAACCTTTTGATTTTGAACAGTTTCAGGACCAACAAAAATCCAACAGGTATAGCTCTCCCTCACATAAAGAAATGCTAATCTGTTGTATCTTTGCTTGTCACAAAGCTGTTCATGTCACAGAAGGCCTCCACCAAAAAAAGTAAGGGGGCAGTATAACAATCCTAAAAATATGAATGTCTTCCTGCTTTATTCCATACATGGGGTTTTTTACTCTCTCATGTTGTCAAGGCTGTCTTTAACTCATGATAATCATTCATTCAAGTAATTGGGGGGGGGGGAAGTTAACAATGCTTCTGAACTCATAGCTACTCCTTCCCATTCTTGCCAGATGCAAGCGATGACATAAATCTCAATTTCAAGATGTTTTGTGGCCATTTTCTGGTCTTCCCATGCTGGGATATGGGGGTAATGGTGGAAGAAGATTAGGAATAAAAGGCAACCATAAACTTCTAGCAAAGTTCAAAGGAAGCAGCCTTGAAAAGCAAAAAATGTTCGGGGTTGGAAAATTGAGATCAAATCCACTCTCTGGCTCTTTCACAATACTGAATTACACAAGCCTTTTGCTCTGTAACCGCAGACACCTATTGCTCTTATAAAGGGTAGTCACATAGTAGGTCATGTCTCCTGCAAATATTTCAAGGTTACTCAGTTTTTACATGTAACTAAACATTCCCAGATTTCCATAAACTATCTGTCCCATGTGGGATTATCAACTATTTCTCCCATTAACAATAAGGAATGCAAGGAACTTGTTCTGACTGACCACATTTAATAAAATGTCCAACAGTGCCTCACAAAAGTTAAAACAAACACTAAACCAATAGATTCATGTGATCTTGGGTTACAATAGGCTGCTACCACAAAGCAAGTTATTTCAGCTTCTTTCTCTTTCTTTCTTTCATGCAGCTGAAGTGCATCTCTTAGCACTATGGAAGAAAATGCTCCAAACATATTTGGATTCAAAAACACACGTTGAATTTGCTGATACATGGTGGTTTCAAATTTGAGGTTTGCAAACTGTGATACACACACACACCATGCATTGAATGCCCAAGAATTCAGTAGGTTTATTAATATAAATCTTTTCCTTTCATAATAGAATCCAAGAAATCGTATATGCCATTCCCAAAAGATCAGCCATCCTAGTATTCATAAGATTCAGTGCTTTAGCACACAGAGTTCTGCTGTGTAATGCATCTTCAAACTTTAATGAAAGCCTAGAGGTTGGATCGTACTGATCTGCTTGGAATTTCTTGTGGCAAGCAATGGGGATTCCATCCCTGCCCAGTCATGTCAACCAGATTTGGGGAGAAAGGAATCATGAAACACTTTTTTTCCAATTACGTGTTGTTCAGAAAGACTTTCAAGGCATCACTCCTTCTAATGGCAAATTCATGTGAAGAGTGCTAACAGGATTGGAACAAAAATAAGATACAAAAATTGAGATACAAACAACATTTTAAAATAAAGAGAGCAACCCTCTGCAAACAGCTCAATGAAGTCAGAACAATCTCAGTAGCCACTAGTGATGTAAAGAATATTTGTCAAAATTCGATAAACAGAAGAAATATCTGTTAATCAAAGATTTTGAAAGCTTTTTAAAGAGAAGAAATTATGAGCACTTCTCGATCGACGAGTAAGAATTTTGTTTTTTAATTCAATTGCCAGGATTTGAGTATTTTGCATAAGCAAAGCTACCATTCATATTGGGTTTTTCTAGCAGAGGAATGTTCTTTAAACCTCTGCCACACTTCTTTTTGACATGCTAATTAACTTTGAAATGCCAGGTAATTAATGTAAATGTTTGCCTCCCTTGTCTTTTATTTTCTGTGAAAAATACTTCTCAACAGGGAGAGAAAAAAATAACCTTTTGAAAGTGGGTCTTTTTTAAAAAATCGCATCTAGTTCTCAATGGGACAGAAGAAAAAAATTGGTTTGTCACAACACTAGTAGCCACAGAATATTGAACATCAATTGGAAAGGAATATAGAGGGCAAAGGAGTAGAGTGCTTTTTGTAAATTTCTCACAGTTTGCAATCTCTTGGAGATTTGCGTGGCTAGCTAGCTGGAACCCTGAAGGGGATAACTCCTTGTAGCAGGGTGATTGTTCTTGTTGTGTACCTTGAAATCTATTCTAATTTATGGCAACCCTATCCTAGGGTTTTCTGGATTAGATCTATTCAGAGGAGGTTTGCCATTGCCTTGTTCTAAAGCTAAGAGTGTGTGACTTGCCCAAGGTCACCCAACAGGTTACATAGCTGAGTGGGGAATCAAACTCTGCCATCCTGGAGTCCTAGTCCAGTTCTCAAACAACTACATCACACTGCTTCTTAGCTGGGGGATGCACTGCAACTTTTCCCCACCTGTCTTCTTTTATTCATTTTCTAATTCCAGTCTTAGATTTGTACTTCAAGACCACAGAAACCATATTTATGTATTCATGCACTTGCCTCATTCAAGTATAAAGTGGGAATTAAAGTTCATTATAAAAGAATTTAGTCCCAAAGGTGACTGGTGGATTCCATCCAAGCAGAATGGTGATTTTACTCCAGCAGTTAATATGAAATTTAAAGGTGCAATCCAAGGTGTTGTTCCTATTTTTTATGGACAGAGTCCAGCACTTGAAATAGTTCATTTAAAGTTCAGACTGGAACATGGAGCAGATATGCCACCCCTCTAACATGGGGCCCATCAAATGTCACTGATAATCCTCCCTCCCTTGTTAAGAAGAGCTTCTGAATGATAGAGTCTAATACTTAAACTTGGCAAAAAGACCTTCACTTAAATCTGTGAATACAACAGGGAGAGAAAGAGGGAGCGAGAGAGAAAGCAGAACAGGGCTTGAAGGAATAAAATTAAATGTATAGGAGAAAGAAGTTAGATAGAACCTTCTAAATTCTAGTGCCACATTGTCCTGAGGTAGAGATTTGTTCTTTCAATGGATTTTAGTTTTCTGTGGATAAGGTTACAGAATCTTTGTTTTGCTGAATGCCATTTACAGACAGATTATGATAGTTTCAAAAAACTATTAGACTGTATACAGCTGGATAAAAATCATCCCTTTGGTCCTTCTTTGGCTAAATGAGTGGGGCAACTCCCAGTTTCCAGTATGAGAGGGCTGTACTTTGTCATCTAATGACCTGGCCTTTTCTGTGCAGAGTCAAAGTGATCAGCTCTTTCCTTTTCAAATAAATCCAAACAACATCAAGGCCTCTTTAGGTTACAAAAATTGTTTCCAAAATTGGTATGAACAATGAGAAAATAACATTTTGGTATGATCCAGCTCCTTAATTATATCCACAAGGAAAGGGTATAGTTAAATTTAAGAACTGTGTTTAGTAAGAAAATTAAATTCTTAAATTGTTGTCTGGCTCCAAGAGTAATATGTTCTTCCCCAGTCTTTATCCATTCCTGCCTATTTTTGAGTCCTAAAACATACCTGATTTCTGTCATTTCATTTCATTTGAAATATTTCTATACCACTCTTCATTACAAGGAAGGTGTAGATTAGAATATGGATAATGAAATATTTGAAAATGTTGCAGGCTACAAGAACACTGATATCCAATGGCCACAATAAACGAAAACAATGACAAAATTCAAGCAGACTGAGGACTTTATTACAAGAGGCTAAGAAAGTGGGATTCCAACAGAATAAAAGTATTTGGCTGGTACTTACCACATGTCGCACCCGTCCTGCTGCTGCTTTGCATTCTTGGAGTGTTTCTCTTCATTGATACCAGGATCTCCTCTGCCCCATCCCGGATCCGTCCCTTCCTTCTTGCTGCCCCTCATTCCTGGAACCTTCTTCCTCTGCATGCACGGCTCATCACTTCCCTAACCAGCTTTAAGGCTGAGCTGAAAACCATATTGTTTAGGGAAGCGTTCTCAGGGAATTTGTGATTGTCATCTGGCTGTCTGATAATATTTGATGTGATGTGATTTGTTTTATATTTGATGTTTTTAATTTGTTTTTTCTTTTCTATATGGTAATTTTATCTATTCCTCTTTTATTGTTATCTTAGAATGTACGCCTTGGGCAGGCTTTTATATACTTTTTAATTTTACCGACTTTGTACAGTGCTGTGTATAATTACAGCGCTTTAGAAATAAAGTTTAATAATAATAATAATAATAATAATAATAATAATAATAATAAGTAAAACATGCTGCTTTTCCAATATGGACTTCCGCACAATAAGCACCTCACACTGGAATTCTGCTTCTCAGGTAGTTATACAGTGAGAGTGAAGGTGATTCTCCTCCTCTTTCCATCTCCTGCTCCTGTTCATTATTCCCAAGTGGGCAGGAGTGAGGTTCCTTTCCTTTCCTATTTCTTTTTTCTTTCAGCACATTGCCATAATTGTCCAATTGCAATAAAAATAAAAATAATAAAAACCAAAAGTTACTCTGGGTGGAACTTCAGGCAGGAAGGTGGGCTTATGGAAGCTATACAAAAGAGAAAGAGTGGGGCCAAAATTGCTAAAGCAGAACTTTGGCGCTATTTCAGACAAGTATGATAATGACTGTTCCCAAACCAGTATGTTTCCATTTCCTTAAACTAATGTGATTTTAGTGAGACAGAAAGCTGGTGAGATAAAAAAAAGATTTTCAGACCAGCGCTTATCGTGGGATAAGCTTTCCTGAAGCTCTCCCCCAATTCACCCTTCAACCCTGCCTCTTCCTCACCCTTTGTGAGAAGACAAGCCAGCCGCAGCAGAAAACTTTGGATGGGCCAGAAGTAAAGATCTTCCAGTCCGGTAGAGTCTACTGTAAAAGTAGATTCCTTGACGGGATTGAAGGGGCATAGGATGCTTGTGACTGTTTAACCCCACTGCAAAGGGAAAAAAATGGCTGCAACTCATGTTCTTTGGTGTTTCCTTGCTGCGGCAGGGAAACAGCCTCTGTCCACTGCCGGGAAAACGCTGAAGAGCCACCATGAACCTGAGGAGCCTCAAAGTTTTATCCTCAAATTATCTGCAGGTCATACCAAAATCCCTAACTTTGGCCTCAAATCTTGCCCTCTGTGTATACATGAGATCAACTTGCTACAAATATTTTTAAAATGACAGCTAGTCAATGTTTGACTCTTGGACTGGGACTCCAGGAGAATACTTTCCTATCCCTGTTCAGCCATGGAGATTCACTGGGTAACCATGGGCAAGTCATGGACATCCTCTCAGCCTTACTAGAAGGCAATGGCAAACCACCTCTGAACAAGTCTTGCCAAGGAAGCTCCTTGATAGATTTGCCTTGGGGTTGTCATTAAATTGGCAATGACCTGAAGGCACACAAAAGAAAACAGCAACTAAAAATGCTAAATGCTGACTCTTTACATATCAGAGGTGATTCCCTCTATCATGTTCTTCTTATGGTGGCTGACCAAGATGAATGACACTTGCAAGAATCACTGCCCTGATGAACTCCTGAAGCATCCATAATAGAGTTCCCAGTTCTTAGGTCTCCCCCATAATCTCCAGGCCTCAGAACAAAGGGAGGAATCGCAGGCACAAGATTGCCCTGCAAAGAAAAGGGTGGGCTGTTGCTGTTTTAATGTGTGTAGACTCTTCAGAGATTATATCTCCCCCCTCTCTCTTTTGTCTCATTTGTCAGATTTGTGTTTTTATTTAAATGGCATACTCTGAGGAACTGTACCTGATACTTAATGCATCATGTTTAATTATAGCACTAAGCACTGTACCTTAGTCTTAGGCTTGGGCCATAAAATATCAGGGCATGAGATGCTCTGGACCAGGCAACCCTAACTTGTCGGCTGAATACAGGGTTTTTATTCACTTCTTTTTTTTGTGCTTGCTCAAGCAATTGTCCTTCTTCTTGTAGTTGTTTACCAGCCTCTTTCTATGGGTTGGTTCCATTATAAAATTTTATTTCAATTCCATTTTAAAATAGTTTAATTCCATTTTAATTGTCACTTTTGTAATTTTTAATTGCCCTGTGCTTTTCAACTGTAAGCCACTTTGAGTCCCAATTTTGGGTAAAAAGCAGAATGCTAATAATAATAATAATAATAATAATAATAATAATAAACAATAAATAACACAACACATCACATAACATCAGTTAAAAGAGCATATAGAGCCAATACATATTAAAAACCCATCAATTAATACTTTAAAAACCATAATCTAGATAAAGCACCAAGTACCCCTGTAAGTAATGTCTGAGTCATTTCTATGTAAAGAAGAGAGTGGAGAGGATTAGATATGCACATCTCCATAGAGAGTCACTGGATGGCATTCTAAAGCTGTGGCACCTAAGGGGCAACATCTATTGGGAAATTCTCTTTCATAAGTACCATCGCAATGTATGGGAGCTGCACAAGAATGCTGTTGCACCACTCTCATTCGTGTCCATGGGACTCATGTGACAGAACATCCGGGGGCCTTCTGCTTTGTGTGTATTTAAATTATATTATTCCCCCACTGAATGATGAAAAATGTCCATTGTTCAGATATTGCTAACCAATATCCTTTTCATCTATCAGGGGCCAAGGGATCTGAAGAATAAAACTTGGAAATGGAGAATGTTTTATGGTATGTAGCCTCAAAGAAATGGACCTTTTTTACCAGAGCAGAAAAGTTGTCTTGGGAATGCAGATTTATGAAAAGCGATAGCTCACTTTTGTCTCCTGGAACAATGTCCCTTTCTTTTCTACATTTGCCCCATGACTGTTTAGCTGAGTCAGAACCTTTTTCAGAATTCTTCTCTGACCCTCTAAATTAATGAAAGGTTACCTTGAGGCTGGGCTGCTCGACAGTGCTCTCTGCCAAGCCTACAGTCAGAAGAAAATATTTAGATTTCAGATTCAATTTACATGGAAGGCTAAAGGTCAGCCGAGCAGAGACAAAAATAATTAAACTACACAGTGGAAAAGAAATGAAGGAATCACGGGTGCTGACAAAAATGGTCAGAAGAATGCTTGTACTATTACTAATTTACTCTTATCTCAGCTGATCTAGCCAGTTCAAGAACCAAAGTGAAGTGTGCCTGGAAAAAAAGGAAGAAGACAACAGTCACTCACCAAGCAGCTTCTTGGCTCCCAAAAGGGATTATTTGGGATCTCAAAATGAATAGATAGAAAAATATTGCTCAGCAAATTCAGACATCATTGAGCCTATGTAGCAACTAACTACCTGCTTGCCTGAAGGTAGGAATGGAAGGGTGCCTGTATTATTAGACTTCAGTTTCTATAATTCCCCATCATTAGCTATGCTGGTATAACAACATCTGACAATCCCTAGTTGCTGACCCTGGACTTCAATTTCCATGAACTGTTTCCTTTCCATTTTTTCCATAGTATTTAAACAAAATCACAAAGGAGGCTAGAATAAGTTCAATGACAAACTTTCATATTTTATCAATTTAAAAACTTCATGGAAATCTTACATCAACAGTAAGTAACTGGGAACCTTCAGATGTTGTTGTATTCCATCACTAACTATAAAACACATAGGTTACAGGCTCCCTCCCCCAATATTTGCCAGAAGCAGAAGTTCATTATGTGTTATTTTTATCAATGGTCATGTCCCAGATGCACACAGTTCACTGCTTAAAATGACTGAGAGTTTGCCTTAAATATAGTATTTTTTCTTAGCTCTGCCCACGTATTGTTTCTAGGGCACATAGGGGGTAAACCTACTGCAGGGAATGGGTCAGCAATGGCAATAAGAGCCAAAAATAAACAACAGCTGAAATAATATGAAATATATCCTCACCACATGGAGGATTCTATTTAAGCACCCAATAAACATTTTTGCCTAAATTTTTTTGAGGAAATAAAGGGTCATATGGCCTTTAAAAAGTCTTTCTTTGCATTCTTGTGAGGTGGCTCAGCCACAGAGATGTACATCTGTGTAATTTTTAAAAAAAGAAAACCCTGATCATCTCTCTCTTTCACATGTTAAAGTCTTGATCTCATGGATTCATACACAAATTATTTCTTCCTAGTATATCAATTTATGAAAACAATGATATTGTGAATGTTACTCCTATGGAACCACTGATACACATTTCAGTGGAAGAGGTGGGCAACTGTGTCTTCCTTGTGTTTCCCCCCCCAAGAAATCCTTAGCCAACATAGTCCATGGGAAAGGAAGTTGCCTTTACTGAGATTCTTTTCACTCTGTTCCTTTCAGGTTTTTTATTTTTGCTGTAATAACACAGTTACACAATCATAGCAAAAATAAAAATGAAAAATGAAAAGCTCAGAATAAAAACAGTCTTGGCCTGCTTGGGAATAGTGAGGGAGAGGAGGGAGAGGGGGAGAACCATGCCCCCTCATGCCACATGACTGCTGCCAATTGTTACTGCCATGGAAGGGACCTACCACACCAGGGGTATTTGTGGGGTAGGATATACTGTATATTAGGAGTCTATTGATGGGTTTTCCTTATCAGTGAAAAGATGAGCTACATTAACACAGGAAATGTAAAACAGAAAATGAATAGACATGACATTGTGTGATTAGTACTGGCCAACTACACTCATATCTTCCTTTAATTCCTTTTTGCTGCTTCATACGATAAAGTTCTTAGCCCCCTACTTTGATGTGTCCACCAAGAGTGTCTCTTTATTTTCTCCCTTATAATTAAATGGTTCTCTGGGAAAAAAATAAAATAGCAGACTGAGAGTCATTGTGGGAATAAGAGAAAAACCATCAGTGCACATCTGACACCAATTGGCCCTGTCTTCAGCAAGAGGAGCCAGTGATCTCATCCAAGATCAGAGCTTGGAAAAATAACTTTTTTGGACAACAAAATAAATCCAGTTCTTAGTCCCAACTAGAACAAACCCTTTGAATGAATGACATTCATTAAATCAGAATTTGTCTATTTTCCAGTGATTTCATGAGTCTGCTCTAGTTGGGAGTAACTATTGGTCCTAGACCCACAACTCCTAGAATTCCCTATTCATCAAAAACTACTTTTCCAAGCTTGGATGAGAATATTGAAATATGTTCCTTTGCATAAAGCATACAAACACACAGGTGGGGATATGGATACCAATCCTGAATTCTTCAGAGATCATTAGAATGTATGAATTGTCTTCCAATTCTATATACACATACTTCAGCATAATGAGGGGTATTTTGCTAATAAGAGATCCATACAGTTTGGCAAAATGATGCTCATTCATTCATTCATTCTAGCATAATTCAGGTAACATGAGCTTAATGGATGCACAGATTTAAATAACTACCCTGATTCTCTTGCCATCTTTCATTCACCATGGACCTACAGGTGGTGGCAGCGATAATTTGGGTTTTCATTGCAAGCCTGTATTAGAGAAACTTCTATATGTCTCCACCAGTTGTCAAATAGAACTGACTTTGCTTTCTTTTTCATTGATGAAGTTTTTGCAAAACTGACCTGACTAGAGAAAGGGGAAATCATTACCACTGGTTCTGCTGGAGCAGTAGCAAGGAGAAGAGACACAGTCACAGAAAAGCCATAGGGTTTTTGTTCAGATCAAAGACTGATGAACCTCATGCCCTGGAATGAGATATGGATGAAGTGTGGTATCGAAATAGTTAATATATAAAATAAACCAAAGAGAGTGGGTTGGGTAGAAACAAAAAGGGAGACTCCATACTTGCAATTGTTTTGATTAGCTATGTTTCGACTTCTACTTAATGAAAAGTTGGAAATAATCTGTGTCTTCTTCCAGATAAGGCAGTTGAGGAGTTTATCACCGTACAATGTAATTTTGAAATCTGTTTTCCTTTACAGTATATGCATTGGCAAATTCCACAGTAACATCTGATGATATGACCAGACAGAAGTTACCAAGACAAGTTTAAATCATATTTACAGTGTTTCCTCTGAACCCACTAAAGACCAGGCCTGTTCTCTACAATCTATATGTATTAGCAGCAGTAATTGTTCCAATTACTGATACTGCATATACTCATGTATAAGTCTAGAAATTTAGGTTAAAAATGGACGCAAAAAACCTGAGTCGACTTATCCACGGGTCAATGTAAATACTGTACCTTACATTATTATTATTATTATTATTATTAATAAATTATACACACACACACACACACAATCATCCACTGGTGAAAGGCAAGAGTTTCACCTGCCCTGAAAGCATTTATCCCCTTCCATTCGCTCATCCATCCAACCTTATGAGGGCAAGTAGTTATGTCTAATGGAATTTTGTAAGCTCTTTGGCATTATTTTCCTTTGCTTCATCCTTTACATCCTTCATTTACATCCCCCTAAGTTTTATCCTTGACTTATCCATGAGTATATCAAAATCCATAATTTTAGCCCCCAAACCTTTCCTTATACACAAGGTCAACTTATAGTCAAGTAAATGTGGTAATTCTGAAGATGCCAAATCCCGCTTTCTGTAGTCAGAGCCAATCACAGATGACTGCTATTATTGGGGTGAAGTGCAATTTAAAAGTGTGCTCCTGCTTTGTTTTGTTTTTAAATGCAAGATTGAAGAAACATTGGTGGGGAGAACTAGAGGTCCCCCCCCCCCAAGGGCTGTTGTACTTGTAATAACTGCACATCAGGCAGAATTGTAAGAAGTGTTGTTTTCACATAATAAAGACAACATGATAGGCAAAACAGAACATGAGAACAAATATGCAGATCATAACAAAGAACTATCTGGTCCATCATTCGATTCACCCAGTGGCCAACCAGTTCTCTGTGGCATGTCTACAAGCAAGGACAACAGCACTATCCCACTCATGCTGCCAAGAAACTCATGTTATGTTGTGAAGTTTGTAGTTTTACAATGTCTTTTACTAATGTGGTAATGTATCTCCTTCTGGATGCAATGAGGCCAACTATACGTGATTATTGCAAACACAATCACAATTTAAGTCTCAATGGCCCAGTACAGACTTCTGGAAAGCAACAGTCTGGGACCGAGTTTAGGGCTCGGGAGTGTGGAGCGACCGCATGCTCCCGAGCCCTACTGGACACCAGCAGTGCCATCATGGTGCATCCCTGTCCACATGGGGGCAACCGTGATGACGCAAGTGCAGCACAGCATCTAAACATCGCCATGCCATGCTTGCGTCCTCACTGCACATGAGTGCGACACTGGCACATGGTGCCCGCCACACAGACTAAAAAGAACCCACTTTCAGTGGGTTCATTTTAGTCCTGACAGATGGTTGGTGCAGCCTCCATCAGAAGTGAAAATGGGCATCTCCAGCCCACCCTTTCCAGGCCACGGTGTTTGTTTGGTGCAGCCTCCATCAGGAGTAAAAATGGGCAGCTCCAGTCTGTCGAGCCCCAATATATATTTTTAACATCAGTACAACAAATAATATATTAAATGAGACACTGTCCCAAACTTTCCAAGCATCCAATGATATGCCAGTGCACAATACTTCTGCCTCTGCTGGTCAGGTGCACCACAACATTTGGTGCAAATCTTTAATACCTAAATACAGGGGTAGGCAATCTTTTTGAGCCGGGGGCTGGGTTGCTGTCCCTCAGACAACTGGGGGGCCGAAGCAAAAAATAAATAATTAAATATTTTTTAAAACTAAATAATATAAATAAACTAGGACACAATGTAGGACAAAATTTTCAAATGGAAGACACTTTTTAAAAAAAAATGGAGGCACGCAAAAAAATTTGCTGATTTTTTAAAAAATGTTAATATAAATGCATGTTTCTGAGGCTTCTATAGACAATTGCCCCCCAAAGGCCCCGGCGGCAATCGGTGGCAGCCGGGCTGGGGCCGGTCCCAAGGCCTTGCCGGGCCGATCCAGCCCACGGGGGCCGCAGGTTGCCTACCCCTGCCTAAATAGAAGCAAATGCAATCTAGAAATTAAACTACAGAGAATTTACCATACTGCTTCCTTCCTAAATACTCAACTGAAAATACCACTATTTTATTCAAGGTGAAAAAAACCTACTTCTTAGTCCAGCAACTGCCACTCCTCTGGAGATCCAGCTCTCCCTTCTCCTGAACTAAACTAGCAAGTACAGTACCCTATTTAGGGTCTCCCAAACTATTGGGACAAATCAATGACTCATAGGATTACATTATTACTGCCTGGGAATGGAGAATGTGACCATGTTTATACATGTGCTTTCAAAAACAAACACAATATGAGGGATATGACATGAAACTGGGGGGGAGGATAACACACACTTCTTGCTAATCATTGTAGACATGTGGCAAGATAAACATTAAAAGATCCATCAGATAAGACAGGTGATGCAAATGCTTTATCCTCTATGAACTCAAAGCAGTCCACCATACTGTCTCTCTTACAACCGCTTTTAGATTGTGGAGTCTAAAAGATTCCAGTCTTGTTACCTGTCTTAGCTCTGCCCTGAGGAAAATACAGTCTAGAGTACTAATTGATAGATAAATAAATGAAATGGTAGCAAAAGGTTCCCATAAAACTGCAGAAAGAAGTACTCAGTCTGTATTGTGTGACTGACACATGGAAGGTTGTACTTTTCCAAATGTCACTTAAAGTGGAGCTTCTTTAAATGCCTTCCTAACAAGTCACTTGTATAAGTGTTTACACAGTTGGAAAGGATTGCCATTTCCCTCAGAGCAAATTTGGAAAAAATAAGTTCATTAAAAAAAAACCACTACAAACTTGATGTTTTTTATTTTGTTTGATTATGCAAAACAGCAACCAAATACATAGCAAGTAATATACAGAACGATAAGAAACACATCCCACAAAAACAAACGTTACAAAATATATACACATTCCACAATGGAAGGAACATTAAATAACACAACTTTCTTGTAAAAAAAATAACTTCCCACTCTTGTATTAGAAGCATGAGTGCATTTTTAAGCTAGATTCCCTCCATAACGTGTTAATTTACTATCCCACAAACGTACTACATTAATTTATCTGGAAACTCTTAAGTGGGTTCTTCAGCACGAAAGTATTGACAATCTGGAAGATGATATTATTTAAGATTATTATCACACATTATAAATGTTGGGTTTTCTCTGTAGATGAAGACTTGAAATGTTTGAAGTTATTTCCTCTTCTGGCCTCTCTTGATTGCCAGCTTCTTTGCTAAATTTAAACACTCTTTTATTATTCACCTCCTATTTTATCTCTTTACTAGGAAATCTGGCATGCAATGAATCAAAGAGGAGATATTTATATCCACACTGTGAGAATGTTTACAGTGTTCGGCAAATTCTGTCTGTGGTTTGGGCTTTGTATATCTTCAGAGCAACCAACAGTTTTTCCAGTGACATTGCTGCTGAAGCCAGGGGGGTCTTTATTTATGAAACTAGAAGTCATGTATTTAGATCTTTACAACATGTTAAAATTAAAAACATTTTGATGAATGAATCAAAGCAATGCAGCAAACAGGTCTGTAATGTATTATGGTTTCAAAATTAAGATTTCTCCCCTCACAAGCATAAAAATCCCACCCAGTTCCTTTGGAAGGTATAATTAAGTTGCTTCTTTTACTAAACAATGTTGTTGTTACTTTCATTGCTGTTGTTTTAACAACTGCTAAGTTGATTTCTAACATATTTTTACATGAAACATGAATATGGTAATTACGGATTTTTCCATTAAGCTCCTGCTATCATATTGCAAAGAGACTGACTTTCACTACAAGCAATCTTTAAGCATTTTCATGTCAGGAGATTGCTCTTAGTGAGGTTTCCAAAGTGCAATGCAAAATCTAGGAAAAACAAAGCTTTGTTATGGTACCCCTAGCTCACATGGTATGTACAGTACATAAGAGTTTTTATGCACATACAGTAGTATGCACATTAAAAGCCTTTTCATGCCTTACGCTATATGCAGTGTTGTTGTTATTGGAACAACTGCATGCAAGCCCACTTCTGTGCTTCAATCAATGTGTGAAAATAAAATATGAAGAGCAGGACGATGTTTCATAGGGTTGTCATTTTATCTCAGGCATCAATCATTACTAGATATCCAGAATGTTTTCTATCAGAAGATACTCAAAGCATATTCCATTCCTTTCTATGTATCTATAGCTTTCAACAATAAAAAATCTAGAGGTCTTACATACACTGGCCTGAAAACAATTGGTAACACCAAGTGGAAAAGATCTACAGAAGCAATAGGATTTACATTATGTTAACTTATCAGTAAATAATTTAGTCAGTGAATCTACTCTACTTAGGACTGTTAAGAGGGTTCAATGCATTAATCAGAAAAAAAACAAAGATTGGGTAATGCAGTTGGAGTGCTGTTGTTTATGAGATTCATGCATCTAGAAGAGAAAAAAACACACCAGTGTCATATTTGAAAATATAATGTTCCTCATATGTGAAGATATATAATATTTGTCAAGGAAATTTAATCTGCCTCCTGTAAATAGTAAAAACCATGAAAAAGTAATCATTTTCATGCCAGCTACAAATAATACAGTTTTATAAACTTGTTTTTCTCTCAACTGCAAATTAGGGGCTGAACAGACTGCCCCTAAGCTGGCAGTTCCACGATGCAAAAAGAAGCCTCAAAACGTAGCTCCTCTTTGCGCCACAGAATGGGCACACTAGCTGCCACCACCATGGCTCTTCCATAGCTCTTTGGCACAGCGCATGTAAACACTGTGCTAAAGACACGGTGTAACGCCTCCTGCCATGCGGCATCACGCCGACATGAGGGCAGAGTCAGGATGTGCAGAATGCAGCTGCCATGCCCTACTCTGCCCCCACACTAGCGTTTATCGCCGGTCTGTTTAGGCCCTTAGTTGTGGAGTTTGTGGGGAACAAAAAAAGTCTTGCTTTGCCAGATCAACAATAATACATTGATTTTTATCACATTCCATGTGATTTAGGAACAATTTAATATAAACTTGTTCAATTTTTTGTTGTTATGTGAAGTCAACCAAAAATGATTTTGATTGGTAAAACTTTTGTGGGATCACTTTAACATGTCTTCCAAATTGCAAGTCACTGTATCCTTGCAATCGTTCCAGATGTGCACTGACTACAGATGTGACAACTCTTTCTTTGATCAGACAAGGTGCCTCTGAATGTCAAAGCCAGGTGAAATATTATGCATAACTCAAAAATGTGCTTCTAGTACTTTTAAAAATGAAGTAGCTATGACCAGTCTAATTTTAGAGAGCTAGATTTTAACTTTATTTGCTGTTTCTTTTTTTTAAAAAAATTGCAAGACCAATTTAGCATTTAGATGAATAATAAATGTTACCACTCTGTTTTTTACAGACTTCCCCATATTGTTCATGAATATTTCAAGACACTTATATCACAGCTAGGTGTCCTAAGATGACCCATTTCTGTCCTTGCAGTTTCTCAGTATTTAACAAATGAAACAACTGTTACTGGTTTGAGCATAGGATTAGGACTCTGGAGATAAAGGTTTGATTCCCTGCTCAGTCATGGAAACCAGCTTAGTGACCTTAAGCAAGTCACACACTCTCAGCCCCAGAAAACCTCACGATAGCTTCACCTTAAGATTGCCATAAGACAGAAATGATTTGAAGGCACACAACAACAATAATAACACATATATCACTGTATGTACTTTACTCCTACCTTTTTCTGTTACATTTCACTATAAATGAAATACAATATATTTCTGATTTTAAACATTGTCCTTGAATTGTTTTGCATCTTACTGCATGTGTTTTGTTGTGTTTAAATTGGGGAAGGGTTGTTTTTTGTATGGATTGACTAGGGGAAGCCCTCTGAGCCTGATAGTCAAAAATGCCTCTATGCATTGTTCTCTGGCTGTGAATTCTAAATGCTCCTAATGCCAGAATTTCATAGAAGGGAACAATGGCAGTTAAAATGGAATCATAGCATTATAACTGTGTAGTGTGAATAGGCTCCTGTGGGCAATGAAAAGTGTTAGGTGTAGTTGTAATGAGGGATTATGCTTCATAATTTACTACTCCATCACTGCCAAACACCCCCTCTCACTATGGTACTTTTTACTAGCAAAATAATCATCATAATAATAATTGTATCTCTGCTACCTACCACCCTAGCCTTCAAAAATGTTGCTCAGTTTACATAGCTTCCAAGTGTGTATTCATACTGCAGAAATAAACCACTTTGATACCACTTTAACTGTTATGGCTCCATCCAGTGGAATCCTAGAATGTATAGTTTGGTGAGGCACCAAAGCTCTCTGAAAGACCAGGCTGCATACCACACCAAACTACAAATCCCAGGATTCCACAGGATGGAGCCATGGCAATTAAAGTGGTGTCATGTCAGACTGATTTATATTTGCACTGTGGAAGAGCTGCAAATGGGACTGCAAAAGTTGGATGGCCTGCTTCATCAGCTCCAGCATTAATGTCTTGTGTCTTTGTCATATTTATTGTAAGATCTTAAACTATATTCTGAGCTTTCTTTTTGCTTCATATTCTTACAATAAATGACATCTTTCTCTCATCTGCTACAAATTCTTGCAGACTGATTTGTCCTTCACATTTTAGAAAGTTAAACTCTATGACAATTCTCAAATTAGGCCTTAATTTTATATCCAGCACATTCTTAAAAAATAGTTCTTGTTGATCGAGAGGGGACATATGAGGCAGAAGACAGAATGAGAAGGGGAGAAAGAGAGAAAAAGGTGAAGCAAGAAAAGACTATCAATGGCCACCATTTATGATAGGTACGTATATATTAGAACCTTTAACCAGGGCTGCTGAGAGCAAATTTAGACACACACCCCGGGAGAGGGGGGGGGAGTCAGACACACACACACACACACACACCAAAGTTTAGGTTGCCAAGCTTTCCAAACAAACAAACAAACAACAAACAAGCTTCATTTATATACCGCTTCATACTGCCTAAGCAGTGTCTAAGCAGTTTACAACTGTAAGCTAATTTTGCCCCCAACACCAATCTGGGTACTCATTTTAGCGACCTTGGAGGATGCAAGCCTGAGTCAAGCTTGAGCCCTTTTGCTGGTCTTGAACTTGCAACCTTGTGGTTTTGATGAGTGGCTGCAGTACAGGCATTTAACCACTGCGCCACCAGGTCAGCCTTTCTTTATATGTTTGTGTGTACAGCGCGCCCCCGCCATACACGGGCGGCCATACGCGGCCTTGAGCATACACGCTCAAGCCGCAGGGTGGAAGGGGCGGCACGTCCCATTCAATTGAATGGGCGCATACGCCCGTTCGCCCCGTGCGCTCCGCGCCGCCACACTGCCATGCACGAGCCTCATTGTTTCCAATGGGGCTCGAGCATAGGCGGAATTCGCCTTACGCGGCAGGATCCGGAACGGATCCCTCGCATAAGGTGAGGACGGACTGTATTGTGACCTTCAAGTCATTTACAAATTATGGCAACCCTAACACGAGCCAATCATGGGGTTTTCTTGGCAGGATTTGTTCAGAGGTTTGCCATTTCTTTTCCTTGGGAATGAGAGGATGTGACTTCTCTAGGGTCACCCAGTGGGTTTCCATGGCCAAGCTGGGAATCAGATCCTGGTCTCTAGAGTCTTAGTCCAACATTCAAACCATTATGCCACACTGGATAAGTCAGGACATATAAACCTTGCCTGAAAACTGGAAAGGTCTTGCATCTCTTTAATGATTGTGCAGAAGAGGGAATTTTACCAGGTTTTACTAGTTATCTGGTTCTGTGACAAGAAACAACTGCTGAAATCTCTGAAATGACTCAATAACTGGGGAGGGGGGGGGGGAATCATAAGTGGATTAAAATCTATTTCTTTTTTTTTAAAAAATGGATTTTAAAAAAAGAAAGGAAGGAAGGAAGGAAGGAAGGAAGAGAAGAAGAAGAAGAAGAAGAAGAAGAAGAAGAAGAAGAAGAAGAAGAAGAAGAAGAAGAAGAAGAAGAAGAAGA
>NC_056523.1:38569112-38597062 GCF_019175285.1 Sceloporus undulatus | reverse complement strand
GATGATGATGATGATAAACAGTGTAGGTGTGCTTCCTGCAGCCCACTGGAAAATACTGGATCAATTGAAAAATTAGACATGTAGATATGAGCCAGTAAAATGTTGTTGCTGTTCAGAAAAGACCTGGGGACCATTCTCATTACCCATCTATAGTGCTATGATTACACTTTATTTGCCTTAGGAGATTATAACACACAGTTTTTGAACTGCATGTGAAATAGCACCTTTGGAGATATTTATCACACAGGATCGCCTCAACCCATAACTGCTGTATCTCCCAAGCATGGTTAAGGTGTCCCTTTTCATTGACAGGGGGAATATATCTATAAACTCTATTCATGCAGGTGTTCCATTACTCTACATCACTGCCATGGCAGTTGCAATATTGGCAGTCATGCGATGTCATGTGGTGTCCATTGTCCCTTCTCCCCCTTGCTATTCCCAAACAGCTTGATTTAATTTCTTCCTATTTATTTTATTTTAACTTATATTAGTACTATTCCAAAACTGGGTTTAAAAGTACAGATAAAAATAAAATGAAACAAAAAGGCTCACTGGGTAGGGCATAGGGCTGTGGGGTAGGGTTAAGGGGGAGCATGGAAAAGAATGCAATGGCAGAAACAACCCCTATAAGGGGAGGGGGTACAACCAAGCCATCATGAGTCTGGCTAAAAAAGATGGCCGCCCGACTGAGCGGGCAGGCCGTGTTGCCGCCGGAGCGGCGATGCAGGCTCGGTGGAGTGCCCCAGCATTCTTTGCTGGGGCGTGCTTGCTGGCGATTGGTTGCTGGGGAGGGAAAGGGAGGTACTTCCGCCTCTGAAAGGCCGCTCTAGGGGGCGGATAGTCCCTCTCTATGGTTGCCTCGGTCCTCCAGGGCGACTGATTGGTTCGGCTGCTCTGGGGGCGGGGCGAATCCCTTCCCAGCAACCCCCTGGGCATGGCCTATTTAGGCCCAGTTGCCCAGTGCACAGTGCCATTTGCTGCTTGGCTCTCCCACCCGCCCTCCGCCAGGATGTTGGTGTTTGTCACAACTTTGGGGCGGCAGCAGAGGGTCTGGATCTGGTGGTCATGGTCTATATGGTTGCATAGCACTGTATCGGGAGTCCCTATGGGACACGGGAGCGATGAGGACATGCGTTGTGGCCATTGCGGGGGCCATAACGTGACACCGCTTCCCGGTGACTAGGGGATTTAATTTGAATGCAATCACTAGGTTGCATGGATATGAGAGGGCGTTCCATCAGCCCCTAGCTCATCCCGATATCTTGCTGATATATGACTGGCCAGTATCTTACAACAGCGGGTTGTACGATGATCCAGACCTCATGCTTTTGGCCAACCCTACCTTTTGGCTGCTGGTTTTGCGTGAATAAAGTTGTGGCCTTTCCTCCATATATGGCTCATGTCTTATTGTGGCGCCGCCCTCCCAGGCAACTTCCTTCAGCATGGCTGGTGGTCAGGCATGATGGGGATGGTACTTCATCAGAAACTGGAGGGTTGTAGATTCCCCAGTCCTGAACTAGATAATACCTTCACATGCAAATGTATCTCATTGTCAGAATCATCCAGGCTATAGTATTTCCAGCTTCTATGCACAGATGTGAAAGCTGGACAAAGAACAATGCTGATAGGAAGAAAATCAACTCATTTGAAATGTGGTGCTGGAGAAGAGGTCTACAAATACTGTGAGATGTTAAAAAGTCAAATGAATAGGTCCTGGAATAAAGCAAGCCTTAGAGTCATAGAGCTGGAAGCAACTACAAGGGCTATCCAGTCCAACCTCCTGCCATGTAGGAATATATAACTAAAGCACTCCTTGAAGATGCCCATTCAAACTCTCTTTAAAGACTTCTAAAGATGGAGAATCTCAATACCTTCTAAGGCAATCTATTCCACTGTTGAACAGCTCTTACAGTCAAGACGTTTTTCCTACCGCTTAGGTAGAATCTTTCTTCTTGTAATTTGAACCCATTTGAAAATAATGGGTCCAAATGCAAATCAAGCTTGAACTCTTACAAGAAACCAAGACGAATGTAACTGACATACTTTGGATATATCATGAGATGATATGAGTCATTTGAAAAGACAATAGTCTTTGGTAATGTAGAAGATAATAGGAAATGTGGAAGCTGCATTACAGGTGGATTGACTTAATCAAGGAAGCCATGGCTGCTTTGATTTTGCAATACCTGAGCAGGGCAGCTGAGGACTCTTAGAGGTCTGTCATTCATAGGTCAATGGATTGCAAATAACATTTTAGAATTCTGAGCCAGAGCTCTGCTCTATTACCTCCTCAGAGTATAAATCCCAGGATTCCTTAGGATGATGCAGGCCATGGCAGTTAAAGTAGGGTTAACAGTACTACAATTGTGTAGTTTGAAAAGGCCCATGGTGTGTTTTCTTTAGAAAAAGAAAATCTCCATTTGCGCACACGCACACAGGACTTTTCTTTCCAGTTTATTTACTATCCAAAAACAGGTCAAGCTGACCTGGCAAAGCATGCAATGGGGGACCTGCAAGGGAGACTTGTCTCAGAGCATGATTTGTGCAAAACTGTATTTGTGTATTGAAAGCTTATGATAATACCCAATGCATTTGCTTATTGTGTTTGTGTGAGATATGAATTAGGTTTATTGTCAACATAAGATAATCCCCCCCCCCCGCCGCCACAAAGGTTTCTTGCATTGTTCTGTGAGAACAGCCCAGGATCCATAGTCAATCCAGATCCAAAAACCAAATACAAGTGGGCAATGCAACTTTATTAGGAACAATGTACTTTTATGTAAATGTAAATACATTTAGGCTGTGCTTACAATATTCTAATTTAAGGGTGCAATTTAAAAATTGCTAGTTGTTTATGGTACTACTATCCCCATTATATTCATTGATATACGGAAATTATGATTTACAAGTAACATTAGAACAAAAAAAAATAAGGATTTTGTATGGTCATCTTGGAGATGTCTCATCTAAAGGGTTGCCATGGATCAAGATCAACTCAAAGGTCAATAACAACAACAAATGATCTAGTACAGGAGGAGCTCTCTGAGGGTGAGACCATGTTTTACCACACTGGGTGACACTGCGCACAGACAAAAACATATGCAATATAATCACACCACCAAAGGCCCTCTTCTGGAGCATGGAGCCCTGTAATTTGTACTGGTTCTCCTTCCTATTGGCCTTGTCTCCAGTATGAGATGCAATATGCCTCATTTGCTGTGAAAAATGACTGAGGTATTACTGCTATGCTACCATACTGCTAGCATCTGCTGGGCTTTCCATCAGCATACAGTTAGCCACTGTTGATTCACTGTTTTACATTTTGGGGGAGAAAAGGGGAGTGATCATGGGGCAGAAAAAACCTTGAACCCAGTGAATCCACTCACTGCTGGTTCTGGCCCCATCCACTGTCAGCTCAGCCATGTTTTTCTTCACTTCTGGAGTAAAAAAAGCAAAGCAAAACCAGGTAGTGGAGGTTGGCTTGTTTGACTCCAATTATGGGTTGATGGGTTATGGCATGGGAGGGACAGCAGCATACAGAGCATGTCCAAGTTTTATGGGGTCCTTGAGCAAGATCTCTTCACTTGCTGTCCCCCATCCTTTTCTGAGTTCCACCTCCTCACTGCTCTCACCTGGACCCATTCGTTTATTCTCTTCCTCTGACCCCAATTTCCACAAAAATTGAGATGGAGAGTGTGGGATGCCAGTAGAGGATTCTGCTCCATCATTTCCACCATGTCACTGACCTTCCTGCTAGGAGGGATGAACCAGCAATGACAGTAAGGAGAAGCAAAAGTAGTGTGGACAGCTTATGAGTGTTGGACTAGGATCTGAGAGACCTAAGTTCAAGTCCCCACAGAGCCATGAGATTTACTGCTCTCTCTCTCTCTCTCTGAGCCTGATCCACCTCACATGGTTGTTGTAAGGATAAAGAGGGGTGAAGGAGACACAGACACATATGTGGAGCTATGAGTTTATTAAACTCACAAATGGATGAATTAAAATAAAAATCTTTCTTTCAAGGAACTTCTTTACATTATTTATCACCCATCTGAAAGGCAACACAAAATGTTTCCACAATTCAGCATCTCCATGCTTATCAGATGCTGTCTAGAGATACTAAACATAGGCCTGGTACACACTGCCAATAAGCAGCATACCAAGGCTAATACTAGGATTAGGGACCCTGCGGCAACCGCACAGTCCCTAACCCTAGTACGTACTGGCGCCATTACAATGATGGCATCACGTGTACATGGGCACCGCCATTGTGATGTAAGCACCACACGGCGTCTGTATGGCACCGCACGTCGCTTATATAATGAGTGCACCAATGGCACACTTACGACGTCACGGCAGTGCTGCAGAAAGAGCCCAGAAATACTGAGTTCTTTTTGCTCCTCAGTGACGGCATGCCATTTGGGGGCTGTGCCATCCCTGCAGAGAAAAAACGAGCACTGGCAGGCCACCATTTCCTGATGGTCTCTCCCGGGCCATAGTGTCTTTTTTTATGCCACAGGTATAAATTCCCAAAGTAACTAGAGCTTCATGAAGTGTTCCCTTAAGCTTATTGGTATAAACATGGAATTTTAACTAATGAACCTCCAACCAACCAATCAGACAACCATCCACAAGACTCTTGGGATCAGCAGCTCCATCCTCCTTCCCCAAATGATGTGGGCCTTAGAAAGTACCCAGTAAGGCTTATCTTGATGCCAAACCTGACAGGGTGGGCTTCTTTCCCATTCTGTAGGACTTCATGAAGGAACTGTACATCTCAGGGGCAACCATACCACTGGGATAATATGCACACAAAGCTTGGAATCCTTTGTGCTATAATCGAAAGTATCATCATTGCTTGAACAGATGGCATGGAGACTCTAAGGAACTTCATGAGACATCTTTCTATAATTCGTTCTATTCCTCTAGCTACAAAGGTTCTGAAGTTCACCTAATGTACACCCTATATTAACTTTCCTAGAACTCTCAGTTCCTCCTTTTACATCCTCTCTGGACTTGATGAATGGAGAGGGCCACAGGATTCAAATTGTTGCTGCCAGAAAATTTACAGACCTGAGATGCCGACATTTGTATGCTACATGATAGTCCAAAAATAAAACAGCATTGCTGGCAACTTAAAAGAATTCCAAGCATCATTGTGGCAACTGTATTTATTTGAAGAGGAACTATATAAGCATAGACATATTGGGACCAGGTGGTTAATGGAGAAGCTGAACTGAAGAAGGACCATTCTTGGAGGTGAAATCTATTTTCCCCCACTAAGAAAGAACTCTGTGTTTTCCCCAGCAGATTTTACCCTAACGGCTTGCTCTTTGTGATGTATTTCCAAAAAGACAGAAAAGAAGTTAATTTGATTTTTAAGTTACATAAAACTTTAAATAAAAATAGCTACCATATGTGAGGTCATGAGACATTCATCCTCAGTACCCTATGTGATTATCCAGTTTTATGATAAAAAAAGGAATGGTGAGTGATTTCTTTTTAATGAAAAAAGGAAGAGTGGACAAGGAATCATCTTAATAATAATAATAATAATAAATTTTATTTATACCCCGCCTTTCCAAAAAAGATCAAGGCGGCTTACAAATGTTAAAAACAGTTACAATAGCGTTTACAATACAAATTAAATTAGAATATAAAAAATTAAAACATTACTACAAAAATAGGAACAGGAGTCAAAAAATACACATATCAGGGTACAAACAATCAATCACAAATATTTCGGAGTCAAAGGAGAAAAACAAAGGGCAGAGGAAAATCAATTAAACTAAAGAGGGAAGGCCAATCTAAATAAGTATGTTTTTAAATTCTTCTTAAAAGAATCTAATGAGGCGGCAGAGCGAAGCTCTAAGGGGAGCTTATTCCAGGAAGACGGGGCAACGATGGTAAAAGCCCTCTGTGAGGTCCTTACAAGATGTGTTCTAGGAACCTCTAACAGGTTTGTCCCGGATGATCTAAGTGTGCGGGGCGGATTATGTGGAGAGAGGCGGTCCTCCAAGTACCCTGGGCCCAAGCCATTTAGGGCTTTATAGGTTAAAACCAACACCTTGTATTGAGCTCGGAAGCAAATAGGCAGCCAGTGGAGATCTTTTAAGATAGGTGTTATATGGTCCGACCTGGAAATACCAGCGACCAATCTAGCTGCCATATTCTGTACTATTTGCAGCTTCCGGGTTTGGTACAAGGGTTGCCCCATGTAGAGCGCATTGCAGAAATCCAATCGAGAGGTTACTAAAGCATGTACAACAGTTTCAAGGTTCCTACGGTCCAGGTAAGGACGCAGCTGGCGTATCAGCCGAAGCTGATAGCAAGCACTCCTGACCGTCGCATCCACCTGAGGTGTTAGCTGGAGTGACGAGTCAAGGAGCACTCCCAAGCTGCGCACCGAGTCCTTCAAGGGGAGCGTGACCCCGTTCAGGACCGGATGACAGATCTCATCACCCGGAGCCGGGGAACCTATCACTAGTACTTCCGTTTTCCCTGGATTCACACTGAGTTTGTTCTCCCTCATCCAGCCCATTACCGACACCAAGCAGGCATCTAGAGGAGAGATGCCATCCTTAGTTACTGCATCAGTCGGAGACACAGAGAAAACTATTTGGGTGTCATCAGCATACTGATAACACCGCGCCCCGTGTCTCCGGATGATCTCTCCCAGCGGTTTCATGTAAATGTTAAATAGCACAGGGGACAAAATCGCTCCCTGAGGGACACCAGATGTAAGGGCCCTCGTGTCGGAGCGACAGTCCCCCAGCTCCACCATCTGGGATCTGCCTGAGAGGTAGGACCGGAACCACTGCAAAGCAGTGCCCCCGATACCCAGCTCCCCCAGGCGTCCCAGAAGGATACCATGATCGATGGTATCGAAAGCCGCTGAGATGTCCAAAAGCACTAACAGGGACACGCTTCCCCTGTCCATGCTCAGACGGAGATCATCAACTAAGGCGACCATGGCAGTCTCAACTCCATAGCCCGCCCGGAAGCCGGTTTGAAATGGGTCCAGAAAGTCGGTATCATCCAAGATCGATTGAAGCTGGAAGGCGACTGCTCTCTCAATCACCTTCCCCAAAAAAGGTAGCAGCGAGATGGGCCGATAGTTGTTGCGAATCAGGGGGTCTAAGGAGGGTTTCTTAAGCAAGGGTTTAACCACTGCTACTTTCAATTTTGATGGAAACTGACCCTCTCTTAGAGATGTATTAACGATGCGGTGCAACATAGTCAACACCACATCACCCCCCTGAGCTGCCAACCATGAGGGACAGGGATCAAGAGAGCACGTCGTCTTCCTAACGCTTCGAAGGATCTTGTCCACTTCATCGGTACTAACAAACTCAAAGTGATCCAGTAAAACTGGGGCCACGGACGCTTCGGACGCCTCTCTTATAGGATCTGCATAAATACCGGCGTCTAGATCAGCCCTAATCTGAGAGATTTTATCCGCAAAGAAGTTGTTAAAATCGTCACAGCAGGCTTTAGATGGTACCAAAATAGGGCTCAGGGAGGGAGGGAGCTGAGTTAGCTCTCTCACAACCCTGAACAGCTCTGCTGGACGCGACTCTGCGGACGCAATACGTGCAGCATAGAACGAATTCTTTGCTGCACCTATTGCCACTCCATAGGCCTTCAAGTGAGAGCGAAGGAGTGTCCTGTCAGATAAGCGCTGATGTCTTCGCCAGTTACGCTCTAAGTCGTTGCGCAGCCCGCTTCCTTACCCTGAGATCTTCCGTATACCAAGGCTGTTTATTGGAAGCAGGCCGGTAAGGACGCTTGGGAGCGACACTGTGACCTTTTGGGTTCCATCAGCCTTCGAGGGTGGACCATCCTAATAGGTCTGCCACCCCCGGGGGGACTTAAGGTAGAAGCCTTGATTCGAGCCTCAACCAAGAAATGATCCGTCCATGACAGGGGAGAGACGTTAGAGATCTCTACCCACGGAGCCTCCAAGTCCGTACTGAAGATCACATCAAGGGTATTACCAGCGCAATGCGTTGGCCCTGAGACCAGTTGAGACAGGCCCATGGCTGTCATGGTAGTCATGAACTCCCGAGCTGCACCAGTTGGAATATCACTGGCTCCGAAAGGGATGTTGAGGTCCCCCAGGACAAGAAGCCTAGGGGACTCCAACACCAGTTCCGAGACCAGCTGTGTCAGCTCGGCCAGGGAGTCTGTTAGCGCACGGGGCGGCCGGTAGACCAACAGAATCCCCAGGCTGTCTCTGGCCTTCAGGGACAGGTAGATACATTCGATGTGATCTGTTTTCCGGACTGGGATCCTGGTTAGGGAAAGGGTGTTTTTATGGACCAAGGCAACACCGCCCCCCCCGCCCACCTAACCTGATCTGGTCCTTAACTGAGAACCCGGCTGGGAGGGCCTGTGCCCACACTGCCTCACTCTCAGGCCCAAGCCAGGTCTCAGTAATGCACGCCAGGTCGCAGTTGTTATCCTGAATAAGATCGTATATGATGTGGGTCTTATTTTTTATGGACCTGGCGTTACACAGGAGCAGAGACAGGGTTTGTGGTACGACTGGGCTGACCCTCAGGCCTCTTTGGTTAGGAAAGTGGAAGGAAGGAGAGATAGATATTACGCATCTCTCTCGCCTTCCTTTTTGACACAAATCCACTTTCCTACCGCCATACCTCCCCTTGCCCCACACCACCTCTATTGGGGCTCCCATTCCAAGTGCATCTGCCACCACAGCTGGCCTCCCACATCTCATATCCCCCCCCCCCAACCCAGTAGTAACAAAAAAACCCCGCAACAACTAAGGAAGACAGAAAAAAATGTCATTCCTAAATTACAAACTATCCAAATTACCCTAGTACGAAAACCCCTGCTCAGCCGAATACAATCAGGCGAGCAAATTAATTCCTGTTCCTAGAAGGAACGCCTGTACTTCGCAAAAAAAAAAAAAAAATAATAAAATAAAAAAAGCCTTACCGGAATACAATTGCGTGCTCAGCTGGTCTTGAGGCTGGCGTCCTCGGTTGGGGAGCCGGCGGGCCGGCTTTTGAGGAGTAAGCCGCTCCCACCGGCCACTCCTCCCTCCCTCAAACGCTGCCTGCTTGGTGGTAAGGAGTCCTCCCAGCTCTATACATGGCAAAGAATGCAGGGGGCAGTACCTGGGTTCAAAAGTAATTTAATGACAGGGATGTACTATTGCCCTGTTGGCAAAAATGCTGAAGGTGGGCAAAGATAGTGTCATAGCAATAAGTATGTTCATTTATCTTCACATCAAATGCATGACAGATAGGTTCTAGATATCCAAAATGACCATGCACCACAACAGTGGGTCACGAAAACAAGGGGAGGTAACCCTGGATCTAATCCTAAATAGTACCCCAAAGAAACCCTTAAAGTGAACAAAATTTGGCTACCAGTCCTGAGGAATAGCAAAATAAGGACTCAGCAAATGCAAATGGGAAACCACTCAGAGTCAGGGGCTTTCCCAGCAGATAATGATCACCAATTAGCAGACACTAATCCTCATTTGCATTAGCCTCCCAGCCTGAGGCCGGCCATCAGCACAGAACAATACACATGCAAATTGCTCCAGCATTTCCAGGCTCACACAGTATATATACACCCAATTTTTCCAGGCAAAGCATTCTCTGAAGATGCCAGCCACAGACGCTGGCTAAACATCAGGAAGAAACTTTTCTGAAACATGGCCACATAGCCCGAAAAACCCACAAAAGACTGGGAAAGTGTTTGGCCAGTTGGCTAAAAAGGAAGTTACCGTAAATGTCTGTAAAATGAGGGTAAGGATACTGCAGCAAAGGAGATTAGAGAATTCACAGTACAACACTACTCTTGCCTGGAGTTTGCACACCTCACCAAGAAGCTCAGAAATGCACAGTCATGTCCAGAGGCAGGTGCAGCTCCATTGCTCAAAAATCCACAAATGGCCAAGAGAGCTTCCTTACACCTTTGACCAAAAGGTAGCTATCATGTACTGTGATCTTCTGAATACATAAATAGCATTATCAAGTCAGACTGATCCCAGGCTTTGACATTTCAGGGCTAAAACTTGAGACTTCTGGCCAGACCTTTGTGATGCTACAGGAATTACGGGCTCTGCTGAAGTTTCAAGGGTGATATTACAAAAAGCAGTCCCTAGTTTTTGGCATCAAACCACAATTGCAAATAATATAACACTGATTTTTTAAAAAAGCTAAGCCTAAAGTAAGAAGAAAATATATATTTCATCACACACTTTTCAAAGCAGAATTGACACCCTGAGATCCTTCCCATTGCCCTGAGACTGCACTTGGACCTGAGATCTGGGGACCCTTACTAGCAGCAGTTTATGCTCCATGAACATGAAATAGGGTCGTGTCCAAAGACTGCATAGTATACTTGGAATTTCAGTAAGCTTTCTCCAAAATTATCAAAGGCTTCTAAGTAAAGAGGACTTAGGGTAAGAGGATAAGATGAGGTATCTACTTAAAGATTAGTAACTGGTTAAAGAAGAGGAAGGAGAGATTTGTCAGAATGGAGGGATAGTTTTTTTTTAAGCGAGTGGATTCCCAGAAAGATCTGCATTGAAAATTGTGGTTTTTAATTTCTTCATTAATTAATAAATAAAAAGGCATTGTGAAAAGTTCATTAGGTATCTCTGTGAAATCAGAGAATGGGTAATAAAATAGAAGGTGCTATCTAATATAAATAGGTATAAAAGTGATGTATGTGGCTCAGTACATTCTTAACATCATATATACCCCAACTCCCCATTATTTCACAGCTGAAGATCAGGACACAAGTGTGGTCAAAATGGCAAAAGTTATTAATGAGAAAGAATACAGAAGCTAGGTGAAATTGTAGCAGTTTGCTTTTGCTTTAGTATACAGGGAAGAGCAAGGCTTTATCCCTTTCTGTTCTCATCCTGCTGAGTTAAGAGTGCAATTTGCACTTTGAATTCAATTTGTAGTAACTTGAAGTAAGCTAGAGACAAAGAGGGAAAGTGGGAGAAGGAGAGAGAAACTGGGACATTTTAAAAAAACAGCTGGCAAAGTGGGACAGCCGAGAATTAATTGAGAGTGTCTCTGTGAAATCCAGACAGTTGGAGGTTATGATATACACTGATAAGCTCTGAACCGACACTGAGTGACCACGAAAGAGTTTTGGCTTCAATGAAATAATCAATCCAGTATGCTGATAAAAATATAAATTTTGTGCTTATGATAAATAAAAAAGGGATAGAAAATAAAACTGCCAGTATACACATCTATGCACACCTGCAGTTGGACTCCTATGTACAGTTCTGGTCACTAAATCTCAAATAAAAATGCATTTGTTACAACAACAAAAAATTGTATGTCTTACATTATAAAATAAAGTACTGTAATTTAAAAAAAAAGAAAAAAATTCTAATGTCCTAAACTATATTCATAAATCTCAGGATGGAAGTACAGGTAATAAAACAACATTAAAAATGTAAACAGTTAAAGGAAAGTAAAAGAACATTTAAGAAAGGGATGTAAAACTATGAACACAGTAACACTGACAAAGAAATCCAAAAGCTTTAGTGAAGAGTCAAATTTTAACTTGGTGCCAAAATGAGGCCAACGCTGGTGTCAAACCAGGCCTCCAAAGGAGGAGCATTCCACATCTGTCTTGTCTCAATATAATGTTTTGCTCCCATATGAAGCCAAGAAGGATATGGTATAGCTGGAAAGGTACCAAAAGGCACAAGCAAAATAACCAGGGAAAGAAGGATTTCCTCTATGAGAAAAAGTTGTAACACATGTTTGGTGGAGAGCATTTTTTGGAACAAGGATGAGAAGTGAACTCATTTTATAAAATTATCTTCATGGCATGAACAAAGCAGACACAAAGAGGTTTTTCTCACTCTCTCATAGAACACAAATTGTCCAATGAAGATGAATGGTGGAAGATTCAGGACAAACCAAAGTCAACACTTGCAGCACATGAACTGTGCAATCCACTACTCCAGGATATGGTGATAGACCCACTTAGATAGCTTAAGTAATGGATTAGACAAATTCAGCTAGGCAACTAATCAGAAATCAAAAGGATGATACTTTTTGGGGAACTACAATCCCTGGAAGCCCCAGTGAGCATGGCCCTTGGGCTAGTGAATTCTGGGAGTTTGCAAGATTAGTCATGATGGATACATATCATTATGGTTTCAAAGGGGAGTACACTTCTGTCTTTAGTAGGGATCATTACAGGAGGACTACTGCAGGTGGATTCTTGGTGCATGATTGGAGGAACACATTTCCTGGACTTTATAAATCTTGGGCCCAATGAATAATAGATTGTAGAATCATAGAGTTGGAAGAGACCACAAGGGCCATCCAGTCCAACCCCTTGTTAAATCACTCCTGACAGATGGTCATCCAGCCTCTCTTTAAAAATGTCTTAAGAAGGAGGGTCCACCACACTCCAAGGCAGAGTATTCCACTGTCTAATGGCTCTCACCATCAGGACATTCTTCCTGATATTTAGGTGAAATCTCTTCTGCAAATGAAGAAGTGCTCTTTTTACGTTCTTGTGATCTTAAGCATTGTGATTTCATAATCACTAAGCTCCACTTAGAGCTGGTATGCTTAAGACTACATTAGAGGCAAACATGCAGTTTTAATTTCAGTATAAGATCCAATATTGACATCAGCTTTTGATTTGAAATTCCTACTTTTATGCAGACTTTGAAAAGTTTGATGTGTGCAGCAATACTCCCCTGCCAAATTTTGAAACAAAAACATGTGCTTCTGCAGAAAATACATCAGTTCTGTTAAATCAAAATTTGTATTTTATGTTCAGCTCTAGTTATTCATAAGATTCTTACTGAAAGAAAGATGTATTGCATGTAATACATAATTCATATAATTTTGCAATATAGAACAGCCGGCAGACTCCCCCAACAAGCTGCGTTGCCGCTGGGAGGTCGCGCCGACTGAAGAGGCCCTGCTGGGCCTGGTACGCCCCAGAATGCTTTGCTGGGGGCGTCAGTAAGCCCAGCATGCTTTGCTGGGGCCAAAAAATCATCTGATTGGCTGGCTGAGGGGCTGGGGAGGAACGTTACCCGGTGACTAGGGGCTTAAGGGATAAGATGCAATCAGAACTTCACATAGCTGCGAGATTGCGTTCCCTAGCCCATAGGTCATCCTGAAATTGCGGTCATCGATCAACCGGGGTGTTGTTCGATTTTACAGATCATGACCTCATGCTTTGGGCCAACCTTACACTGTTTTAATGTTGAGTTAATAAAGTTGTGGCCATTCCTCCAACTTTGGTGTTGGTGTTTATTGTGGCGGCGCCCCTCCTAGGCAAATAATTATTAATACATGAACCAAAAAGAAATTATATAAATGACAAAGCACAACGTTTGTCATTTGAAACCTTGAGAATTACATAATTTGTAAACCCATTTTTACATGTGGCAAAATATAAAATGTGGGTCCATCTAGTAAAAGTGTGGGGAAACTGTGGCCTTGGGACCACATAATCCCCACTCCCTCAAGTTGTGAATGTATGTGGATTGCTGGGGAATGTGGAACCAAGGGTACACTTAACACTCATGCCCTGCAAGCAGGTTTCTTATAGGCTCTGTGTAAATTGAATGTTTGACTAGATGAGTCCTTGATCTGATCCAGATGAGGGTTATCTTATCATTTTGTATGAAAGCTGCTGCTTGGAATTACCAACAAAAGGCCACGTCTACCCTGAAGAAGATGGCGAGAAACCAACAGAGCAGACAAGACAAGGAAAGACAGCAGGGAATCTGAAAAACCTGTTCCTACCTCTATGACTCCATGTAGGCACATATTTAATTGTGCAGGTATGTTTGCACATTTTGCCTCTTCCAAGTTCAGCTTTCTTCATTGTCCATTTTTCACTACCGTACATAGAAGTCAGAAATAAAATGACATGCATGATCCTGACTTTGGTAGTCAGTGATTATCCAGATCAAAATCAGTAACAGAACTAGGAGTCCCAAGGATCACTCTCTTTTTTTAGAATGCAAAATACTGAATAATTTATTTGGCCTCAACATGAGTTAAAGTTACTCTCTAACTGTCCCTGAGTTTAACTTCACAGTGTAATGTCAGGACTTAATGTGCATAACCATTCTCAGGGAGGAGTCAGTGATTCATCCAGTTTTCAAAAATTTAATTCCTTTTCTAAAAGTATCACCACTTTCACATGGGGAAGAAAAGAAGAAAAGAACACTTTAATTTTTGTACCAGTGAAATTTGTTTTCCCGTCTTCTTCTTGTCCCTACACATGGGAAAGAATGGTTTTCATTTCTAGAAACTGATTGGGGAGTCAGGTTTGTCCATTCCCTGCCTATGTAATATAAAATAATTACAACAACAACAACAGCATGCTAATTGTTGTGATGAGATGTGTGTGTGTGTGTGTGTTTAAATGATACATATTTTAGCTTGTGTTTTAATTTAAGTTTTTTTGGTGAGTGTTTAACTATGTTTTTTAATCATTATAACCTGTTTTGAGTCCCAATCTGAGAAAAAGGCAGCATAGGTATTGTTGCTGTCTGACCCATATTGAGCTACCATATACTTATATTACTAATATATAAGTAATATTACTTATATTACTAATCACAGGTAGATGATACATATTTAATGTGTCATTAAGATTGGCCCCAGCATAATATAGAGTCCGCTATGTGCATGCCAGCCCTCTTTACAAAATACATGCATTTCCATATTGGTCAAGGACACAGACATGTGCAGATGGATATTTGGATACACTTAGGGGAACACTCCTGGTAACAATGGGGTCTTCTGCATGTAAAGCATGGCCTGTATCTGGGGTGTAGCTATGTGGGGAAGAGGGCAATATTAGGATATTGCTGCTCCAAGATAAGAATTCTTCCCCTCCACGAAATTTTTCTTCAATCCCCATATTTCTAATATTGCTGTAACTTCAATTGAGCATTTATAATTAGAGTTTAGGCATCACCTAGCTCAGTGTTGTTAAGTCTGAAAAACTGTGCTTCTCCTAAGCTTCATTTGGGGGTATTTCCCAGTTCTTCCTGGATATCTTGATATTCTCTGGTGGCCTTTCATCCAAGTACTAACTAGACCTGGCTTCAATTAACTTTCAATCTTGGATAAGATATGGTATAATCAGGGAGGCATTTTCAAGATTTTTTTTTCCACACAGTATTCCTGTTTATTTGAAATGTCATCAATATATTCATGGGATGCAGTGTGTAGAAATAACAGATCTGAGATGGGCAACTGTGGTGGCTCCTGATCCCAAATTTTCTCCCCTGAGACTTTCTGGTAATTTCATGGACTGCTAAAAAAATGCATACGCCCATACAAAAATAATGTACCCTTCAACATTTCAACATTTACAGATGAAAACTGGGACACATGTGTCCAAACAACCTCAGAGTGTGGTCAAGATGGCAAAGGTTGTTATTGAGGAAGAATGCCCAAGCTGGGAGAGATTGCAGCAGCTACTGGAGCTACATGTTATTTTATGCTCAATTAATTGGAAATATATTTATAAAAATGTGTTTAACAAATGATGTAATTCACAAAGTTTCAAATTAGAAATTTAGTGCTTTGTCCCTTTTATCATAACTATCCTTTATCCCTTATATAATAGCCCTGGTTGCACAGTGGTTAAATGCTGGTACTGCAGCCACAAGGTTGTTAGTTCAATCCCAGGGCTCCAAAGTTGACTCAGCTTTCCATCCTTTTATAGGTCAGTAAAATGAGTACCCAGCTTGTTGGGGGAAACTAGATTATAGATTGTAAACTGCTTAGAGAGTTCTGAGTTCACTGATAAGTGGTATAGAAATGTAAATGCTATTGCTATCCTGACTAGTTGCCATTGATGACCTAATCTCCATGAATTTGTCCAATCCCCTTTTAAATCCGTCCAGATTAGTGGCCATCACTACATCTTGTAACAGAAAATACCACTGTTTATGCATTGTGTGAACTACTTCCATTTATTTCTGTCTTGGCTGTTTATCCTGCTCAGTTGCAGCAGATGATCTCTTCATGTTCTGGTATCATTCCTTATCAGAAAGCAATTTTTATTCTTCCTTTTTAAAGGATTGAACAGGTTCCTCCAGTAAAACAAAACAAAACAAAAAAAGCATCCAGAAAAAGCAGTGGGAATGATCTCTCCCTGAGACTCCAGGGTGTTCCTGCTATTCACCATAGAGATATCAATAGACTGGATGAACCAATAGTCTAGTCTGTCTGTTCTATTGTAAGTCACTTTTTATGTTGAACCAAGGGCTCATCTTGTCTATTTTTAATGGTAGCATGCTCATTATTTTCAGAGAGCATATGAGGGTGACAGCACTTCTTGGGATTGTTGTGAAGTTGTCGCTAGCAGCTGGACTATATCCGCTGTCATCCTCTTTTTAAAGGGGTGGTTCAATGAATGAAATTTTGCTCTTGCTAAATACAGAACATAGCAGCACAGTTCATGGCATTATTTAGACAGCTCTGAATGCCTTTCATCTCCTGTTTCTCTTTCAGATGCATATTCAAGGTGTATAAATTGAAGAGTCAAGCTATGCAAACAGTAAGCTAAGCATCCATTAATCAAACCAGAACAAGGACTCCACATTGACGTTGGAAGAACATATTATCGTGTTGCCAGTCAGAGATGCTGAAATATTAGTACAAAGATGTTGTTCCTTGGCTTTAACGTGGCAGAAAAGAAATAGATGTTGACATCTTATTCCAACCTAATAACAAAACAGTAATAACAAAGGTGCTCCATATGCTAGCAGTGCACATTCAGAAGCAGCTAGTTATCTGTTAAAGAGAATGCTGTCCTTTCCAAAGCATTTCAGAGTCTCCCCTGTTTATATTTAAAAAGATTTTTTTTTTCATTTCCAGAGACTGGCTTCTTTCTGCTGGGTATTATCATGTTACCCTCAAATACAGTCTACCAAGAAAGCCAAAATGATTACAGATATTATTGGAACCTTTCTCATACACTGTCAGATCCAGAGATATAATAGGTTCTAATGCAGAAAATCTTGAGATGTCAAAGAACAGGCAATAAAGGATATATCTACAGGATAGGGTTGATTCCTTCTGCTCCTTGTCAAGGGATGAGATTTCTGTGATACCTGAGGCTTTGCCTTTCTCAGCTTCCTTTTTTCAGTGATGACATACTCAGTACTCTCACTTTTTACTTTCCAGGCTCCACCATAATAAAGCACAGCCAGTTTGTAGCCAGTGGATTATTGCTGAAAGAAAGAGAGAGAGAGAGAGAGGAAGAAGAATAGGTGTAGGAAAGAGTAAGACTGAGATTCCCCTATGCCCCCTCACATTTCTCTACAGTGGGAGGTGAGTTCTGCAGTGGAGAAGGATTTCCTTCTCTGTGCAGTAACAGTGAGGTGCAGTGCTACATCTTCAGGGGGAAAAAAAGAAAAATGAGAAGGGATTTTCAGGGTTCAGGCCATTTACAGTTACCTTTGTGTGGTGGAGAGGTTTATTCATTGTTGTTTTTAAATGCTCTGGTGCTACTGAAGGCCTTCTATTTGTGTTGTTGTAGTTGTTATTGTGGTTGTTGTTGTGTGCCTTCACTTTTGACTTATGGTGATTCATTGCCTTACTCTGAGGCGAAGAGAGTGTGACTTGCTCAAGGTCACCCAGTAGGTTTCTGTGGCCAAGTGGGGATGTGAACTCTGGTGTGCCAGTGTCCTAGTCAATGCTCAAACTGAAGGATCATGAAGGGTACAATGCCTTGATAAGTGTGGAAACAGTCATACATTTCATTTTTGTGGGCAAAAATAATTTAACCATTTGTCTCCTCACTGTGAGAATGATTTTGGAAACTATGGTGTTTTCAAGGACTACTTCCATTTCAGGATTTGTTCTGAAAACACATACACAAACATATTTGGGGTATATGTGTATGCAAAAAACAGCATTTTCTATACAGAAATGTGTTCTGTGCAGGAAATCCAATTTTCTGCACACACAAAAAAACCCTCTCTGCATGCTTTCCTCTCCCACACAGAACAAGTCCCAAACTATAATGGTTCTTTTCCATCCAGGATTCTTGTCAACAGAGTCCCCTAATAAAATGTCTTTTTCATACGCGATAATTTACTAATATTCTTTCCATCTCAAAATACTAATGGATAGTATATGTGTGCAGTGGCTAGCTGCTATGATTAAAGGGCATTGGCACTAATGGCTATAGGCAATGCTACACTTTATTATAAGAACTCCATTAGAGATAGGAAAGCTTGCTAAGGATGCTAGGAGGAGGTAAACCAGAACAGGAAGAAGACTCAGCTTTAGTTTTGGATGATAAAATGCTAAGAAGGCAGAGAGAAGTGATGAAGTGGTCCCTAAGAATATCAGTAGAAGGAATTCTCCACACAGACCAAGTAAAACTTCCTCCCTCTGTCCTCCCAGAGGCACATTTAACTCTTGAAACACTAAGAGTCTAACTGCATGAGAAAAGAAAACCAATAGAGTGGAGCATACTGGTTTTCTCTGTGCCTCTCCACATGCCATTATAACACTTCTGTTCTCCTTGTGAAAGCATGTCCTTTGCCAAACCAATTTTTCCAACATGACTAAAGACACACATTTGTGATCGTCTCCCTGAGGGAGAGAACAGAAGTGCTATGATGGAATGTGGAGAGCCATGGAGAAAGCTAGTACTCTTCCATTCTGTTTTCTCACAAGATACGACCCTAAGGGTTGTTGCATTTCCAACTTGTACAATATCCTAGTGGCTTGGTGGTTAAATGCCCTGTACTTCAGCCACTCACTTATAAACCACAAGGTTGTGAGTTCTATACCAGCCAGGGGCTCAGTGTTGACTCAGCCTGGCATCCTTCGGAGGTCGCTAAAATGAGGACCCAGCTTGTTCGAGGCAATTAGCTTACACTTTGTAAACTGCTTAGGGAGTGCTTAAGTGCACTGATAAGTGATATGGAAATGTACTTGCTATTTGTATTGCTTTTCCAAAAAATTCCCAGATACCATCTTTGATAGTGTACCCCTCCAAGCTTCTATTTTGAAATTGTGTGTGTTTGTGTATGCACACATGTGTGTACACACACACACAAAGAGATATATATGTGCTGTGGTTGCTTTAAACAGTCTGTCACTTTTATTTTATTTTTTCCTCTGGTGGCAAGTTGGGAGTCAGCTATTCTTTAAAAATAAACTAAAAAAGGAAGGCAGTGACAGGCTGACTGCAGAGTGCCAGACATCAAGAAAAAGAAATGTGGAAAAAGGGAAAGGGAGCTCTTATCATTATTATTTGATGAGAAGAAACTGGCTTAGAGTTGGGTCGTGCACTTGTATGCCTGATTACAGTAAGGGGTTCATATTTATATGGTGGACAGAGAGAAAGAGAGGGACAGTTTGGAGTTATCCAGATGGGAGATGCTGGCTTCAAGGGCTCCTGAAAGTGAAAGAATATTTTTTTCCAATGAAGTATCCCTGTTAGTCTTTTGCAGTCTGAAAAAGAGGCAAATAAGGGGAGGGTGAAAAGGAAGGAATGTAGCAGCATTTTAAGAAACTGTTTTTTATTTTATCATGCACTTTCATGGATGTAAACCCACATCTTCAAATGTGGTCTGAATTTGTATTGCACACTACTGCATCTGAAGAAGTGGATTTATATCCACAAAAGCTCATGATAAAATAAAAACCAGTTAGCCTTAAAGGTGCTCCTACATTCTTTCCAAATTTTATTCTATGCTTAGAATGAAGCTGCCTAGAATCCCATGTTGGGAAAAAGGTAGGATATACATTTAATAAATAAATAAAGAGAAGGGAGGACTTGTGTATATGTGTGTATGTGTATGTGAGTGTAATGGGTGCATATTATGCTTTCTTAAGTGTGGGGCATATGCCTGTTTGTGAAATGGGGCACGTACCTATGCATGTGTCAAAAGAAAGAAACAAGAGTAAGAAATTATCTTTAGAGACTGACAAGAATAAATTAAAAATAAAGAGTTTATCTTTTGTGAAATAGGTTTCTGTTCATATCAAAACCTGTGGGTTCAAAGGAGGTTTTCTGTGGGGGGGTGTCATACCCCACTTGTACTTTCATACAGTCTTTATTTATTCTTATTTTCCCCAATCCTCCGACATGGCAGCCATTCTGTGATGCACTGAAGGCATTTTATAATAATAAATATTTTCTCAAACACTCCCCTCTCCTCCCTTCAGGATGAGGGAGATATAATACCATATTTGTAATTTTAATGCTAATTTATTCCCTTTTTAAAAAAAATGTTATGGTTTCAATATTTTTTAATTTTTGTATATTATCTTGTGTGCTTTTTGTAGCAAAATACTCAAAAGGAAATACTGTAATATAATACAGCAAAGCCAGACTGAAGCAAACAAATATTTTACTACTTCCTTGAAGGCGGCGCACAATCATTACAAGATCTGATTTTACTCATCCTTACTCCCAAGTAAATCTAAATAGGACTTCAACTTATTTCCAAAAAATAAATGGATAGTGGTCAAGTTGCTCCTGGAAACAAAATGGGTCCCTAGAGTGCCACTGGAAACCCCATATAGACTACTTTAAACTTTCATGGAAAGTAAGGTATAGCAGAATGGATGGATGCATACATGGATGGTTGAGTATGCAAAGAGTTCAGTGCAAAGAAATTGTTCCCTAACATCCTTGTTCTTTAAGAAGAAAGAAAAGAAAGATTTGGTCCATGCATGTGAGGCATGTTGCTTCGTAGGTCCTACATGCCACAAGGCTTTGAGTCATAAGGCTTTGGAGGCTATTTTTGCTTTTCCCTTCTGAATGTTTCTTCTACTTAGTTAACACAATGGACACAGAACAAAGCAAAAAACAAAAAAAGCCATTTAGTATAATGTCAAACATGTGTCTCCCATTGATGTTCAGCCAGATACACAGTATTTGGCACGTTCCACACACTACAGATATTGTAATGAAATGATGAACATGGGTGCTTCTGAAGCCAGTCACAGGGCTAGCCAAAGAGTTTTATTGCTGACTTATAAATCCTAAAAGTTCTGTAACTTTCAGCATGTTTTCTCTTTTGATTCAGTTGTTTTAAAGCACTAAGCACGCAAGTGAGCAGGGTCAGGGCCAGCCCCAATTCTCAAAGGTTTTCTTCATGGACAGAACATTGAAAGTTGGTGGTGCTTTTGTTGCTGTATCCAATGGGAAAGTTATTTTGCTTCTGGTACAGTTTTGTTGCTTACATAACCCATTCATTTTCAAATGTGATGCTCACAAAAGAACTCTTTCAACACCTGCAAAAGGGGAGCAAATTCAGTCTTAGACAGCTTATGCCTAGTTCTGATTTCATCTTACTGATCTTCATGTGTATATTTAATCAACGCAGCAAGCTGTAGACCAAAGCTATTCAACAAAAGGAGTTCTCTGGTCAGAGGGCTCATGGCACAGTTAAATAGAATCATTGGGGTGTCCAAATTCCTTTTGAACCATTACCTTTAGAAAATTGCTGTCTGTTGTGGGGACCACCACTTTTTTGCCCAGTGCACCAGTGACCATTGCCATATTTGAGCCTATTAGCTCCAGTTGTTTCTTTCCTTCATGGAAACTTGCCAGCAGCTCAGGGATCAGTGCTCATCCACACTGAGTAGTACTACTTTAGATGCATTTAATTCTCCGAGTTCCAATGTTTTACACTTCTGGTATAAGAGAATTCAAAATGGCAGGATGGGTTTCTGGATCACTGTTCTGCATCTACTTTCTTTCTTTCCCTCCTGCAGATCTTAAAAAAAAAACAACCTCAAGTTCTGGGGCTTTTATGGATCACTTTGGACTACTGCTCTTTGGATGAATGCATTCACATTTTGTAGACAGGCTTTAGAAGAGAGCAGAGAAGTCTGCTCTTTGGAACTGTGCCGTTCTCCCCTCCCTTCTATGACAAGTCCATTTAAGTGTGTGCATTGGAAATAACTTAATACCTTGAATTCTGGCATAGGGGTTACGCATCTGTTGCTCAGAGTGAACAAAGGCCAATGGAAGGATCAAAAATGTTATTCTGTAGGGAGGAAGTGAAAAACCATGCAGCAGGAAAGGATATGCTGTTTCTTTTTCTTTTCTTTATTTTTTGGAGAGACCGTTAATGTTATATTCTGTTACCAGTTCTTTTGGTCTCCCTCCTTGGTCTCTCTTTGTCAATTTCAGTTCATGACTTGACCCCTTGAATAGACTGGAAAACCTAAAACTGAACAGCTTGTGCTTGCCAAGATTCAGCCACAAGGGCAGGTGAAAGGATGAAAAGAAGGTTGCACTGGGAACAGGTGCTCAAGGAAAGTGAGCAGAAAAACAGGGTGGTGGAAGGAACAGGGAGTAAGAAGAACCAAGAAGTTATGAGTTTGAAACAATTACTTTGTGCCCTGATGCTCAGACATGCACCATTATTACAGTGTTTGCATGTTCTTTGTGACTATTCCCCCCACACATATGCACACATGCACGCTCCCCATAGCAACATTGACAACAGAGTCCTGGAAGTATCAGAGGCTGTGTCCCATACTTCCCACGTGTCTAGAATGTCTGTCAATTGAACACTATAGGTCCCCAGGAAATGTCAAGAACTACTTCCCACAATTCCAGGTCTCTTGTCATTAGAGCAGGGTGAGACTTAGGACCTCAGAGAGTGGTGGAGTCCCCTTTGGGGGTTTTTGGCCATCTCTAGGGGGTGCTTTGAGTGTGTATTCCTGCATGGCAGGGGTTAGGCTGAATGGCTCTTAAGCTATCTTTGAACTCTATGAATCTGTTATCCTATTCTATGATTCTATTACTCTTATCATACATAGCTTTTAAAACACCATAAAAGTTGGATAATAGCGCCTTTGGCAATACCTATTGCACAATGCCATCTCCCTCTCATTGATTTCTAGTCTTCCAGTCATGGTTAGCCTGCACCCTACCATTGATGTGTGGCATTATCACAGGAGCTCTATTCTTGCTATAATCATGCAAGAAAACATATTTATGTTAAAGAAAACATAAATATACTGATCTGTGATCAGTCATTATCACATGTCTTGTCAGCTGTGTGACTGGGGCTGTTTCTGCCATCATACTCTCTTCTGTACTCTCCCTTAACCCCACCTCTTTGCCCTATGCCCTACCCAGCATGCTTTTGAGGGTTTGTTTTTATTTTTATTTTTAATGCAATTCCAGAGTTCTGCTAATGTGATTTAAGTTAAAGAAAAAAGAAATAGGGAAAAAAAGGTAAATGAAATCAAGCTACTTGGGAATGAAGAAGATGGAAGACAGAGGAAGAGAGTGTGACACCACATGCCTGCTAATATTCAACTACAGTGGCAGAGATGTTTTACATATGAGGATCAATGGGACTGCTATGTGAATGGGAGCTTATTGAGGAGTGTCCCCCATTAATGAAAAGGGACACCCTAACCACTCTTAGGAGACACAGAAGCTACAGATCAGAAGTGATGTCATGTGATAAATATTGCCAAAGGCATTATTTTACAACTATGATTGTAGTTGAAAAGTGATATGTGATCATCTCCAGGAAAAGCCATCAATATCCTCCCAATCACATTAGTATAGCACTAATTCACACGTGTGATAAATTACTCCAGGACTGTGCGGTCCTGAAATGTTACTGCCTCCTCCTCTGCTCCATCCTTCCTTCCCTTCATTATTCCAGAACAGCCAGTTTGGTTTTTTTTCTAGCTTTATTTTTGTTTTTGTTGTTGTTTTAAAAAACACATTTGCATAATTCCAGAAATGCACTTAAACCCACCCTTCCATACACAAAAAGTCACATATGGCAGGAAGACAGGGATAAGGATGAGGTCAGAAGTCATTACACAGGACCAGCATCAGCCTAGTCATGCTAATGAAGGAACATAAATTAAGGAATGCTCCCACAACAGTATGTATGTATTTCTGTTCATTAACACAGTTGCGACCAGACTGGGGCTGTGTAATAAAGTCCAGAATCTTGTATATCCCAAATGAAGAGTAAAGCAGAAATCTTCCTTCATCCCAGTCACCTTGCATAATTAAAGGAAGCAGTCATGATTAATTGTGATCAACTGTTATTTGAGGTGTTTAAAAAGTAACATCCAGAAGTTTTGTTACTACAAAAAGTAGTTGCTGCCTCTCATTAATCTAATATACAACTATGTTTTTGTTTTTGTTGTATACCCTCAAGGTGTTTCTGAATATTAATCAAAAGGGGAGGAAAAGAAAAAGGTGCCAAAGGAGTACCTTAAAAGAATTGAAGCTTCTCAATTCCATTGTTCTGAACTCCTATTGAAGAGTGAATGTTCCCTAGGTAAATCATCTCCAGGAAGTGATTCCAGAACATGAGTGCTATTTTGTCCTGTTGTCCCTTGTTAGCTAATTCCTGATGTTTGGGACATCAAGCACAGGACCTCTGGTCAAAAATTTAGCATATGGGTAGTTTTTAAGTCAAGCTATTTTCAGGGTTTAATGGTCAATGCCAACATTTTGAGTTCTGCCCAGAAACCAAATGAAAGCCACCACAGATATTTAAGCCCAGAAGTAATGTACTTAGTACAGAAAGTAGCTGCTGCATTCTAAACCAACTGTTGTATCAAAATATTTCATAATGTTCCGAGCCTTTGTTTGCATGTATTGTATGCTACAGATTTCTTGAATAATATGCTATCAACATGAGACCAAAATCCATTTTCTTCTGGAAGGTACAGCAGAAATAGCTGCCGAGGACATGATTAAGGCTATAGCATGACATGAAGGTGTAGGAGCCACAAAATGTGCTTGCTTATCACTTGATTAAATTAAAGGGAGTGTTTTGCACAGATCAGACCGCCTTGAGTTTTTGTAAAGAGTTAGGTACAAAATAAAATGCAACAAGCAAACAAACAAATAAATATGTCTACCTAACTAAGCTGCATGAGAGACACAATATGTGTTTTCCCAACATCCCGTAACCCCAATGCCATGGGGTGGAGCACAGCCCCTCCTTCCAAATCCTTCCTGTTAAGTATAGAACTATTCCAATATGGTGACTAAAGTTTCAATCCTGACAGCTAATTCAGAAGGACTGGTGTAAGGGTGGGGAATAGGTCCCCCATGGGATTCTGGAGGGCTGCAAATGTGCCCCACCATCTCCTGGGGGCCCATTTACGTGGGACAAATAAACTGGCCTCCACTCAGCTTCTCAGCAGAGAAATGAGACACTCACTCTAGGTTCAGAATTAGGTGCCCAGCCTTGGGATCAAAGCTGGGTTGCATTCTTCTGACCTTGGGAGTGAGCAGCTTGCCAGTGCCATGGCTGCAGAGCAGGGCGTGTATAAGAACAGCTGCCCAGCATCAGAACAGAGGGCTAAGGCAAAGACAGGGCAGCTCTGACACCAGATTACTCTGGGCTGTCCCTGAAGTATTCTGGCCAAATCAGACAAGACCAGGGATTCTTTTTCCTTTCCTTTTTTTCCCATTAAAAGCCCTCCATAATTCCCATGGGGGGTAATTTCAACATTCCCCCAAAGTTGTTTCATGCCACAAAGAGACTTTTTTTCTAACCAAAAAGTCAACTGGAAGTCAACTGCTCACATAGGAGGATATTTTTATCAGCTGAGTCAACTGGCAAGCTCAAAAATAGTCTTTGGGGCTGTATGCAGCCAATGGACCATATTTTCTTAGAATCATAGAATCATAGAGTTGGAAGAGACTGCAAGGGCCATCCAGTCCAACCCCCTGCCATGCAGGAAATCCAAATCAAAGCATCCCCGAGAGATGGCCATCCAGCCTCTGTTTAAAGACCTCTAAGGAAGGAGACTCCACTACATTCTGAGGGAGTTTGTTCCACTGTCAGACAGCCCTTACTGTCAGGAAGTTCTTCCTAATGTTGAGATGGAATCTCTTTTGCTGTAGCTTGCATCCATTATTCTGGGTTCTGTTCTCTGGAGCAGCAGAAAACAAGCTTGCTTCCTCCTCAATATGACTCACATCCCTTCAAATATTTAAACAGGGCTATCATATCACCTCTTAACCTTCTCTTCTCCAGGCTGAACCTTACATTTCTCTGTGTTGAATTTCATTTTGTTAGCTTTGGCCCAGCTTTCTAGTCTATTCGGGTCATTTTGAATTTTGGTCCTGTCCTCTGGGGTATTAGCTACTCCTCCTAATTTGGTGTCATCTGCACATTTGATAAGTATGCCCCCAATTTTGTCCTCCAAGTCATTGATAAAGATGTTGAATAGCACTGGCCCCAGGACAGAGCCCTGTGGGACCCCACTGGTCACTTCTCTCCAGGATGAAAAGGAGCCATTGTTGAGCACCCTTTGGGTTTGGCCAGTCAACCAATTACAAATCCATGTAACAGTTGCCTTGTCTACCCACATTTCACTAGCTTGTTTGCAAGAATGTCGTGGGGAACTTTGCCTTGATTATTATGTGACTATGATGATGGAGACTAAGGTTTGAATTTCCACTTGGCCTTGGAAACCTACTGGATGACCTTGATCAAGTCACATTCTCTCATCCTCAGAGGAAGACAAAAGAAACCCCCTCTGAACAAATCCTGGCATGAACATTCCATTATAGGTTTGGCTTATGGTTGCTATAAGTCGGAAATGACTTGAAGGGAGACAACACCAGCAGAAGCAACAAGAATAACAAGGATTACCCCTGATGCCTTGTCAGAAAACAGAGGTCCTACAGCACCAACATCTGAGTCAGACTCTTCAGGAAGGGTGGGACCCAATCCAATGCTATGGTCCAATAGCAGAACCACCAATTAAAACTTCAGGAACACCCCAACCCACCCCAAAATGACATCTGTGGCACTCTCCATGGAGATTATCAGATGGAGGGGTAATGAGAGGAGAAGGATGGGAGAGAAGTGCCATGCTCCCATACATATTGCAAGATCGGGTGAAGATTATCAGACACATGGCATTTATCTGATGATTATCCTCTCAATGAAGAGAAATTGTCATGTCATTTCAGTATTAAGAGGTTATTCCATTAATAAGAAATGGAAGTAAATGACAGGACAATTATCCTTCATTGATGGGACAATCATGAGATAATTATGATGTCATCTGATAATCTTTGTGCAATAGTGCAATAAGCCCAGAAGCATCACACTTTGCTTCCATCCTTCTCCTGTCATTACCTGATAATCTTCCTGGTCATGGAGGATCTTGAAAGATACCATGACTATTGATACCAAAATCCACTGAGATTGTCTGAGACATTCAAGAAGTATTTTGATTTCCAAGAAATCTACCATTATCCATAGATGGTCATAGCATACAGATTGTCAACTGAATCAACCAAAGTCATTTCTGTCCTGAGAAAATTGGATTGTAAAGAAAATTATGGATCTAATTTTGATATTTTGCTCAGAGCACGAAAATCTATTAACACCCACCGTGCATATATATATATATATTGTAGATTGAAGCACAGAGTCTACAGATGTTCTTGCACATCCGTACAAGCTGTTTACACAAGAAAGCATATAATTTGACATGTACAACACAGACATCTAGGCAAGCATCTAAATTCTTCCAGAAATTATACACCTATCTTAGCCTTGGAAATGCCTAGAGATTTCATAAGAGTGTTGTACACTGGATTCTATTATTGGTATATATACACCCACCAGTATACCAGGGCTTAATAGGTGCAGTCAAGGAAATGAAAACCAAAAAATACCAAAAAGCATATGAAACATTATATGATGTGAGAGCAAGTGTGGTTTTTCAGCTGAACTATGACTGGAGACCAGGGTCTGAATCTCTGCTCAGCCATGGAAACCAGCTGGGTGAATTTGGCAAGTCACATCGTCTCAGCCTCAAATTAAGACAAAGGCAAACCCCCTCTGATCAAATCTTGCCAATAAAACTCTGTGATAGGATCACTTTACTTGGAAATGACTTTATAGCACACAACAACAACATCTATGGTTGGTGTTCTAAATC
>NC_056523.1:38477034-38569012 GCF_019175285.1 Sceloporus undulatus | reverse complement strand
GCTTTGGGTCACTTTGGAGGTATGCTGTTTAAATGATGCATGCAGCTTAAGAGGCTGGAAGCCATGCCAAAGCCATGCTCCAGTCCTAACGACTGGAGCACAGCTTTGGTGTAACTTCTGGCCTCTTAAAATGTGTGTGTCATTTAAACAGCATACCTCCAAAGTGACCCAAAGCAGCTTTATTTTGGCCTGTCTGTTCAGACCCATTGTTATGTAGATAAAGATTGTCTTCCAGTCCAAGCCCCCCACTATCCTAATTTACCAGTGTTACCCAAAGTTGGGGGGACTGGGGGAGTACCCACTATCTGTCAGCATTACTTCAAATGTTGGGGAAAATAGCTTTTGCAAGTGGCTTAGGTAACTTTTAGACCATTTGCATCTGTATATACCAGTACTAACTGAGGAAAACACCAAGTAATGGGTACATTAAGAGATTTTTATTTAGGAAAATATCATACACACATGAAATAGCAATTCACAGAGATACAGTATTCAGAGCTAACAGAAATGGAAATATGAAAATGGGATAGCAGAGTTGTAGGAGTTTTCCGGGAGTTATATTGAAGTGGAGTGGCTCAGACTGGGAGCTCTGAAGGCAACACAATACACATCAAAAGGTATATGATGACTGTGTGTGTAGAGGCTAGGTTATAGAACCATATTTCTACCTAAAAACTAGCCCCAAGCAATAGACTATCTGGTCAGGTAGCAAAAGCTGGATGTTTCCCCCCAGAAATTGACAATAGGATCCTGGGTGGGTTGATGGCTTTAATTTTAGTGTGACAAAAACAGTGATTGGATCAGGATATCCCTGAGATGGACAAAGATGTTGTCAGCGCAACTGCTGGGGTCCAACAACCACGAGTTCTGGGGTTAAATCAGACCCTTGGAGCAGAGCTGGCAAATTTCCAGAAGCAGAAGCGTGGCTCCAAAGTCCAATTGGGATGACAGCAACTGGATGTCTTCCAGGAACTGCAGCAATGCAGGAACCTCCGGGGACACACAGCAAACCGATGCTGTAGCTTCTTCTGATAAACCACCAGAGAAACTAAGTCTCCCGAAGTGCTCTTTATTCACAGTGCTATAATACAAAACCAGATCTCTAAAACTCCAAACCATACCAATCCAACTCCTTCTACAAACCCACACCACACCCTTGCAACCCCTGGGCTTATATAGTCTCCAGACCATGTGGTCTCTCAAACCCAGTGAGTTCAAGTGTGTAGCCATGTCATGTGTCTCCTGTGCAATCTAGACACATGGTTTCATCATCCATGACTACGTGCACTTGGGCATTGAAGTGTCCTTGAGCCAATGAGCTTCAGCTGTGCTGATCAACCTTGCCACTCTACTGAATGCTCATGGCCAAACACACACACATCAAGCATTTCCCTGTGTGCTGTGTTTTAACCCTTCAAATCCCTGACAAATGTTTGGCTGGGGACACAACAGGAGGTAGGCAGAAAAGTTGGCTTACTGCTTTGGGTGTGTAGAGAACATTTGTCTCAAGTTGTGAGAGATTACTTGGGGAAAGGAAGGAGAACTTAATTGGAACTTAATAGGTTTGATGGTCTTGTTTACCTGGATGTACACATGCCTTAGGACATACTCCTTTTTTACTTGAAACTTGACCTAGTGTACATGAAAGGTCATAGCTCTCTCAAAAACATATCTCCAGATATGAAATATGAAAATATGAGGACCCCAAAATATAGTGCAAGGTATTTAGAGGTGCTAAGACCAGGCAGGAGATGCTGTGACTGACAGGGTCTGTTCTCCTGCCAATTGGGACATATCAGATTGGCCTTCTCATCACTGTCCCTCCAGCAATCTCCAATGCAAGAATCAGAAGCAGAATCAAGGAAGTGACAGCCTTGATCTTGCAGGACCAGAGCAGGGCTGTTCATAACATAGTGATTTAGAGCTTTACCATAATCACCATAATTCCAAGTTGATTTGACTGTGATTAACAAAAAAAAATCTTGATGCTGTATTTTAAATCTTTTAATTTGTTTGCTTGTATAAATTATTTTGTGTAAATTTGGTTAGTGACTTTAGAGCTTGGCGCTAACAATAAAAAAATAAAAAAGTATCATAATTGTATGGAGTCAGTGTGGTGTAGTGGTTTGAACATTGGACTGTGACTTTGGAGACCAGGGTATGAATCCCCACTAAGTCTTGGAAGAGCACATTACACTGTCGGCCTCAGAGGAAGACAAAAGCAAACCCTTTCTGAACATGCACAGAGAAGGACAACCAAAATGATGAAAGCTGTGGAAATGATGCCCTATGAGAAGTGGCTAAAGGAGCTGGGTATGTTTAGCCTGGAGAAGAGATGGTTAAGAGGTGATATGATAGCCTTATTAAAGTATTTGAAGGGATGTCACATTGAATATGGAAAAATCTTGGTTTCTGCTGCTCCAGAGAATAGGATCTGGAACAATGAAGTCAAGCTACAGGAAAAGAGATTCCACTTAAACATTAGGAGGAAACCTCCTAATAGTAAGAACTGTTTGACAGTGGAACACGCTCCCTTAGAGTGTGGTGGAGTCTCTGTCTTTGGGGGATTTTAAACAGAGGCTGGATGGCCATATGTCAGGGTCCTTTGATTATGAGCTCCTGCATAACAGAGGACTAGATTGAGGGCCCTTGTGGTCTCTTCCAACTCTATGATTTTATAAAATCTTATGAAAACCCTGTGATTCATTCACTTTAGGGTCAGCATAAGTTGGAAATGACCTAAAGGCATACAACAACAATTGTATGATCCCATTTAGGACATCAAGACAGCTCACAATGTGATTATTTTTTAAAAAAACCCCACAGTTTAAAAATCTACATCAATCAATTACAGCCTCAAACAATTAATGACATTTTTAAAAATTAATGTTTGCCATCAGGCTGAGTTCAATGTATGGTGACTCTATGAATGAAAGACCTCCAATAACCCTGGTCAATAACTGCTCTGCTCAATCTTGAAAACTCATGGCCATGGTTCCCTTGATAGAATTAATCCATCTGTAATTAATTATACAGTTAAAATACTACCCAAACAGCAACAACAAAAGTGCTAAAGACAGTTTCTTCCTAATACTGTTCACACTCTAATTAAAGCAAACTGAGAAGAATGGGTTTTTACAACTGAAAGAAATTCAGAGCTGAGGTGATATATACCACAATAGAAAGAGAGTTTTAAAGCATTTCTTTATCTGTTTCTTATAGGTAAAATGCCTGCCTCTCTGCCTTCTTCTCACAAGCTCAGTGGAAGCCAGCATGCAGGCATGTAAGAGAATATGGTGACATTTCTCCATTAGCAAGTATCCTGTTGTAACAGTGGAAACAAAATAATATGCCCAGCTACAATATCTTAAACCTGACTGTAGAAACAAAGGAGCTTAAGTTTTGACCAATAAACTGGCTTACTTCTTCCAGCTTCAATTCTGGATCCAGGAAGCCTCCAGATGTTATCATAACTAAATCGCCACAGATCTATGTGGGTTGCCACTGCACTCATGCATCCCAGGTTGAAGCCTCACTTAGCCAGCACTTTTTCAAAGTCAGGGAGCTTCCAACTTCAAAAGCTGGCCGGCTGAACGAGGCTTCAACCCAGGATGCATCCAGGCAGCGGCATTCCATGTAGATTGATGGCGATGTAGTTATGATAACATCCGGGGGCATCCCGGATCCAGAATTAAAGCCAGAAGAGGTAAGCCAAGGGATAATCTCCATACTTTTTATATATTAAAACACTCCCTTAAGTGCTAGAAGCACTTACTACACCATCTGAGCATATGAGGCAATAGTTTTGTTCATACTGTGATTACAGCCACCAAGAACTGCTGCCTCCAGCCTTCCATGATAAGGCTAACTGCCTGCATTTCTTTTTGTGATCCAGTGGAGAAACTGATAGCAGAATTCCACTTCCTCCAGGCAATCCTTACTATAGATCCTGATACTGCTCACTTCCCCAAAAAATCTATGAAAGTTTTCTTCACCTTTTTGTCTTTGGATGGTGAAGCAAATAGCAAGCAGAAGGTTTGTTGTGGTATGCCTTGATTATTATGTGACTATGATGCTGGAGAATAGGGTCTGAATTTCCACTTGGCCTTGGAAACCTACTGGATGACCTTGATCAAGTCACATTTTCTCAGCCTCAGAGGAAGACAAAAGAAACCCCCTCTTAATAAGTCCTGGCGTGAACATTACATTATAGGTTTTTCTTATGGTTGCTATAAGTCGGAAATGACTTGAAGGGAGACAACACCAGCAGAAGCAACAGGAAAAACAAGGATTACCCCTGATGTCTTGACAGAAAACAGAGGTCCTTCAGCACCAACATCTGAGTCAGACTCTTCAGGAAGAGTGGGACCCAATGCAATGCTATGGTCCAATAGCATGACCACCAGTTAAAACTTCAGGAACACCCCACCCCCCCCCCCCCCCAAATGACATCTGCAGCACTCTCCATGGAGATAATCAGATGGAGGGGTAATGAGAGGAGAAGGATGGGAGAGAAGCGCCATGCTCCCATACTTATTGCATGATCGGGCGAAGATTATCAGACACATGGCGTTTATCTGGTGATTATCCTGTCAATGAAGAGAAATTGTCATGTCATTTCAGTATTAAGAGGTTATCCCATTATTAAGAAATGGAAGTAAATGACAGGACAATTATTTTTCATTGATGGGATAATCATGAGATAATTATGATGTCATCTGATAATCTTTGTGCAATTGTGCGATAAGCACAGAGGCATCGCACTTTGCTTCCATGCTTCTCCTGTCATTACCTGATAATGTCCCTATCACCTGGTCATGGAGGATGTTGAGAACAGGCAGCTAGGGAGGGCTTTGGGTTGCTGCAACTGTTTCTCTCTACAACCAGGAGAGCACTCCAGACATTACTTTCCAGTGCCTAACTTGCAATGCCTCGTAAACCACATTTACTTGTTAATGGCCATAAATGTGAGTACCAAAGTTTATAAGACTGTAAGTCCAGTTTAAGTCTTGTAACTACTGGATAGAATTCCAACCAATATGTTTCTGGAAACATGGTCAGCCTATATTAATGTATATGTCTAGTCCATACTTATATTTTATGTACTGCCCCTTTTTTATCTCTTCTTTTTCTCCCCCCCCCCCTTTTTTTTGGTATCTAAATTATAGAAAATATTTCTGAATTTCATGGATTTAAAAGGACATGTGCACATTTTGTGCAGTTCTGTGTCATCTTTTATCCTCTTTTTTGGTCCACTTTGATGGGGGCGAGGTGCATAAGTGGACATCCTTCCATCATCTTTTGTCCTAATGTCAATCTTTGCTAGGATGTCTGTTGCCTGCTTTATATTTTCTAATGTCAACCTTTGCTAAGATGTCTGTTACCTGCTTTATATCTGGGACCTTTCTCTCTGCACAGTTGTGGTATTATGATTCCATTTTAACTATCATGGTATCACCAAATGAAATTCAGGGATTTTCACCTTAGGGAGGTGTATTCAGAATTTGCAGCCAGAGAGTTCTAGTGCTTTTCCACACTATGAACCCCAGGATTCAAAAGATGTTCTAAAGGCCACCAAAGTGAAATGGTAGTGCTGTAACTGTGTGGTGTCACGGTAACTGCATAGTGCTTTCCTCTTCATTACCTGTATATTTATCCAGTGAATGTAAGGCATACTTGTTATTGTTGCATGTTTTCCAGTCATTTCTGTCCCTAAGACAAACCTATAACAGGATTTTCTGGGGCTGAGAGTATATTGAGCTTATTGCTCAGAATTTTAAACCGGCTCCAACCTCCTCAGCAGGAGCCAGGATGTGGCATGGAAGCGGGGATTATCGCACACTAAACCACCAGCTGCCATCGGACAAGTTCCCAGCCAAGTCCAAGCCACACTCCACTAGAACCTTTTAGAAGTCAGAAAGCTTTCCAACTTCTAAAAAGTGCTGTTGGGGCACAGCTGGGACCCAAGCTGATGGTGGCCGATGATTCGGTGATGATTTAGGGCATTATCACATGGCGGAATTTGGAAGGCCAATGCAGTATGATCTGCAGTGTAATCATGAGGTTTCACATGTTTGCGTGAGAGGTTATCACATGTAATTGAAGGCAATGCTAAGTCAAGTCGAACCCAATCCAGCGTCAACTGAGAGATGTGTAAATTCGGGGAAATACAGAATTTACAAATCCTGTTCCACTCCAAAGTTGCATTCAATTCAAATTTGGCAGTTATGGAACACATGTCTCAATCACCCTTGGTTTGCCTTCTAATCAGGCTACAATTCCCAAGCTCCTCTGCTGACTGCAATTTTCTCTCCTGTGCTCCTTGGCTACTCCCTCTGGGAGCAAAGGGGCAGGAAAAGTGAAGGTGACTGTGCTGCCCAGAGAGGGGAGGGAAATGCTCTGGCCTCCCCAAAAAGTTAAAAGACTGGCACCAAAATCCACCTTTCCTCCCTCCCTCTGGGTGTAGGGGGCTTTTCTCTCAGCCTTGCAAAGTTCCTCTTGGAGTTCTGGAGTTATTTGGGGGATGAAGCAGCCCTCCCCACAGAGACACACACATACTGCCTCCCTCCCTCCTCCTGTGGCTCTTTCCCTTTGCAAACTCATCCTCTCCAACTGGAGGCAAAGGATTGGCCAGGGCTCTCTCATTCTCTCTGGCGATCCTGTAACAGGTTTTCTTGACAGGCTTATTCAGATGGGGTTTGCCATTGCCATTTTCTGAAGAGGCTGAGAGAGTGTGACTTGCACCAGGTCACTCAGTGGGATTCGATCCCTGCCTTCTAGAGTCATAGACCAATGCTCAAACCAAGTACAAGGTTGCTTTGGACTAGTTTTGAATTGATGAATTGCCTGCATAACGTGAAATAAAGGGTAATGAATGAACAAATAACATGAATTGTCTAAACAGTGTGAAACAAAGGGTAATGAATGAACAAATAATGTGAATTGCCTAAATAACGTGAAATAAAGGGTAATAAATGAGCAAATAACATGAAACAAGGCAAAATCGTGGGAACCGGAAGCAAGCCCCACCGGAAGTGTAAAAAGTTCACCATCCGTTTCTGCCCTCACTGCGCATGTGCAGGGATGCTAATTCGAATTCTAGATTACAAAGGGTACGTACTCATATGATAATTTCTTTTGCATTCACACTACTTTGGCTTTGGGATGGGCGCTGTATTCTTCTGTGGTGTGATAGCCATCCACATAATTGTGTTCATTTCCGAATTGGCCCTACTTTCTTTTCTTTTGAAATTGGGAGACATTCCTCCCATGTGATAATGTCCTTAATGTGTGATAATCCCCAGGAAGGAGGGGAGAGCACAGGAGGCTGGAGCCAGTTTAAAATGTTGAGTGATAAGCTCCTATGACTCTCCCAAGGTCACTCAAGGGGTTTCCATGGATGTGTGGGGGAATCGAACCCTGATCTCTAGAGTCATATTCCAACACACAAACCACTACACCATGCAGGCCCTGTAGGGCATATTTATATTCCTGGTATCTGAACCTGTAAACTTTTACTCCCATATGAGCAGAGAAAAATAATGCTCCTTGCCAATCAAAGGGATGTTCCTCTTTGTAGCTGCCCCTTTGTCAGTGACTATAAACTAGCATTGCCAGATGGAAAGTTAGTAAGAACTTCTTATTGCCAAGAAGCTTTAATGGCTGTGTAGAAGAGGGAATTTCAGCAGATGTTACTTGTTCATTACAACAACACTTACTGAAATTCCTTCTTCTATACTGCTATTAACAGCACAGGAGCCCTCTCGAGTTTTCCGTGTGGCAACTGTACTTAAACATTCTACCAGAGCTAATAAAACAGGCTCCAAACTCTGAAATACCCCAAATACCACCAGCACTCTAGACACCTGGATGTTGGCCTCTATGACTGCTAGTTTTAGAATCCCAAATTTATATTGGAGAAGAAGAATGACAGTGTATAATTAAATGAAGAAAAAGTTAGAATGCAGGGTGAGAATCATACAGTTCTTTGGCCACATGTGGCCCTTATATATGGGGTGGGAGGTTTTTGTGCAGCCCTGAGCCATCTGGACCTCCAAGGCCTTCCCAAAGCAGATTTTTTTTAAAAAGAAAATATGTGTCAAAAAGACTTTCCTGACTGAAAATCATTCCTAGGGGAGACAATTTTGTCCACATAAATTTGCCTCCAATGCCTTAGATACATTTCCAACTTAAGGCAGACCTATCATGTCAAGATTTGTTTAGATGAGGGTTTGCTTTTGCCTTCTTCTGAGGCTGAGAGAGTGTGACTTGCCTAAGGTCACCCAGTGGCTTTCCATGGCCAAATGGGATTCGAACCCTGTTCTCCAGCATCATAGCCTAACAGTCAAACCACTACAGTACACTGGCTCTTCCACACATAAATACGTACATTTATTTCACACACACACACACACACACACAAATAATCCAGCCAAAAATAGTTTTTACAAGTGATCAGGACTGACTTCCCATCTTTACTGACCCTTTCAGTGTGTTTGGTGAGGGTCAAGAGCAGCTGGAAATGGACTTCAGGTTACCTGTGGTATAAAAGTTCCACTTCTATAAACAGCACATTTTAAAAATAAAAATAATATATTGGCAAAACTAGGAATAAATGAAATTGAATTTTCTAATCCTACTTAAAGTAAAAGGCTCTGTAAAGATATATTTAAGAATTGGTCTTTCTTCTGGGGGGCAGGGGTAAAAAAAACAGTGGTCATGTTTGCTTCATTCTAGTGAAAATGCCTAACTTGCAATGAAAACATGCAGCCTTTTTTTCCTAAAGTCTTTGCAAAAACTATTATTAGATTAAGCTGTGGAGAAAGAAAAAGAGGTAATTGGATTCACATTACCAGAGATATGGGAAACAAGCTGGCGTATGACTGAATAGTATAACTGTATCAGCAGTACTTTGAATAATTTGGAAAGTACATGAAATTTTTCCACATCATGTTCCTCGGCCTACTTGGAAATAGAAAACACACTTTGATACTCAAATGTTGAAAGAACCCATTTGTAAAGAACAAAATAATGAAGGGGTAAAAAGAGCCATTCAGTTTTGCTTAGCTTCCTGGGTTTGGTTCAATGAACTCAGCATTTATCTCACAATAACATGGTGAGGTAGTTTGGGCTGATAGATATAACTTGCCTGAAGCCACCTAGTGAACTTCATAGCTCAGTAGCAATTTGAAGCTGAGTGTGTAATAAATCCCTAAATAGGGGTCGGAAGATAAATATGGCACTCTGATCTTCAGGAAAAATAAAAGGAATCATGGAGTTGCTTACAGATGATAAAATTAAAAGAAACTTGTATTAGAATTCCATCTATGCTTTAAACTGTATCTTCCCTTCCACTCTTCTTATCTCTATAATTATTTCCCTGGCTATCCTCAATACTGCAATCTTCCCAGTGTTCTGTGGATTTGTAGCAGTAATAGTATGTGCCTGTAGACATATGGCGGCCTCATGAATTTCATAGGGGTTTTTAAGGCAATGAATAGTCAGAGGTGGTTTGCTATTGCCTGATTCTGAATATAGCCTACAGCATTTGGATGTCTTCAAAGAGAAGACAGAATTCTATAGGAAGTCTAGTTTTATGCATATTTGAAAAGGAGTTGTTCTTAATCTTGACTGATATTTAAGTTCTGTCTGTGGATCTAACAGAGCATAAATATCTGTCAAGATTAAGAACAACTTTTCTATAACATGCATAAAAATAATATGACCATAGATATCTGTCCTCCGTTTGAAAGCGTGTGCTAATGGATGGGGTAACCAGTCCACTTGGATTTTTAAAGTAAATGACCAAAAAAAGGAGGCATTCAGACAGCAGAGTGAGCAGGCACATACATCATCTGGTCATTGTCTTCCCCCACTATGATAATGTATACTGTATTTCTCCAATGATATTGTAGTAATTATTCCTACATTTGTATCTATGTGTTTAAGTATAGATACATTTATGCATATAAATATTTGAAAATCCCAGTGCTCTTTTGTCTGCTTTTGGGGGGGGGGGGAGTGATACACTGCCTCATTTTTTGGCGATACAAAAAGTGACCCTTCTCCCTAAAACAGGTATTTTCAAATATTTATTTATACTACCCTTCCCAGGAACACGGGATTGACACAAAAATACAACAAAATGAGCACTACTTTCTAGAATTAAACACAAGAAAAATACAGTGGTTCAGAGCAAGAAAAGCAGATAATAACTAGTGTTTTGAGTTGGAACAATGTGAAACATTACTTTTCAGATGCAGATTGACTCTTTGCTGTTGTAATAAGGCTCTCGCCTCTGACCTCCTGAAAGTTTTCTGTTCATCATCGATAATCTTTAGACCACACTTAGAGAAATGCTGCAGCAACTCTTACCATGAAAGGCCCTGCTTGCAATCTAGAAGGATGTGGATCCTAGCTTGGTAGGAAGCCAGCCTTCTGAGCAGTGTAAACTGCCTGCCAAGAACACCCAAGTAAAAACAGATGCTGTGCAGAAATGTTCAGAATGGATAGGCAAAGAGAAAAAGAAAGAAAGAAAGAAAGAACAGATGGAGAAATGTGTAGCATTTGCGGGTCTTGAAAACAGTTTTGTTAACTAAAGTGATGGGAATTTTATTATTCCCATTTAAAAAAGAGTGGGACAATGCCCAGATAAAAGGATGGTGGCAGAAATAAATAGAAAAGCAGTGAAAGCAAAGATTCTAGTTTCACTGATCGGCTATAATATGATTCTCAGGAGGAAAACAACTGATCAAATATTTCCAGACCACATTCCTAAAATGAAAAGTAACACACAAACAACAGCATCAAAATATTTAGTCTCGGGGGGGAGGGAGATGCTCCCATTTTGACAACTGCACTTTCACACTGTCCATGACCATTCAGTGCGTTTCAGAATGGATCAAATTTGTTGTGTTGTTATAATATTCAGTGAAAGAGATGAATATCAGAGACTGCATCTCCCTATACAAACCTGCCAAAGCCCCAAGATCTTCAGGGAAAGGCATTCTCTCAGTTTCACCATCATCACAGGTTGCCTGATGAGGACACAAGAGAGAGCCTTCTCAGTGGCTGCTCCCACCCTCTGGAACCCCCATCCATAGGAGGCTAGGCTGGCCTCCTCTCTGCTTGCCTTTCATCAGCAAGCAAAAACATTCTTATTCAGTCAGGCTTTTAATATGGGGAGGTGTTATAATGGGGGGGGGGTGTAGTTATGGTTTGTGAAGTCAAAGGCTTTCATGGCTGGCATCCATAGTTTTTTGTGGATTTTTTGGGCTATGTGGCCATGTGCGGTAAATCAATTCTCCTTTAATCCCAGTTTTGGGTGGTCACTGAGTGGGCTATAGATGTTTCTTAGGTGCCCTTTTCTTACCAGCAGTCAGGGACAAAGGAGTTCCTGGCTTGAGAAGACTTGATTAATTGCTGGCAGATGAATTATTTTCATTTGCCAGCAATTAGTCTATCCTGAATCAGGAAGTCTTTCCCATCCCCTGGGGAAAAAAACTTTTATCAGGAGAAGAGCCTGATGTGATAAAGTCCATAGCTGTTAGATAAACATTTCCTTCTCTCTTTCTCTTTCTCTCTTTCTTTCTTTTCAAAATATGAGACACCTACAATATATGTCATCAGATTCAAACATTAATTTCTACATGTGTTTAATGGTGAAGATTAAGGAAGGCAGGGATACTATAAAATGTATTGGAGATGACAGGTGATGGATAGCCCCAGTTGGTTTCTGCACTCTCCAGTATGATTCCATAGCTTCTAGAAGCTGCCTGTTCTAGCTTCCCTCAGTATTTTGTCATAATAATAATATTTTTTTATTTTTATCCTGATCCTCTGCGCAACGCAATCGAGGTGGCTTACAACATTAAAATATACATTCCAATAAAAAGACATTCCATATCCCACAATCCCCCCTTAAAACACAATTAAACAGTTAATAGTTTAAAACATCACTTAAAATAATAGCAAACGAACAATGAGTTCAGCAGAGTCAGGGTAAACAGGCTGGGCTTTCTTTTGGTGGCTGGGTATCTATTGAGGAAAGGCCTGTCTTAATAGCTTTTTAAAATGTCATGGACATCTAGGATATGTTTGGTAGAATCTAATCCTATCTGTTTTTGAATAGTTACAGTGGCATGGAAGGATGATTTCTAGACTATAGCACTCATTCTCATTTTAGGAATTTAGATATTAGCAGCAACCATTTCCCCTGGTGTTCTTTCCCTTTTCTTGCACAATGTAGTGTTCTCCTCCATATATGTATGAGGCTTTTCTAAGATGGTGCAGGAATAAAATGTGTAAAATTCAGGTTGAACAAGTAAGAGGTACTTCTTGGATGCTGGTCCTGGAAAGAAAGGGACGGATACAGATTGATGGTTTGCTACTAATATTCCTGGCCAAGTGGTGGCCTTAGCTGTTGCCTTTGCTAGGCATGCTGAGCCTTGAGTTAAACCATTTGTTGCTGCCAAGTTTCCAGAATTATGAACACTGAATAATACAAAGCAAAGGGAGCAATTCTTCTGTGACAACATTGCCGCTCTGTTTTTGTCCTCAAGAATGGCTCCCCCTTAAGTAACACCTCATTAATCACTCTGGTTTCTTGTTGATGTCATCATCATTACACAGAGGCCATAGTAGATGAAAATATTTTGTATTTTCATACTCCAGCCTCAGCTCTAGATTGGACCAATTTGACTGAATGCATGGTTATAATTCTACATGCCCAAGTCCAGGTGCTTGATAAATGGCCTAGTATTTTTTTTCTCCGCAAGCCTATTATTTTTACAGACTAACAGGACCTTTCATAAAGACAGCTGTTCAATCTTCTTCAGTATCAAACCCTCTCCTTCTCTCCTGCCAAGGGAAATAAGCACTATGGGGTTGCAAGTGAAAGACACAAAAGGATCACACAGAGAAGAATTACTGTATGATCTGGATTTGAATCTGTCACAGCAAGGTTATAGTCACAAGAAATGCCACAAGAAGCCATCCTTTACAAAGTCAGTCCATTGGTTCATCAGGCTGTGTACTGCCCATATTTTTCAAGGTTTTAGAGAGGACACTTTGCAAGCCTGCCTGGAGATCCCAGAGATTGAATTTCCACTGCTAGATTTGCCAGTTCAGGATTATTTGATGCCATTAGATTTCTGGACCAAAACCTGAGACTAAGTAATAGCCACTGCTGACTAAGTATTATATGTTAAATACCTACCACAGTTGCTCACTGATTCTCTTTCAAACTCACACACATACAGAGAGAGGAGGGGGGACATACCTGCATGGGCCAAATAAAATGTCCTCCCTGTGTCCTCTTGGTGGGGAATCATGGCCAAACCTTGGTTCTGGTGTGAACAGTCCAGATAATGTTTGTTCAGCACCGAACCTGGGGTATAGCTCTCTTAAAATGGAATAAAAAACCTCACATTTTGATCTGGATCTTCTATAAGATCTGGAGCCCTCACTGCAATGCCAAATGGCGCACACACACACACACCACTGTAACACCTGACATGGGTTAGAATACCCTGTCTGCATGGTCAGAATACTCTGGTGCCAGCCTGGAGTATTTTGAGCCCAGATAACAGGGAGAGGCTGGGGCAGCTTTGGGCCCAAAATACTCCAGGCTGGCACCAGAGTATTCTGACCCATGCAGACAGGGTCAGAGAAACAGAGGAAGAAACCATATTTTCTTGTTTGGAAATTGAGACAGAAAGCTCAACTACAGGAGCTGTTCCCAGATCATGGTGGTGGGCTAAGGAACATTTAACTTAACCTACTTGCTTCAGAAGCGGGAACTGGCAAAAACACTTCTGAGTGTTTCTTGCCTAATAAAACTCTATGAAATTCATGGGGCTCTCATATGTCAACAGTGACTTGAAGGTGCGCACACATGCACATACACATTTGTTTCTAGCTGGAAGGTGGATGCAGAGCATAGCAGAGGGTGACACTGCACTACAACAACAGACAAGGAAAGAGTATGCTAACTAAGGCATAGTACAGACCGCCTTTTTGCGCTGTGCTGGCGCCGATTTTAGGGTTAGGTATCATGCGGCAACTGCACGGTTCCTAACCCTAGCATGGCATGGCGGCACTACAATGGTGGCATCCTGTCCATCCTAATGGCACGGCATGGGTGTGATGTCTGCATGCCGCCTCAGGATGCTTATGGCAGCCTGGCGGCGGCACAAAAAAAGACCCCAAAACAGCCCCCCTTTCTGCGCATGCATCATTGGCGCGGCAACCAAACAACTGTGCAAATGATACAGAGGGGAAAGGGGCTGCCCCTTTCTCCTCTTTAGTGCCGGCCCCACCAGGGTGCACTGGGCACCTAAGGCGAAAGGGCACCCCTTTTCCAGGCATTTTGCCGCTTCTCTTTGGCCTGGAAAAAAGCCATATTGGGGCCACAGGGGCTGCTGGTGAGGTTGCCCTGGACGCAATCTGACACGAACACGGACAGCTGCAGGCCGGTCCTTTGGGGCGGTCTGTATTGCACCTAAGAGCCTTATCACACTAGGCAATTCCTGCTCAGAAATGGGATTTCAGAAGTAGAAAAACCCCGCAAATGCAGGATAATTTAACCTCCCATATTTGCAACTTTCTTCTACTTTTCAATTCTGTTTTGGAGCAGGATTCACCTAGTGTGATAAGGTCCTAAGTAAATACATAGATCCCCTAAAGCCGTGATGGCGAACCTATGGCACCCGTGCCACGGGTGACACCCAACGCCATTTCGCCAGGCACAGGGCAAGGGAGAAGGCAGAACGGGCATGCGACTGCCTGTTCCGCCTCCTCCCTGCCATTTCAGGCCTCTCGCTGTCTCTCTGAGACAGCGAGAAGCCAGAAAATGGCGCCTGGGAGAAGGAGAGAGCACGTGCACACGTCTGGCTCCTCCTCCCAGCCATCTTCCCTCACGTCTTCCCTTTGGTCCGCGCGAAAGGGCTCCATGGAGACCTTTTGTGCAGAGCGAAGGGCTGCAGAGAAGGGGGCTGAGATGCGTGCCCAGCCTCCTTCTGCTCGGCCTCCCTACACTCCGCGCGAAAGGGCTCCATGGAGCCCTTTGGTGCGGAGTGAAGGGCACAGATAAGGGGACTGGGACGCGTGCCCAGCCTCCTTCTCCTCGGCCTTCCTTCACTCCATGCAAAAGGGCTCCATGGAGCCCTTTCGCGCTGACCAAGGAAGAAAGGGCGGGCGGCCTCCTGCTCCTGCCCTCGGGGCTTCACCCGACCAGAGGTGTCCGTAGAACACCTCCCGAGGATGGGAGCAGGGGCCGCCGGTTTCCTCTGCTTCCTGCCCGCGGGGCTTTGCCAGGCTGGAGGTGTCCTTCGGAGGACACCTCCAGCCTGTGGAAGCCCCGCGGATGGGAGCAGAGGCAGCCGGCTTCCTCCTCCTCCTGCCAGCGTGGCTTCGCCAGGTCAGAAGTGTCCTTCGGAGGACACCTCTGGCCTGGGGAAGCCCCGAGGACAGGAGCAGGGACTGCTGGCTTCCTCCTCCTCCTGCCCATGGGGCTTCACCAGGCCGGAGGTGTCCTTCGGAGGACACCTCCAGCATGGGGAAGCCCCGAGGATGGGAGCAGGGCCTGCGGACCCTTTGCTCCTGCCCCCCACGGGCCCTTACTGATCCCCAGATGTCTCTGAGAGACAGCTGGAGACCAAGCGAAGGGCAGGAGGAGCAGGCACGCACCTGTCACCCCTCCCCCAATTTCCCCCGATTTCCAGCTGTCTCTCAGAGACAGCTGGAGACCGGGAAAAGGCGCAAGGGAAACCCCCGCCCCTGGAAAGTGGAAGCCCCGCCCTCAGAGGGTGGAAGCCTCGCCTCTGGCACGGGTCTCCCACCCCCGGAGGGCGGAAGCTCCACCCTTGGCACGGCGATCTAAAAAGGATCGCCATCACTGCCCTAAAGAGTAGCAAGGTGCTGCTTTGCCAATTGAGCTGGAGATTTGTACATGGATCTTTCTTCTTCCTGGGACTGAGGTTACCAAAACTAGAGAATCTGCTCCCTCATCTCCCACCTGGAAGTAATTGATGAATACTGGAGACTCAAAGCCAAACCCTGAGACATGGCAACCTTATTCCCCTAAGGACCTGTATGTATGGCCCAAGACTGTAAGACATTTCAGGAACAGACTTCCATGGAGAAATTGAGTTTCTCACTGTAAAGAGTGGCTGCCCAGACCTTTCCTAATTTTTCCAGAACAAGGTTTAGTCATCAATGTCTAATCTAACATTTATTAGTCCACCAGAGCCTGGACCCTGAAAATTGCAGAGTCTAGAGAGTGGATTATTGAGAAAGTTCTTCCAGGGATATTTGGAGCATATGGCTCTCTCCAGCCCTTCTGCAGTGCACTCTACTGGCCCTATCCACCCCCACTCAGTATCCTTTTCTGAGTATCAAAGGCTGCAAGCAGTGTATGGAAAAACCAAATAATGGCCTTTGTAAATGTTCTCTAAAGGGAAACGAGTTTAGCAGAACATGAATAAAATGCTGTGGAGAGCAATCTTATTATATGTGTGTTACTACAGAAGAACTACAAAAACATCAAGACTCAACCAAGCAGCAATTTCTTCCTACAGCTGAAAACTAATGTATACAGAGAGAGAGAGAGAGAGAACACAGTAATAAGTTTATGCTGTTGGGTGAGGATTTTTGCTTTCTTTTCTTTTTCTTTCTTTCTTTCTTTTCTTTTCTTTTCTTTTTTCTTTTTTCTTTATTTTGGTTGTCTGCAATGCTTAATGGCAGTTCGTTACATGACCATGTAAAGATTAGTTTCTTTTACAGAGGGAACTGGGAAAATAACTGAATTGAGAAATTTGGATGAAAAAATAAAAAATAAAAGGGAGAGGGATGACAGGCAGTTTGTTTCAGGGTGGCTATTTTCTTAAAATTTAGGAAATTTAAAATTTCAGTAAAAACCTGAACTACACATTTTCATGGATGTATACCTCCCTTACAGATGTTAATGGATAATACAGTAGACTCTTTCCATCTGTGGGGGTTCGGTTCTCCCCCCCCCCAACCCCCATGAATAGCAAACACCACATGGTGGTCTGTGGCAATCAAAGCTGGGAATTGCCAGCTCATCAGCAGAAAGGATCCACTGTAACTTTCTTCCAATAAGCTTTTGTTTTGCATGTTATTGGTTCTTTTTTGGAGTTAAGGGCTATAAAAATTAAATTCAACCTCATGAATTTTTTGATTTCTACCTTGCTTTGCCTTGGCTGTGAAGGCCATCTGCTTCTACTTTTAGAACAAGCAGAGTTCCTCACTACGTCTGATCTGGACTGAGATCTGGTTAATTTAACTCTTAAGTTTTTTGCACGGGACTTGAAGAATGGGAATGGAGTGGAACGGAAGGAAACGGAACAGAACGGAAAGGAGGGAACATACGTTATCGTATGGGAGAACACGCCGATACTTCCAGGAGTCCCTAATCCATTCCCCAACCATTCCACAGCAGCCAATTTTGAAGAACGGTTCTGAACAGTTCTTCAACTGTTCACAGCACCAAAGGAGTGCCTTGAAGCCGTGACACCATGGCTATCACACCCTTTCCAGGTTGCAAAAAGGAGCTGCATTTAGGAGCTCCTTTATTCACCCTGGAAAGGCCAGATTGGGGCTGCGGCGTGTGGTTGCTGTGGCCCTGATCTGCAGGCTGCCTCTTAGGGCGGTCTGCACAGCCCCTATGTGAATCTTACTTCAGTAGTACTAAACTATGGTTTAAGGAGAACATTTAAAACATCTCCCCAATAGGTTTATTTGGATCACATCACTTGTTGTAACTACAATATATACTAAAACAAATCTACTTCCTTTTGGTTGCCTCTCCATTTAGATTTGACATCAGATTCAATACTTGCCCCTTTTGTGTTTGTGTATGTGCCTTCAAGTCATCTGTTTACTTATGGTGAGCCCATGAATTTCATAGGAGATTATCATACAAATCTCCCCTCCCACCAATGTGCAGCTTTTTAAACAGCCAGAACAGCAATGATTCTTATCACATTACCATGCAATAACAAATTGATGACAGGTTGTCCATGAATCCTATCACACTACCATTCCATTTATTCATTAGCTATCAAAGATTAATCAGTAGGGTTTGTACAGTGAAAGCCTTTTAAATCCCATTTTTACTGCCCCAGATGAAATTGTTGCCTCATCAGCACTAAGAAGTCTTGCTTTCAATGGTGTGTGTGTCCTTGAGGTGAAGGCCCCTTAAAACCTCTTTCTTCTGCCCAAGAAGGATTGCCTCCTCAGCAGGAAAACGTCTTGCCTTCATTGGGAATGGGGCAGGGTGCAGTGATACCATTTTAAATCCCCTTCTCTCTGAATTACCATACTTCAATAATGGGCTACCTGCAGGATTTATAGCTATTCACAAGATTTTCCCGGGATTTATCATTCCAGCCCCTGTCATGCTGCAATCACACTTTAAAAAAAATGGCAACCTACCACTGTTATTACAGCCATCATCACACTGCAATTGTCTTTTGCATGACTGGGGGATACTGCCCCCATCACACTCCCTCCCCTTCCCTTCCTGTCCCTTAACTCCACCTTCCCTCCCTCCCCAGCATGCCTTTGTCTATTTTTTTACCAGCTTTTGTCATGGTATTTCAGAACTCTGTAGCCCTGATTTAATGTTTTAATTTTAAAAAAAATAGTTGAGGAGCTGTGAAACTGTGCAAAAGCCTTAGGATTAAAAAAAAAAAATAGGGGAAATGGGGATAATGTGACTGCCATCGAATGGATGCCTCAGGATGGCTTTTCTCACTCAGAGCATCATGAAATTGGCAGCATATTCATGGCTTTCCCCCATGAATGAGAATGGACAGCTGGAGGGGGGGACATATATGGAAGGAAACTGGCATTGTGTATTCACCATCACTGATGCCACTTCCCTCCCAATGAAATCATGGTTTAAAAGCTGCATGCGAGCAGTATCAGCAGCACAGATTAACTACAGGATACCTACTGCCTAGCTAAAATGTGGTGCGATAAGATCCGTCAATTACAGTTTCAATCCTGCTTCTATTCCACTATTGAAGAACTGTGTGATAATCTCCTTAGTCAAGGAACACTCAGTGGGGATTTTGCCAGTTCCTTCCACGGAAATATAGGAGATTATCACACTCAGGAATCCCAGCAGGGGAGACGTGGGATCTAAAAGATGAAAACGGATGTTATCACATTTACTCATGTCCAAGCTGTAGGCAGCCCATATCCACTATGGCAACCCATCTACAATCCAGACTTCTCCCATGGCTTTTTCAAGAATGAGATTTTCCCATTCTTAAAAAAGGGGCGGGAGAAGTCTGGGATGCAGATGGGCTGCCCGAGTGGATACGGGCTGCCTACAGCCCAGACACAGGTAAATGCGATAACATCCGTTTTTATCTTTTAGATCCTATGTCTCTCCTGCCAGGATTTCTGGGTGGAATGATCTCTATAGCCTACACCACTTTGATTGATTGATTGATTGATTGATTGAAAGTTTATTTCTATACCGCCGTTCCTACGATCACGGTGGTTTACAGACAGTACAAATATAATACAATACAGATTAAAAGAAACAAACATCCCAATAAAACACCCTGATTAAAACCAGCATAACTATTAAAATCCATATAGAATCAATCAGAATTACTAAAGAGTTAAAAATCCAATGCGATACAGAACAACAATACTACACACAGTACATGGGGGAAACAGTCAGGACATGTGGGAGAAAGCTTGACAGAATAAATGAGTCTTCATGTTCTTCTTGAACGACTCCAGGGAGGGGGCTGAGCAGAGCTCTTCAGGGAGGGCGTTCCAAGATTGCGGGGCTACCATAGAAAATGCCCTTTGCGCAGTTGATACATATTTTGTCTTGGGAACGCTCAAAAGATTTTTTTCCCCTGACCTGAGTGTGCGGGGCGGATTGTATGGGGAGACGCGGTCCTCCAAGTACTCTGGGCCCAAGCCATTTAGGGCTTTATAGGTAACGACCAACACCTTGTATTGGGCCCGGAAGCAGATTGGAAGCCAATGCAGGTCTTTCAGTATCGGTGTTATGTGGCTGGCCCTGGAGCTACCAGTGACCAGCCTAGCAGCCATATTTTGAACCAACTGCAGCTTCTGAGCTTGGTACAAGGGTTGCCCCATGTAGAGCGTGTTACAGAAATCAAGTCGAGAGGTTACCAGTGCATGCACCACTGTTTCAAAGTCCCCCCGGTCGAGGTAGGGACGCAGCTGGCATATCAGCCGAAGCTGATAACAGGTGCTCCTAACTGTCGCATCCACCTGAGAAGTCAGGTGAAGCGACGAGTCAAGGAGCACCCCCAAACTGCGAACTGAGTCCTTTACGGGGAGCGTGACCCCGTTCAGGACTGGTGGACAAACCTCCTTCCCAGGACCAGGAGAACCTATCACAAGTACTTCCGTTTTCTCTGGATTCAGGCTGAGTCTGTTTTCCCTCATCCAGCCCATTACCGACTCCAGACAGGCATTGAGCGGAGACATGCCATCCCTAGTCACTGCATCAGTCGGAGACACAGAGAAGACTATTTGGGTGTCATCAGTGTACTGATAACACCGCGCCCCGTGTCTCCGGATGATCTCTCCCAGCGGCTTCATGTAAATGTTAAATAGCATAGGGGACAAAATCGCTCCCTGAGGGACACCAGATGTAAGGGCCCTCTTATCGGAGCGACAGTCCCCCAGCTCCACCATCTGGAATCTACCCGAGAGGTAGGAACGGAACCACTGCAAAGCAGTGCCCCCGATACCCAACTCTCCCAGGCGATCCAGAAGGATACCATGGTCGATGGTATCGAAGGCCGCGGAGATGTCCAAGAGCACTAACAGGGACATGCTACCCCTGTCCGTGCCCAGACGGAGATCATCGACTAAGGCGACCATGGCAGTCTCAACCCCATAGCCCGCCCGGAAGCCGGTTTGAAATGGATCTAGATAATCCGTATCCTCCAAGACCCTCTGCAGCTGGGAGGCAACCACCCTCTCGATCACCTTCCCTAAAAATAGCAGCAGTGACACAGGCCGATAATTGTTTCGAATTAGGGGGTCAAGGGAGGGCTTCTTTAATAAAGGTTTTACGATGGCCGTTTTTAAGTTCGATGGAAAAAGGCCCTCCCTGAATGATGTATTAATGATGCGACACAGCATTTCTGTTGTCGCCGTTCCCCCTTGAACTGCCAGCCATGAAGGACAGGGATCGAGAGAGCAGGTCGTCCTCCTAATGCTGCTGAGGATCCTGTCCACATCCTCGGTACTAACAGATTCAAACTGATCCAGTATAACTGAGTCCACGGAAGCACTGGACGCCTCTACTCGTGATTCTGAACAAATAACAGCGTCAAGATCGGCGCTTAGCCGAGAGATTTTATCTGCGAAGAAGTTGTTAAACTCGTCACAGCAGGCTTTAGATGGCTCCAATAATGGGTTCAGGGGGGGAGCCACTTGAGTGAGCTCTCTCACCACCCTGAACAGCTCTGCTGGACGCGACTCCGCGGACGCAATACGTGCAGCATAGAACGAATTCTTAGCTGCACCTATTGCCACTCCGTAGGCCTTCAAAAGAGACTCTAGGAGTGTCTTGTCGGCTAAGTCCCGATGTCTCCGCCATTTGCGCTCTAGTCGTTGCGCAGCCCGCTTCCTTGCCCTGAGATCTTCCGTGTACCAGGGCTTTTTATTGGAAGCAGGCCGGAAAGGACACTTGGGAGCGATGCTGTGTATAGCCCTGGAAAGATCAACATCCCAGATGTTGGTCAGGGCATCAACAGAGTCGCCGTCAGTTCCAACCAAATAGCCCTCTAGGGCTTCCTGGAACCTTTCAGGTTCCATCAGCCTTCGAGGGTGGACCATTCTAATAGGTCCGCCACCCCCAGGGGGGATCTGGACAGTAGCCTTGATACTAGCCTCCACCAGGAAATGGTCCGTCCATGACAGGGCAGAGATATTAGTTACCTCTGCCCACGGAGACTCCATGTCCGTACAGAAGACAACATCGAGTGTATTACCGGCAGAATGAGTAGGCCCTGTGACCAGTTGGGACAGGCCCATGGCAGTCATGGTAGCCATAAACTCCCGAGCTGCACCAGTTGGAACCTGTCTGGCCTCGAAGGGGATGTTGAGGTCCCCCAGGACAAGAAGCCTGGGGGACTCCAGCACCAGCTCCGAGACCAGCTGTGTCAGCTCGGCTAGGGAGTCTGTTAGTGCACGGGGTGGCCTGTAGACCAACAGAATCCCTGGCCTTTAGGGTCAGGTATATATACACTCGCTATATACACTTGGTCTTGTGTGTTGATCTTCCAACCAACTACTAACCAGGGTTAACCCTGCCATGTTTCCAAAGCCAAATAGGATGTGTTGCCTTTAAGATGTTTCTACCCTAGCATTATTTTATTCTGATCTTACATACCCGTAACATTCTATGTAGTGAAAATTTCCAAGGGTACAGCACTTACCCCAGATTTTATTTCCTTTGGAACAAGATCAGCATAAGCGTACTGGCATTTTGTATTATTTGTGTTATTTCTGTTTATACAAATTCGACATAGGTACAGGTACAGTATTAAATACTCCAACACTTGTACCAAAGTTTACTACTTCCCCATCAGATTTCTAGGAGAGAGAGTCTGCATCCTAACATACTCCAAGTTCTCTCTCTCTCTCTCCTTTTCCTACCTCTCTCCTTCATGCTCTTTGCCTTTCTCCCAGGCTGCTATTTTTGGCATGTACATGAATGACATAATCCCCAGGAAAGCAACTGAGGAGAAGGCAAAGAAAGAAAAATATATACCCTTCCACAACAGTCGGTGGTCATTTCCTTCTCATTCAGAGGGCTCTTCCAGATTGGTGTAAAGAATCATGAGCTCGCATGATACAAGGCCTTGATTTTGCTGGGATTTGCTAATAGTTGTTGTTGCCTCTGTGTCCACTCATTCCTTTCTTTTTGGAAGCTGTCTGTTAGTGATGTTTTTTTTTAAAATATGCACAAGCACTCTTCCAAAGGATTTTTAAAAACAACAACTGGGGTCTGGCTTGCTGGAATGGTCCTATAGTTTGAAGGGCAATTTTATTCCTCTTTGAACTTATTTTAAAAAATGTTTACAATTGGGATCAAGCTGGATCTGCTGAAATGCTGTCCGGTCTAGCTATTCTCAGCCAACCGCTATTGGCCTGCATCTTTTGAACAGGATGACGCCATGCCAGGGGGGAAATGGGCCTTTCTGCCCATGCATACAGCCCCTAGGACTTCCTAGAAAAGCATTATTAATCCACATCTTAATCTATAGCTGGAGGATAGGGGTGGAAGGGAGGCTGGAAGAAGTCTGGAGGAAGCTGGGTAGGCAGTTTCACTAATGCACATCCAGATTTCATAATGCTGTATAAAAGTGACTAATGAGAGATCTCTTCTGTACCTTTAGTCACAATGGACTCTGGAAACCTGGACAGATGTGTCTTCTTCTTAAAAGTACAGTGTTTCAAAATAAACCCTAATTGTTCTCTAACATAAACACCATGTGCTTCCCCTCCAGAGTATGCTAAAGATTCAAAACTAACTGTCTGGACTGCTTGAAAAATGGAAGCTTTTGCTGCAATCTGTCCTGGGAAAGAACCCATCTTTTACGTAGGAATAAAATAGCTCTGGTTTTCCTCCCCTCAGAACTTCTCTGGATATTCTGTGAAAAGGAAAATGTCACGTGTTTCTTTTTAAAAAACTGAGAATTTGCACAACAGATAGAGCAACAAAAGGAACTTTCACTCCATCTGTTTTCCCCTGCTTAGTGTTCCTAATAATATAAGATGCCCAGCCAGCCACTCTGCCCATCCAGACCTGCCTGCAGGTATTTCCATTAAGAATCACCAGGTAAGGAGGTATTCAGGAATATAACCCCTCAACCCACAGTGCCAACATATTACTTTGGTGTATTAATAGATTGTTGAAATTCACCAACATAGTTCTGATGACGGCCACTAGGAAAGATGGCACTGGGGTGGGACTAAATGGAAGATAAGCTTTTAGCACTCCTTGAATCTTTATGAAGTGAATATCCTTATATACAGAAATAACACCATTGGCCATGAAACCCACTGGGTGACTTTGGGCAAGTCACATGCTCTCAGCCTCAGGGGAAGGCAATAGCAAACCTTCTCTGAACAAATCTTGCCAAGAACCCCCCATCATAGGTGCTCCTTTAGTTCACCATAGATTGAAAATGAAGGCACACAATACACACAGACACACACAACAGAGAGGTATCTGTGTTTGAGTGAGTTCTAAGGCCTGTAATAGTACTTAAAAAAAATTCCCCACTGAAAGGGCTGGAAATGTGTAAAACAGTCCTGTGAGGAGAGAAGGTATTTATAAGCTATGGGATGCTGACTCAGATCTGGGAGGGAGGACTGGATGGAAGAGAGAATAGAATGCAATATTGTGGAGAAGGGTATGGCCAGCTGGCTAGAGAACTGAACAAGAGCACTCCATTCTTCAACATGTTGCTACAGAACTCCTTTTCAATGGCTCTCAGTCACAATAGTTAAATGCAATAAGCTGGTGAGGCCTCTTTTAAAATTTCTTCCAGAAATAAAGGGATTGATTGAGTGACTTCATGCTCTTGTACATGCTTGCCAGAGGTATCTTCTTAACCACTTTAAGAGGAAGGATGTGCACAAACACACAAACAAACACACACGATTAGACTGCAGTAGAAGGAAATAGGGCTATTCTGTCAGCTGGTTCTCCTTCAAGAGACTCATATCCTTAATCATTCTATCACTTATGTGAACTGTTTCCATCCCAGCAGCTGGTTGTTATAAAAATAGTAACTTTAAGAACTGGTGAGATTTTTGCTTTCCTTCTCTCCCATCCCCATTTCTTTTTTCTTTTGTGTAACTTGGGAGGTCAGTTGTTGTTTGCTTCAATTATGGCAAACCAGGATTGCCATTGGTCAGGGTTTTACAGGGTTTTCATGACAAAAGGAGGTTTGCCATTGCCTTCCTCCAGGGCTGAGAGATGGTGACTTGCCTAAATTCAATGGGTTTCCATGACCAAGGAAGAATTCAAACCCATTTTAGTTGTGGTCCAACACTCAAATCACTACACCACTCTAGCTCTTGGAGTCAGTAAACTCATAAAAAGACTCATTTCACAGAGCCACATGAAAGTATTTTCAAGGAGTCCTCATATGGTAGCCACAATGTATAGGCAGCCCTACCTATTTATTTAGTGCGTTCATACCCTTAATTTCCACCCAAGAATCTTAGGCCACTATATACGAGGGCAGCCCAATACCAGATATCCAGTGTATCCAGTATCCTCACAACAATGATGTAACTTGGGTTAGGAAAAGGAATAGTGACAGACACAGTTAGTCAGGAGTTTCCTAGTCAATGGGCATGTGTCTCATTCATCTAATTACAACAGTCTATTCTTGATACTATGTGACACTAACTCTGTCCTGTACCACTCTACTTTTATCTCAAGTTTTGCATCTAACTATTTAATTGCTCTGGCAATTAAGTACAGTATATATGGTTGTTGTTGTTTTATTGTTTTGCCTTACAGTTGCTGTAATGGTTTTACAAAATAAAACATATGTCCTTCATAGAAACACTGTGAATTTGCAGAGGACAGGGAATGGCTTACAATTTCAAGAAAATATAACTGGTTTATATTTGGATTTTTATCTCAACCTTGTCAAAAACTCATACATTTTTTATTCATATCATAAAACTGGAGTGATTTCAAAACTGCTGTGCATGAAACAGATAGTTTACCAACCCATGTTAAATGTGCTAAATTCTGCTGGTCAAATTAGACAAGACAGATAAATTGGTAGACATGCCACATAACAATGTATACTTAGGCTGACAAAGGAGTATTTGAATTTATGAGCCCCAACATAAAATGACATGTTGGAAGTTGGCACTGACAAGAAACCGTACATCTCACTGAGCGTTTACAGTCTCTCAACTGTCAAAACCTTGCTAATAGATATTTCAATGTCTCTGTTCTCCACTCTGCAGGAAATGTTCCCATAAGCAAACAGAGCAGTTGCTGCAATAAGAATTTGTTCTTTTCTGACTTCTACCCAACATTCTGCCCCACTACTTTAGTGAAATCTGTGTCCCATGGATCTTAAAGTAATCCTCATGACTAACTCATTTTGTTGGTAACAAATTGGACAGTCACAAATAATATGAGTTTGGGTAGAGCATGATGTACAGTCTGTCAGTTCCAAATTACTACAGTCTACCACACATCCTTCTATGTTGCAGCATGAATACTTTAGCATGATGGAAACCAATTTGCTTTGAATGTGTTATCTGAAGTTATGGAAATTATTGGGATGAAATGTTTTCAGGAATGACCCCCATGTGTTTTGAAGCCAGATTTTGATAGACATGTTCCTGAATTATTTTTTATTTATTTTTTGCAATAGACTAACCAGTTTACCACATCACTCAATTTCAAAACCAGTTCTCCTTCCTGTATATATAAAAAAGGAAGTTCTTGATCAATTACATCATTTATTCATTATTTCAACTGCTGGCTTGTTTGTGTTCTTGCATACAGAATTATTCAGTTAATTACAATGATATCAAAGCCATAGCAACAGAAACACATAAGACACTAAGAAATAATAGTGATCTAGTGGTATCTTGTGAACATATGCTGCAAAATATGAGGCAGAACCGTTTGTTGCTTTTTAAGATTATGCTGCTAGCAGGAAAGTCTCTGTGTGAGAACATCTGCTAATCAACCCTGACAATATGGAATGATTTTAAAAATTAAATACTTTTAAATTCTCATAATTCTGTAATGTCTTATTCTTTTCATCCTAACTAAATTTTCTCTTTAGTTTCCAAAAGATTGATTTGGTTTCCACAAAATATTTAACACTGTAAAACTTAGGAAAGGAAAGGAAATATCTTGGACGTGACTAAGCTCACATTTGGAAAGGAAAAACATGAATGAAATTGAAACATTAAGAAATGCCATAAGGAATGTTTCCAATTAAAGGGGAGGGGGGTAGCGATGGATATCAACAACATTAACAATATAATTAAAATAGATCAGTTACAGCATATTATGCAGAAAGAACAGAAATGCAGTGATCAGTTGATAAGGAAAGAAAAGGTTTCAAAATACAGTGAATACCATGAATAGTGTTTCTGCATAATAAAAATCCAAAGATTTGTTTATTCATGCTCCACATTTGTAAGCTTTAGGAATTCCTCCTGTAAAGGTGACTGTTCATTTAAACTTTCACTTTTGCCTCTTCCAGCTTCCAGATTTGCTATGTCTTTTGTCTATCTTGGCCAAATGTAAAACAATTTAAGGCCCAGCCCAAAGATCAGCACTACTAGCATAGGTTTAAAACATGGATGAATGCTGTGCAGTTTCCAGCTATTTATTATTATCTGAAAACCTCCAGGAGTTTGTTCTTTTAACCTTCTGAGTGTGTGGTAGTTTTAGTTTCTAATCAATCTATGCTGATTTTCAGCTGCAACTGAAAGCATAGCATTGCATGCTATGCCTGACATGCATATGCTGACATCAGAGCCATAGCCCTGCATGGAATGAGTTTTTGTGGTCTGGGACTGTGTGAACAAGAAGAATCACCAACTAACTAAAGTATATCAGCTTCTAGATTAAGGGCAATGATAGCTGAATGTTAGTATAGAGGGGCAAGTACCAAGAAACCTGAATAGCAGCCATAGTCCCTGCCCTCCTCCACTTATGCTTCCTTGGGTTTGCTGGTTTAATATTTTTAAACCATCCAGTAATCAGAATTCTGTGACTGCTACACAGAATACACAGATATATTAACAATATGAATACAACAGTGCAGCAATCATGCAATAAAACAACAGCCTGAATCCTATCATTACACCCACTTTTAAAGTAAACCAATTGAATCAGTGAAATTTACCCATATGTTGACTAACAGTTCAACAATTAACAGGTCTACAGTACTTTGTTTGGATTCACATCATTTATTGAGGCAGCAGAGTAAAAATCCTAGGTAAAACCAGCAGCCAAGAAGAACATATAAAACTGAATTGAAACCAGCAGGAAGGTAAGTTATAAATCTGGATCCTACATTGCAGATTCCACAAGCAAAATATAGAATTGTGCCAGCCAGCCATACTGGTGTTAGCCTGGGTTCCTCCAAGGTGAGGTAGCAATTGCCATAACATTTATGGATACACAGGCAGTCTGAGAGAGGAAACTGAAGGTTAACACGGACTGACTGTGTCGTGTTCATTTAGTGAAGATAGAAGCTGCCTATGGTAAAATCAGAAATTCAAGATTCAAAGAAACATTGAATTATAGCAAGTGCTTTCAAAAGCTTATTATATTTCATCTGAATAACACTGTGCAGATTGCAGTTTTAGGCCAGAATGAAAAAAAGAGGTGGGTAGAGTGAAGGAACCAAACAGAAATAATAATTTATCAGATTTTATCAGAACAAAGTTTTGACTGGCAATCTGCACTCTACACTAGTTTCAGTCTACCCTCTCCTCTGCTCTAAGATTATAGATTAGGCAAGTGGACAAAATCTAAACATCCATCTTGATCCTCATGCAGCTTTATTTCTTTCACCCTGACCATCTTTCCTACCTTTTTCTTTGACCTGCAGCATTTTTATCCATTTGCTCATCAAGATTCCACTTGCAAACATTCACAATTCAGTAACTGGTGCCCTTCCTTTTTATGTGGTCAGATCCTGGGGTGGCGAGTGGTTCCTATGTCAGTGGAATAGTGAATCTACTCTGGTTTTTAGGTCTCAAACACACTGCAGAAATAATCCTGTTTGAAACCACATTAACTGCTCTGGCTCAGTGCTAGGGATTCCTGGGAAGTTTAGTTTATTGTGGCACCAAAGTTCTCTGACAGAAAAAGCTAAAACTACAGTTTCCAGAATTCCCTAGCAATGAGCCAGGGCAGTTAAAGTGGTCTCAAGATGGATTGTTTCTGCAGCATGTTTGGACCTTAGTCCAAAGAGTATAGAAGCTATCCAAGGTTCTAAAATCTATTCCCAGAATAAGTTCAGCACTTGAACAGGTCATAGTTGGAAACACCCAGAGTATATCATTGGCATCAGAACTGCCCACCTTCCTGCCCCACCACAACCTCTTTTTAAGGACTGGGGTTGGACATTATTTCTCGACTTCTTCTCAAGTAACTAGTTTATCAATCATTTCTTGTCACACAGCCCTAAAACCAGATATTTTTTACTGTATTATGGCAACAGCATGCTTCAGCTAGAGGAGGAACTCAACAGGCGCTGGGATCACATAGTCAGGTTGCTTTTAGAGACTGTTTTGTTAAGGATTGTATCTCCCTATACAAGCCTGTCTGAGTTTTAAGATCTTCTGGGGAGGGCTTTCTCTTGGCCCAGAGATCACCAAAGGTACATTTGGTGAGGACACAGGAAAGAGCCTTCTGAGTGGCTGCTCCCAGGCTGTAGAAATCTCTTCCACAGGAGACCTGGCTGGCTACCTCTCTGCTCTCTTTTCACCAGTCGACAAAGATCTTTATATTTAAGCAGGACTTTGATACTTAAATTAAGGGTGTTTGAATGGAGTATGCTGTGTTTTAGATCTTGTGTTTTAATCTGGTTTTAACCATGTGCCTTTGAAATAAATTGCTCATTTTGTAACTATTTTAAAGCTGAATTTTGTTATAAATTATAAATTTTGTTATAAATTATTGTAAGTCACTTGGGGGTCCCATGCCCCCAAAAGAAAGGTGGAGTATAAATGTATTAGATAAATAAATGATTGGTGACTCTGCAATGCAATCTCTAGTTGAGCAAAGGGGAAAAGCTTGTGAGACAGCGTGAACATAATAGAAGCATGCAGGAAAACCTTATAAAAACCCAAAGGCCTCATTGCTCTAATAGCAAATGGGAGAAGGAGAGAATGAAGAGAATACTTGATGGAGTATTTTCCACCAATACACTCCCCCTTTGCCCCTCAAGAATCAACCCAAAAATATGTTGCCTGAAGAAAAAGACAAAATGCCCTTTTCTTCCATATACATTTGACGGTGCTAAATAAAGATATGTCAGGTGCCCATTCCCAACCCACCTGTGCAGTCTGACTGAACTGGTAGTTGACTCCCACCAGCGGTGGGAAAGTATCCTCCAACAAATCTGAGGAAGTAAGATAGTCAAGGGAGCCCAGAGCATATTTTGTGGCATAATCCCCTTTCTCCTCCAACAGAAGGAAGCAGCTGGAAAATTCAGGAGCAACAGCCAGAAGGCTATGCCCGTTCCTCCATCTGACCCTGTTCCCCTGCTTCATGCTTCCAGCTCTTCACAATTCATTGGTCGGAAGGAGAAGAGGAGTTGTGAAGAGTGAATGGATAATCTTGCTTGCATGCCACATCTTGTGGAATGGAGCTGGGAACATGTGTCTTGGTCTGAAGGTAAAAGAAACTGCTACCCTTGATACAGTATAAGGTTGGGTTATAAACACCCAGGTGCTCCCAGACTAAAGGTCCCTAGAATTACCAGTTGAAAGACACTGCGAAGCTTCCCCTGTTTAAGGGATTTTCTGTGGCAAGAAAGATGATGGAATCTTTTCACTTGGAAAACACAAAGGGCTAGAAATAAAAAAATGGTGCCTTGACCCCCTGTAAAATTCAATTAAAGAAGCAAGGAGATAGCACACCACAACGATAACATCATTGCTTGAAAGCAGTGTGTGTGTGTGTGTGTGTGTGTGTGTGTAAGATTTTTAACCCAAAATGTTATTTTATTTTATAAAGGCATTTTATAGAATATTTTATTTCATAAAATAAAGACTTTCTAGGATGAAACACATAACACATGGTCACTTCTACATTTACATCTTGGAAAGGTAACATTTCAGGTTTCTCATGGGATGTTTTTGTTCAGTAAGATTCAGTTTCATCAAGAGGACTACTTCTGTTCCTATCGATGGCAATAGGAATTAGGTCAGGAACTTCAAAGGAAAAAGGGCTGTGCTCAAAATCTTCAGAGGTAAATAAAAACCTACCTTTAATCCAGGGTTTTTGACCTTTCAAGTTCTCCCTGTGTTTGCACTGTGAGCTGTGATTTCATTGCTAACCTTTTCTGAAATAGAGATGAGTGGAAAGCAGCCCTGAGCACCTATGCATTGTCTTCTGTGTTCTCTTTTGTTGTGAAAGGAGGCCCATAATAAGGGATTTATTTAAACACTGTAGTTGTAATCCATCCAAATTTAAGTATCCTTAAATTTCAGTGTTGGAGATTGAAGTCCTTGAGCAATTCACACTGAGAAACTAATGAAGATTACAAGACACTTTTTAACTAGACCAGGTCCTGACTTAACAGTCATTTGTGTTGCCCCACAATTTTAATTAATTTGAAATATTTTTTAAAGTTGTATCCCTGCTCATACCATAGAGATTTGTTAATAAGGATTAATGGACAACAATAATGGAGAAGGAGTTTATGTTTTATTTATTAAATTGATAACCCATCATTCGCATTTTGGCACTTGGGGGTTAACAGGAGTAAACTGAAATAAAAACAAATATAACAACATTTAAAATGATCAAATCACAATTAAAAACACATCAGTAAAAAGAAACAGTAGTACCTGACTCCATTCAGCAACAACCTGGCTTAAAAGTTCATTCATTCATTTATCCATCCATTCCTTTATTTATAGCCTGCCTTTATCCCAGGCTAGGACTCAAGGTGATTTACAAAAAAAAGGCAAAGAATACAATAAAATCCATGTCAATGTTCTGTTTGAATAAAAAGACCCATGCTTATTAGAGAAAGACAACAGAGAGGGTTCTAGCCTAGCCTTCCTTGGCAGAGAGTTCCAGAGCCAAGTGTACTTCTTTCAGGTTCTACTACAGAAAAGGCCCTGTCCTGCGTACCCTGCTACCCATCCTAAAAAGCAGGCCACAAAACAAAGCCTTAGCATACAAAATTTGAGCAAAATTTAGAAACACATTCTCTTTCTGATACCCTGGTGCTAAGCAAATTGCATGAATATCAACAGTTCATACTCCTGAATGAACTTGATTAGCTTCACCCTAATGTGAATATTTTAAACTTTATTGTAGTTACTGGGGTTGAGGAGTGGCAATGTTCTAAGTTTGATTGTAGAATGTGCATTGGGAGAAAGGGATGTTTAATGTTTCCTCCAATACCATTTTCTAGATTCAAATCCTTCACATCCTAAAGTTATTATCAGTCCCACATTGGTGGGGCAAAAGCACCATCCACATGCATGCAGTGTGACTATATATATAATTGTACTCAGATGCTAGAAAGCCAGCATGGTGTAGTGGTTTGAGCATCCAACTATGATTGGAGGCCAGGGTCCGATTCCCCACTCAGCCATGGAAACCCAGTGGGTAACCTTGGGGGAGTCACTAACTCTCAGCCCCAGAAAACCCTGTGATAGGTTTGCCTTAGGGTTGCCCTAACTTGGAAATGACTTGAAGGCACACAACAACAGCAGCTATAGTGCTGACAGCAGCCTTGTGAAGTTTATTTATATTAAGAAAATGAAATTAAATCTTCCACCCCATCCCTACATCATACTCCAAACAAAACTAGAATTACTCATCAAGCAGTTTCAAATTACTAATCAACCCAGTATATCAGAGGGGGATCTCTGCCCCCATGGCTATTTTCGACATTTGATTTAAGTGTCCTGGTGCTCCTTCACACTATGCAATTATAGCACTGTGATACCACTTTAACTGTCATGGTTCCATTCTATGGAACCCTAGGATTTGCAGTTTAAGGTTTATAATTCTCAGCCAGAGAGCTGTGGTATCTCATCAAACTACAAATCCCAGTATTCTATAAGATTCAGCAGATATTGTGGATTTAGTGTAAAGGGGGCCCTGTTATTTTCATCTTCCTATCATAGCTGAAGGCCAACTTTCACATCCTATGCCCTCACCTCCTGGGTGATGTATAATGTAGTTCCTTTTTCTGCCACAATGGGGAAAAAGCACAACAGGGGTTCATTTCCACTATGATTTAAAGCGAATTTCTGGTAGGTTTATGTGACCATTGTTCCCAATTGAAACCGGTTCCGATCATACTATGATTGGTTTCTGTTGTGATAAAGCAAAGCCAAAAAAAAACCCCCCCCCAAAAAAACAGTTTTTTCCAGACACTAGTTTCCTAGCGGTTCTTTTGAAAAGAATCAATTCTGAAGTGTGTTCAACAAATGGCAATGACAGATCTGAATCACATCATTCTGGAGGGGAGGGACTAATGGCAGAGGGATGTTTATCACCCTTCCTCAGTTTTTGGTAGATCCACCATCTCCCCCCCCCCCCCCCCCAGCACTGGCTTTGTGCTTGTGGTGTGACCTATGGGTGCATAATTTTTTTAAAAAATTGATAGAATATTCGATTTATTGATTTTGCAACTACTTGCAATCAGGAATGAGGCAAAAATCAATGAATCGAATCTTCTATCAATTTAACATATATATATATATATATATATATATATATATATATCCCCCAAGTCAGGCTGCGCAGGCTGCCACTTACATCACTGATGATGCACAGATGATTGATATGCATTTTGAAGCAGCACAAATTAGTGGGGACAACAAACATTCAACAAAGAAGTGATTACAAGGGGATAATGAAAATATCAATTTTCATAGTGGGAACGACAGACCTTTTGGAATTGATTCACCAACACGGAGCAAAGGCAAATTGGAAACTGTTTTAAATGTAAGTGGCAATGAGCCCCAGGAAATCCAAGCCAGTTTCATTTCCTGCCCTTCTGGCTTATTATCATATCTGAAAAGTTTCACCAATTCCCTGTAATATCCAAGGCATGAACAAAAAGTGCCTCCTTGGGTATTCAAGTCAGTGAAATAATTTTTGGAAGCAGCTACTCAATTGTAAATTTCCCTCATTTACAGCAGACTCCCTCAGCTGGGCATCTTTCAAATGTGTTGGAATACAACTCCCATCATCCCCAGCCAACATGGGACCAGATTTTTGGGAGGGGGTGTTGTAGATACTCCATTTAAGCATAGGTTTATGTATGTTTGGGGAACACTGAAAAGAGCCCCTGGCCTCTTGGTTGCTAGAATTAAAATAAGAAGACGTTTCAGGCTATGCATATTCACATATAGGCAAAGAAAGAGTAAAGCAGGGATTTGGCAGGGATTTATCATCTTCCATTCTGGACTATTGTATTCTATTTTAAAATTCTAATCCCAGAAAGATTTGTAAGACTCTAACTGTATGTAAATGTCCATCATTGAATAATATTTCCTACTTGCCTGGTAGCAGAAGGCACCGCTAATGACAATCAAAGTATGCATACATATACAGAGAGAAAGAGAGAGAGAATGATTGAGAGAGAGATGCACAGTACGTGCACTGCACATCCTGTAAGTATAAAAGTCTCTACGGGTTTCTCCAAGCATTTAGTGGAGGAGGCTTAAGGGTCACAAAAGCTTTTAAGTAAGCAAAATTGAGAGAAAGACAGAGTGCCAAATTCAGAAGACTCTATAGAAAAGAATTTGTTTCCATGACTGTGTTATGGGTTTTTCCTTAGGTATCTTTTAACAAATGTTTCCCTTTTTTAAAAGAAAAGAAAAAGTCTCCAGGACTGCTTTCCCTTGAGATGCAACAATAATTTTTGTTTCAGAATTGTGTAGGTGGATATGAAAACTGGGCCATTGTCCAGGAGCGGAAAGACAGAGAAGGCTGAATGAGATTTGCTGAACGGATTTTGCTGCAGTAGGGAGCTTTTGGCTCCATTGCTGCAGTAACGGATGAAAATGCACACACACACACACACACACACACACACACACACAAGTGAGAGACCTGAAAGAGACCCACTGTTGAAAACAGCTCGCAGCAATCAGCAGCAACAAAAATCCCCTGTGTTGGAACTGCACCAGGGCTGAATCTCTGTAGTATAGACAAGGCACCCTTACAGACTTATGACAGGCCTCTAGCATATGTGGAATGAAACCGCCCTAACGGTTTAAAGAATTACCCCACCCTAGTATGCTACTTCTGGTCTAAATACAGCTCCTCCCTCCCTTTGGCAGCAGAAGTCCACCTCTGAAGGCAATTATGGGCTTCAAAGTTTGAAAGGGAAAATAAAAAAATAACTTTAGTGGAGCGGGAGGGATATATATGATGCCTCCTCCTTCTTGGAAACCCAAGACTCACTGCTCCAACTGAGAAGAGTTCCTTTCATAGTCTGTTTCCCCCTCCTCCTCCCCAAACCCACATGTAACGGCTTTTCAAGAAGGGATCTGAGTTACAAGCCAATGTCAGCCTTTCAAAATAATGCATGAGCTAAATGGATGGCACACGATGGGTGGGTGGCTTGGAAATCAGATTTTCTCTGCCTCATTCATAAACAAAAAGCCTCAACTCATGCTGAGCTAATAATATTCAAGTGTAACACACATTCCAGCAACATCAGCATAGGCTGTTGGGAGAGAAACTCTTAAGGAAAGCACTTTTCTTGATGCTGTTGTGGCAAGGATTATCTGTATGTATTTTCCATCCTAAAACGTATGTGGGCTCCTGAAGACTCTGATGATCAGGGCTGTATTCATCAGTATGCTCACAACATCATAAAGGCTCCTACTGTTGGTGACATTATCAAGGAGATTTTTTTTTTCCTGGCAGGGAATGTATATATACATTCTGCTCCTTGTAAAATTCTCCCACAGCTCACAATGTGATTTCCTTTGTCATGGGGGGGGAGAAAAAGTGACTGCTATGTTATGCAGATGCTTGGGAGAGGGAGGGGAGGATAAGATGGTGAAAATCTGTAGAAGAGGAGAGGTACATTCTCTGTACTCAGGCATGTTTTAAAGGTAGCGTAGGGAGGAGTCTGTTTCAGCTCAGGGTGCGACAGCTGTGAAAAAGGCAAATTTCATGCTAGGGATTATTAGGAAAGGGCCTGAAATAAAACTTTCAATCCAGTCATGCCTCCTTCATACAAATGTATGCCACAGCCACATTTGGAGTGCTCTTTACAGTGTTCAAAAAGAATAATGTAGAATTTGGAAAGGATCTCTCAAATAAGGTATTGTGTGGAGGTTGGGAAACGGCAGGAAAAAGTCCAAGGAAGCAGTGGGCTTGGAGTGCTTTCCCTCTGAGGTAACACAGAGAGACTGTGGCTTTTTGATGACTATGGGGATCATCATTATTTGTAAGCATATCTCCCCCATTTGTAGTACTAGATGTGTATGCCTATGTTCCTTCAGGCCGCCTGTCAACTTATGGCAACCCCATGAATTTCATAGGGTTTTCTTACACAAAGAATACTCAAAGGTGGTTTTGTGCTAGAACTTGGAGTTAGCTAGGAATGGATTCTTAAAAGTTTTTCATATACTGCAAAACTAATTTATAGAACTGTCTGAAATGGCAGTGATAGCCACCACTAAAAATCTGCTGAGAAATCCCACTCTATGTCCTACCAGTGGGACATAAATATATTGTAGGGGACTTGAGGAAAGGCCTTCTCTGCAGAGGCACCCCTAACACAGAGGCATCTCTCTGTGTTACCTCAGAAGGAAAGCACTCCAAGCCCACTGCTGGCTTGGACTTTTCCCCACAATCTCCCATCCTCTACACAATACCTTATTTGAGAGATCCTTTACAAACTCTACATTTTCCTTCTTGAACATTGAACACTGCAGGATACCCTTCCTTTAGAAGCTTGATTTGGGCAACCCTGGTTCATTCCAGCACAAAATAAAAACATGACTTTTCACTAAGGCCTGGGAGGTTTGATTCCTCCCCCCTCCCCCCCATCCAGATCTTCATATGCACATGGTTTTAAATTGTCTTAAGCTGTTTTAACTGGTTTAAAATTGTCTTGTTTTAAATATGCAAAGACATCTTGTAGCACCTTTGAAAGGGAAAGAAAGAAACTGGTAGCATGAGCTTTCCTAGATTTGAGACTACTTCCTCAGATGCATGGGGTGGAATGGAAAGTCCACAGGTCGGCCTGTATAAACAGGTTGCATGTAAGAATGTCACCCACCAAGTTATGCATTCCTATTGACATTCTCACACACATACATAGTTCTGTCCCTGGACTTCCAGGCATAGAAATCCACTAGGTGATATTGGTCATCATATTCTCTCAATCTCAGAGTAAAGCAAAGGTAAATCCTGTCTGGACAAACCATGCCAAGAAAACTCTGCAATACATTTGACTTAGGGTCACCATAGGTCAGAAACAAAGGCACACAACAACAAATTTTGCTGGCTATCACTGCACCTTGAGGCAATGAATTCTATTAATTAATTCTGAAAGACTTGTAAATGTGAAAGACTTTTAAGAATCCATCATAGTTAACAAGTGCTAGTACTATAAATTTGGGGGACATACTAACTTCTGTCCACTTTCTCAATACATAAGGTAACAGCATTATAAACAAAGATGAGGATGATCCTCAGAGAAAGAAGGAGGGAGAGAGAATGCATGTAGGGTAAATTTGTGAATGGCTAAATAGAATTTTCATTTTTGCATCTTTTCTGACTCTAAGAGCCTGTACAGACTGGCATTATATGCCGGCCTTAAAGCAGAGTGGAGGCATAGCATCCACACAACACACCCCCACATGCTACCCTTACACTGCTGTCATGTCATGCGCCATTGTGACTCCAAAGGTGCCCTTTCCATGGTGCAAAAAGGAGCCCCCTTTTGCAATGGGGAAATGCCAGATCAGGGCTGCAGCACATAGTTGCTCAATCTGGTGCTGAAAGGGGCAGCTGCAGGCCGCCCCTTAGGGGTGATCTGTTCAGCCCTTAATTTGCTTTTCATGGTACCATTCATCCCCTGCTGAAGGGATGGAAGTGGATTAGTTTAGCAGGGTTAGGGCAGGCTGGCTGAATCACAGTTCTCCAACAACTTGCTGACAACTCCCTGTTTCTTCAGTCTGAAATGAGCACATCACTTTGCCTTCTGGCTTCAAATGTAAAGGCTTTGCGATACTTCATTGTTCATAGCTTGAAGACTTGTTGATGTTTTTATCCCAATGCCTTTCCATACCTTCCACACCCTCTTAGGTATACTGAAATCTAATTTCTACATTGCCTAAATGCAGTTACCAGCAATGCTATATTTTGCTAGTGACTTTATATGTTGGCATCATCCATTGGCTCTTATACATTGGCCAGTTTTTCCTGGAAGGTGCCACCCTGTGGAAATGGTCAGAAAGTGTCCTTGTCCACACCTGGCCTGGTTCTAAGACTGAACTCTTCCTACTTCAAAACAAGTTGTATTTTTTTTTTTAAAAAAAGGCAAATATATTGCTAAGGGCATTTGAACTGTTATATTCATAATGCAGTTCTCTCCCTTCAGTTGTGAAGAATATCAACATATTTTCCAGGTTTTGGATATCCTTCTAGTGTGGTCTTACATACCAGTTCTTGATTATACCTTAAAGTACGCACAGAGATTATATATGTATGGAAACAGATTTTCCAAGTACTAAGCTTCTCTGGCCTTAACGCACACACACATAATTCTCTGTGACAGTAATGGGACAGTAATAGACCACACAGTGCAGAAAACATTTTTCCATAAAGAGACATAGGCATGCATGCTGGGATTTCATTGCTTCTGTGTGACGGCCTAGAATCCAGCTGGGAAAGTGAAATGGTTCAGTTTGGAAAGATTTAATAATCACCATTCTCTTTATTTCTAAACATATTTGTTTGGATATTCCATCGATTCTAATGGATGGCCTTCTTGGTATAATAATATTATACACTTTGTAGGTCAATTAAGCACTAGATAAATCATTTGAAAATGGACAGATTCCATTTCCAAGTTTTCAATCTAATAGAGTAAATAGGGAAAAACAGTGCTTTATAAACCTTGATGGTTGTGTATAAAAAGAAAGTGGTTCTGATGTACCTAGGAATGTGGTCACAATCTGATGTTGTCCAGTATAACATAAAGAGTTTTGCATATGGAAATCCACCACAACTTCCCATTCACCATCCCCAATGCCCATGGTTTTGCTGCAATGACCCCTCTGAACAGCCATTCTGTGGTAAGTAGAGAAAAGGGGGAAGTACTTGAGAAGTATTTGGCTATTCTTCATGACCAGAAGCAAAGAGGTGGCATTTAAGATCAAGGGCAAGACCTGATGGGGTCTCAGCAGATGCAGTCTTTGCTCTGTGTTTCACTATGGGGCATAGCCAGGCACTTCTCCAACCCACCCGGCTCTCCACCTGCCACAGCATTGCCTTTCTGGGCAGCTACTGCAGCTAAACCATGAGTCCCATGGGAGCTTTGGTCATAGCACAGGATGGAAAAAGAATACCAACCTCCTGAATGACTGTAGAATTCAGAGACACTCCATGCATCTGAGGAAGTAGACCAAGTCTATGAAAGCTTATGTTACAACTCCCACAGTTAGTCTCAAAGGGGCTACAAGATCTCTCTTACTTCTGAATGGCCAAATGCTTGCATATGTCAGTAATAGAATACTGGCCTCTTTATTTTCCTTCTTTTCTTTTTTCTTTTAGTACATTTATGTGTCTCCTATCAATCCAAGAATGCCTATAGCAACAAATGAAGTTTAAAATGTAATAAATATAATATACGTGAATCTCTTTTTTCATCTTCCAATGACATCAGCTTTGGAAACTGTAACATGCATCTGAGTTTTCTGAAGTGGGAAATATTCATTTAAGCCAGGCTTTGGCAACTATGGTAGGACCAAGGGTCAATTTTTCTCCTCCAGCACCTGTTATGGGTTGTAATAGGCTTGAATCTAGCAAAAGAAAAAGAGAGAGAAGAAATAATTAAAAATTGCAATACTGAAACTGGATGTGACCCAATGTTCACTTCTGCTTTCAATTTTCCATAAAAATGTCATATTTGTAGACATTTGGTGGGGGGATGATTAAACCTCAAGGAAGATTTTCGAGGAGTAGGCAAGGGGACTGGTGTATCAAAACTCAAAAAATAAAAATAAATAAAAATAAATAAGAAATAATAATCATAAAACTTTTTTTTATATCCCACTTATTTCTAAGAAACAATCAAAGTGGCTTCCAACAATTAAAATAATACAGCTGTACAGAGATAACAATAATACAGATATATACAACCCCCCCTTAAAAAGCAATTAAACCGGTGTAAGATTAAAATTCAAGCATTAAAATCAACACATTTCTATTAAAATCATGCGATATCATAGCGCAAAAGTAGTAGGCAAACTCATCATGGCCGGGATTGTCCAAATACAGAATACTCCAAGTATGGGGAATCTATATGTAGCTGGGGGCTATTCCAGGAAGGCCCGCCAGAAGAGATCCGTCTTGACTGCTTTTTTAAAGCTATCTAAAGTTGGATATTTGGCAGATGTGATCTGGCAGGCCATTCCATAGGGTGGGAGCAACAGCGGTGAAGGTCCTCTGGGAAGTCGCCATCAATTTAGTCCTTACAGGTTGCAATAAATTCCTCCCAGAGGATCTGAGTGCACAGAGAGGATTATATGGAAGCAGATGATTCCTTAAATAGGTTGGGCCCAAGCCATAAAGGGCTTTAAAGGTGATAACCAACACCTTGTATTGCGCCCGGAAACTAATAGGCAGCCAGTGGAGAGACTTCAGTATTGGTGTAATATAGTCACTCTTCGTGGTTCCTATAATCAACCTGGCTGCCATATTCTGTACCAGTTGAAGTTTCCAGACTAGGCACAAGGTTAGCCCCATGAACAGCGTATTGCAAAATCAAGTCTTGAGGTTACCAGTGCATGTACTACAGTTTTGAGGTCATCCAATTCCAGGAAAGGGCGCAGCTGGCGTATCAGCCAAAGGTGATAACAGGCGCTCTTGACCATCGCATTCACTTGATTTCTCATATGAAGCGAGGGATCAAGAAGCACCCCCAGACTGTGAACACAGTCCTTCAAGGGGAGCATAAACCCCTCTAGGACTGGAGGTTGCAACCCAATACCTGGTTTGGGGGCCCCTACCGTAAATACCTCCATTTTATCTGGATTCAACTTGAGCTTGTTTTCCCTCATCCAGTCCATTACTGCCTCAAGGCACTGATTGAGGGGAGAGATACCATTTGTCATTGTTGCTGATGACCGAGACATGAAGAAATATATTTGGGTGTCATCAGCATACTGATAACCCCCTGCCCCATGGTGTTATCAGTATGCTGATGATCCCTGGCATTAGCAAAACATAAGTAAATAATTTATGGGACTTTTTTTCAAGGATGATGTGGCACAAGGAGGGGGCTCTACCAAAAAAAAATAAAAAATACTGTGGGATTCTGTGTTACCCATAGGCTGCTGCATTCTGCCAACACATGATGTATGCACCTTCAGAAGGGATAGGGTATGCATATATAAAATGTTTGGATATCTGTTTTCGAATACTTTCAGAAAGACACCAATTTGGACCTTGACTGATTATAAGTATTTACAATTTAAAAAAAAAACCCCTAATAATTATTGAACTACACAAGTTTCTGGTAGTGAGAAGAATTCCATAAAAGCAGGGCTACCACCAAGAAAGCTCTTGCTTGCTAGTATGCATAAATCTAACTCTTAATGGTAAATAATAAATCAACCCCACTTTAAATTGGCTAATATTACAAATATAGTATGTACATTAACAGGAATGCCGATTCAAATGCAATCACTCTCTTCTGCTTTCTTTTGCAGAACTGAATTCATGCATCATATGAATAACATGACAAGACCTAAAAGACTTTTTTGATGTGCTTATCAGTTATGTTTATATCCCATCTTCCTTCTCTCCACTTTATCCTCACCGCAACCCTTTAAGTTAGGGCAGGCTGAGTGAGGTCCATGGGTTAACAGTGACTACAAGCTGGATTTTTAAGCAGTTTAATCTCTGAGCTGCACAGGCTGTGGAACTGGCTTTTTGTGTGTGGACACATGAAAACTCTGAGTTTTAATGTAAAATGGCACTGTCATTTTGCAGTCTTTTAATATTTTATGTGAAGTGAAGTAGATAGAACTGCAGTAAAATTATTGGAAAATTCAGTTTTCCCCAAAAATCATAGGGTAGAAATTTTGTGTTGATCAAGGAAAGCTAATCTTAAAAGCTAAGAATGCCAGCTGACAAAATTCACCACCATTTATTTAAAATCCTAGAATTCTTCAGATTTCCTTGTGTCTTCCAGCCATCCTTGACTATCAAATAATCTGAGACAGAAAGTTTTGGTACCTGCTTTAAACTCCACTGTAACCCAATATGTTTCCTTAGGTCTGTTTTGTCCTTTTACAAAATCCCTACTTGCCATCGCTCTCCTAGCCTCAGTGCATATCTTAAACTGCTTTTCTGAGGGATAGTTTTTTTAAATATTTATAATGCAAGAGGGGTACAGCATTTGATTTGAAGTTTATGGCTCACTGCATGCTCTTTGAACAAATTCCCTACTCCAGCCCTTCATTACCTGCCTCCTTCATGAGTCTGCTGAGGACTGTTTTTAAAAATGCTGCAGACGTTGTCCTTTGACCCTCGTCTGCTGCCTTTCCCCACCTCCACAGTCTGCTAGAGGTTAGAGAGGGTGAACAAAGACACTTTTGTCACCCTATATGAAGCATGAGGGTATGGGATAGGTAGCCAGATGTCCTATATTTTCCAAGGACTGTGTTAGGGGGAAGGGCTAGAAGCTCAGTAGTAAAGTAAATGTGTTTTCATGTAAAATAAAACATCTCTGGTGAATCCCCAGCATCTTCAGAAGTCACAGGGCTTGAAACAACTCGTCTTTGAAAACCAAGAGTTTCACTGGGTAGTCAGTGTAGACAGCACTGAACAAGAAGGACCAGTGAATGATATAAGGCAGCTTCCCAGATCATTTGTAAGAATTGAGTTCTTGCTGTGTACAGATGTATGCACAAAGACTTCTGGCATTGGAGGAGACACTCTGCAGGACAGCCTGCCCTCACAAGTATAGGTGCTTGCCATCAAAACTTGGGAAATCTCCCCCCCCCCATAGTAATGATGTCTGGGGAATTCTGGGAGTTCTAGTCCTCAAATGTAATATTTCCAATCTCTGACCTCCATTCATAGATCTGGTGTATGCAGACAACCCCTTTTCACAAAGGTTTACTAAATATACATCAGGGTACAAAGCATTTGACTGTATAGATCAGGAAATGCTATGGATGGCTCTGAAGCCATGGGGCTGCCACTACATCTGATAGTTCTAATGAGAAATCAGTACTTAGGACAAGAGTCAACTGTTAGAAAAAAGATATGAAAAACAGAATGGCTTCCTATTGGCAAAGGGGCTAGGCAAGGCTGCATCCTATCACCCTATTTGTTCAACGTGTGCAGAAAATGTCATAAGAATAGCAGGTTTAGAGTCAGAAAAAGGAGGAGTGAAGAAAGGAAGATATACTGATGATCTTAGGTATGTGGACAGCACCACATCACTAGTGGAAAACATCACAGAATTGGGATAATTACTAGAGAAGATCAAAGAAAAGAAAGTGGGGCCAGAACGCATTCACGTGAATTTGCTAGTTCAGCAAATTTACGTGAATTTGAATTGTGTTTGAACTGACTTCCCATTGCCCGAAAATAGCTTGCCGTTGTCCAAAATTGTGTGTGATCACCTCTCATGCAATAACGTGAAACCCCATGATTGCATTCGGATTGCCATTGGATTATACTGTACTTCCAATTTCCCTTGTCTGATAACATCCTTAGACACACTTACATTTGGTAATTTCAAAAAGGGACTCAGGGTGAATCTTTCCCCCATATATATGGGGAGGATCAGCTGCTTGTACTTTTATTTAGTATACTATAGGAGCAGCCTTGAATTTCAATATTTGTTGATATGCTCCTTGTGATCCCCCACCCACTCCACCCACCACTTTCTTCTCTGCTCCAGGCTAAACATTCCTAGTTTACTCAACCTTTTCTCATGAGATTTGTTTTCCATACCACAATCTTCATGACTGTCTTCTGAAATAGTTTGTCTCTGTTCTTCTTCAGTGCAGAGCTATTTAATACATTGCTGTTGCTGTTGTTGCTGTTGTGTGCCTTCCAGTTGTTTCTGACTTAAGGCAACCCTAAGGTGAACCTATCTTGGGGTTGTTGGGTTTTGTTGGCAAGATTTGTTCAGAGGCGGTTTGCCATTACCTTCCCTGATGTCAAGAGAGTGTGACTTGCCCAGTGTCTGAGTTCAAACCCTGATCTCGAGAGTCATAGTCCAATGCTCAAACACCTACACTACAGAGCTGTAGTGCAATGTTCAAGCTACTACACCACAATTTTGAGATCTTTTCCAGAAGTACTAGTGGCCAGGCCACGTAGTCCACATTCTATATCTATGCATTCATGGGTGTTTTTCTTTTGTTTTTCATTGCACAAAAAGTGCAGAACTTTATGCTTGTCTCTGTTGAACTGCTGTTTGTTATTTTCAGCCCAGTATTCCATTCTATTAGTCAAATCAAATTTTAATCCAGTCTTTTGAAGTGTCTGGTATCCTTCCTAGTTAGAAGTCATCCACTCACTGATAAAAACATTGAATAATGGGTCCAGGGCAAAAGCAAAAAAGCTTGGCAGAACTCCACAGAACCAAAGCAAATCACTGGTCTGTAGCCTCCATTATAGAACTCCTCCCCTCCACATAAATACTGCTCCTAATTTCCCTATGCTGTAATTCTATTCAGTGTAATAGCTGAATTACTGGGTCTGGTAGACTGCACCTTCCCTCTCTCAGTTCCATAGTGGAGAAGCCCGCAAGGCTTAGGAAAAGATTCTTACCAACTCCAGTATTAGTGCATTCCACTTTAGATGGCTGTTGTTAACTACTTTCAAGTAAGCTTCCACTTTGGTGACCCCATGAATGAGAGACTTCCTAGTCACCCTGTCAGCAACAGCTCCGTTCAGGTCTGGCAAACTCATGCCATGGCTTTCCTGACTGAGTCTATCCATCTGCAATGCGGCCTTCCGCATTTCCTACTGCCCTCTACATTACCAAGGATTATCATCTTTTCAAATATCATCTCATGATGCGTCCAAAGTGTGACAGTCTCAGATGAATCTTCATGGTTTCTTGTCATGTCTTCTCACAATATGGCCACCTTAGATTATTACCATTTAATAGTCATAAACCCCTCGTATGTTTGATAGGACTTTATCACACGGAGGCAAATTGGAGGCAAACTGGTTAAGTCCCATGCAGAAATGGGATTTTAAAATCCACAAAACACACATTTTTGTGGATTGTTTTTCAGGCATGTTGGCGTCAATGAAAAATGATGCGGCATTAATCCGAACAGAAAGTCAACAAAACTCAGTTGTTTTTACTTTTGGGAAGAACTTTGCATTTGGATTAATGTTGCATTATTTCTCATTGATGCAAATGTCATCTGAAAAACTACCTACTTTTGTGGGTTCTTTCTAATTTCTGTTTGGGTTAACCCCAAATGTCGTGTGAAAAACAATCTATTTTGTGGTCCCCCCCCTTTAAACCAAGTTTCTGCATGGGATCCGTCCCATGGGATAAATCCCATAGAGTCTTTAGAATTCTTTGCTAGAGTTGGAGTCCATTCCCCTTGAACTACAGCACCACAGCTATATAGCAGAGGATTATAAGTACTTCACCACCAATCTATAAATCCCTAAATTCTCTAGAATGGAGACAAGGCAATATCAGTCTGCACGGCAGATACGCAACCCTCTAGAAACAACTCCACAGGACAGGCAGCTACTCTGTTATTGCTGTGTGCCTTCAAGTTGTTTTGGACTTATGGTGACAGAAGATAAACCTATCATCGGATTTTCTTGGCAAGATTCTTCAGAGGAGGTTTGCCATTGCCATCATCTGAGGCTCAAAGAGAGTGTGACTTGCCCAAGGCCACCCAGTCGATATCCAGAACCAAGTTGGCATTTGAACCCTGGTCTACAGCGTAAATGTGGTGTAGTGGTTTGAGTGCTGGAATATGACTCTGGAGACCAGGATTCGAATCTGTTTTCAGCCATGGAATCCCACTGAGAAGCCTTGAGCAAGTCACACTCTCTCAGTCTCAGAGGATGGCTATGGCAAACCCCTTCTGAATAAATCCCCCCCCCTCCGCCCGTAATCATTCACTTTAGGGCTGCTGCAAATCAGAAATGACTTGAAGACATACAACTACAGCTATGCAAAAAGAGATCCTTGCTGCACTGTATCCCAGACTTTACAGCTCTTCCTCTCTCCCTGCCAGATCCAGCCAACCTAGAGATACTGGCTATGAGTTTTTCACAGGGAGGATGAATTGGTAAAATCTTGTGCAGAAATGGGATTTCAAATTCCAGGTGTTGTCTGCCAGATGTGTTGGCATGAAAGAGAAATAACGCAAAAATCATCCAAATGAAAAGTTTGGAATGTAGCAAAGTAAAAAGGAGCTGGTCTTGACAACTTTGCGTTTGGGTTATTTCCACATCGTTTCTCTTTCATGCAAACGTTGTCTGAAAAACAACCCGCAAATGTGGGTTGTTTTCAGTTTAAATTTAGTTTCTGCATGGGATTCTTCCCTTGTGATAAACTGCTCATGAATAAACTATTCCCAGCTGCACCCAAGGAAGTCATTTTAGTATCCACCCTCCTCATATATATGTGTGTGTGTGTGTGTGTGTGTGTGTGAGTGTATACCCTTGTCCCTCCATATTTGCTAAGGTTTGGGGTACAAGACCCCCATGAATATGAAAAAACTGTAAATAACAAAAGCCCCATGTCTTTACTTCAGAAAACAGCTCTCTAGGTCCTCCAGCGCAACACAGTGACCTTAGAACTGCGTTGGAGGAGCTACAAAGGCCTAGTAGAGTGCTCTCTCTAGGATTCTCTAGGCCCTTCAGTGGAACTTTTGGTTAAAATTGACCATAGAGTTGCATTGGAGGACCTAGAGATTCCTAGAGATGACATTGTAATCAAATCCATGAACAATCAAATCTGCACACACCAAACCCGCAAGTATGAATGAGTGTGTGTATATGTGTGTGTGTGTCGTCCTGTCCAACTTATGGTGACCCTAAGGCGAAGCTCTCATGGGGTTTTCCTGGCCAAATTTGCCCAGAGGACTCGGCTTCCCATGGCCTTCCGGTGGGGCTGAGGGCATGTGACTTCTTGGCCAAGCTCCCTCAGGGGGTTTGGCGCCAGAATCCAAGCCTGGTCTCGAGTCCAGGGTCATCATACAGTCCAACGCTCAAACCAGGCAGGCTCTCTAACAGCAATATCTGCAACAGTGGCTATTGTGTGCTTTCCAGTCCTTCCTGACTTAGGGCGACCTTATCCTGGGGGCTCTTTTGGGCAAGTTTCTTCCGAGGGGGGGGGGGTTGCCACGGCCACCTTCTGAGGCGGGATTTAAAGCCTGGTCTCCAGAGTCTTCGTCCAACGCTCTAACCGCTAGGCAGGCCGGCTCTCTTTAGGCCGTAGACCAGGGTTCAAACCCCACTCTCTCAGCCTCCGACCACAAGGCCAGACTGGCTCCTCCACACCAAAAAAAGAGAAGAAATTAATAAGAAAGGAGGAGGAGGAGGGAAAGGAGGAGGCTGAAGCCATCCCAAGAAGGGGAGAAGAGGAGGGGGGGGGGGGCTGGGAAGAAGAGGCGGAGGGAGGCAGGGAGGGAGGGAGCCTCTACTCGGGGCAATCTGGTAGTAGCCGGCAGAGAGGCCTGTCCCTGGCCCGCAGTCGGTCGGGCCAAGAAGGAGGAAGGGGAGGAGGGGGACTGGAGGCAGTTTGTCAGTCGGGCAGCCTCCAGCCAAGCGGCCGGGCAGGCAGGCAGGGAGTGAGTGAGTGGGGCTGTCCCTCCCCCCTCCCTCCCTCCGCCGGATGATGCCTTGCAGAGGAGGACTGCGGGGCTTGCACTCCTCCTTCTCCTCCTCCCTTCCTCTTTCCACTCGGGGCTTTGCTGCGGAGAAGTGACCCGTCCTGAAAGCCTTGGACTTCGCAACCCGACCGCTGCTTCTCTCGCCTCCTCCTCTTTTGGGGGACACAAAGTGCAGTTTGGACGAATACTCTCTCTCTCTCTCTCTTCCCCCTTGTTGTTGCTGGAGTCTTCCCCCCATTTCTTCCCACTTCCTGAGGAGGAGGAGGAGGCGATTGGGGTCCAGGAGGGTCTCCTTCCTTCCTCCTTCGGAGGTTGTTGGACTCCACAAACTGGCCGCTCCTTCGGCTTTGGCCTTTTCTTTTGGACCCCAGAAAGAGAGCGAGAGAGCGAGAGCCCTCCCCTCCCTCCTCCTCCTGCCCACTCCTTGAGGAGCAGGACTCCGAGAAGAGGGTCTTCTCCTCCTTCTTCGGGTGTGAGCTGTTTGATCTGTGTCTTGTGCGCAGTTCGGGCGCAGACTGCCCCTTGGCTGGCGGGAGACATCCCCCTCTTCCTTCCCCTTCTGGAGCAGCACTTCGGGCTCCGAGGGGCTCTCCTGCCGGCGTTGGGTGTCTTCTTCTAGCCGCTGTCCCCCTTCTGCCGGCGCCCCTCCCGTCTGGGCTCCGGCGGGGATGGGCTTCGCGCTGGACCGCTTCTCGGGGGAGGTGGACCCGGACCTGAAGTGCGGCCTGTGCCAGAAGGTGCTGGAGGACCCGCTGAGCACCCCCTGCGGCCACGTCTTCTGCGCGGGCTGCCTGCTGCCCTGGGTGGTCCAGCGGGGCTCCTGCCCGGCCCAGAGCCCCGGCCCCAGCAGCGGGCCCTGCCGCCGCCGCCTCTCGGCCAAGGAGCTCAACCACGTCCTGCCGCTCAAGAGCCTGATCCTCAAGCTGGACATCAAGTGCGGGCACCGGGAGCGCGGCTGCAGCCAGGCCGTCCAGCTCCAGCACCTGGCCCTCCACGCCCAGAGCTGCCCCTTCGCCCCCGCCCGATGCCCGCACCCGGGATGCCCCCAGCCCGAACTCAACCGCGGCGAGCTGGAGGACCACGTCCGCCTGGCCTGCCCGGCTCGCCCCGCCGGCCTCTGCCAGCAGGGATGCGGCCTGGCCCTCACCCGCCGCGAGCGCGACGCCGGCTCCCACGCCTGCCTGCCGGCCCTGCAGGCCCACAGCGCCGCCCTGCAGGCCCAGCTCCAGGCCCTGGAGAAGGAGCTCAAGCGGGAGGCCGCGCGGGCCGGCAAGCGGGAGAAGGCCCTCCTGGCCCAGCTGGCCTCCCTCCAGCTCGAGCTCCAGGTGACGGCCCTCCGCTACCAGAAGAAGTTCACCCACTACAGCGCCCGCCTCGACGCCCTCGGAAGGAGCCTCCTCCACGCCGCCCACGGCCCCGGCAAGGTCAGCCCCGGGGCCCGGCACCCGCCTGCCTTCCCCCTTCACAGCCCTTCTGTACACTGGCCCTCCCTGCCCCCCCCCCCTTCCTTCCTTCCTTCCTTCCTTCCTTCCCTCCTCACCTTCCTTCCTTCCTTCCTTGCTTCCTCACACTTCACTCTTCTCCTCACATTCTTTCTGTAAAGTTTCCCAGCGTTCATTCGTTCGTTCGTTCATTCATTCCTTCTTTCTTTCCTTCACACACTACTATTTCTTTTACATTGCTTCTGTAAAGTTGTCCTTCCTTCTTTCCTCTCTTTCCCTCACATTCCTCCTTCTCAACTCCCTTCCTTCCTTCTTTCTGGGCTTAATTAGCTGACACATTGTACGCTGCTTAGAGACTGCTTAGTTCAGTATGAGGCAGTACAGAAATGTCAATGCTATTGCTATTGCTATTTCCACTCCTCACATTCCTTCTGTAAAGGTGTCCAGCATCCTTATTCACGTTCCCTCAGTCCCACTCTTTCCACCACATTTTGCTCAGACTCCCTCCCTCCCTCCGCTTCTCCTTACACTCTTTCCCTCACATTCCTTCACCTTTGAGAAGTGACAAGAGCTTTGTGGCATCTTCAAGACAACACTGGTTTCTAGCAGTGTCTGCTTTAAGTGTGACATCATTTGCACTGCAGTTACAGAAATGGACTGAACTGCCATGGCTCCTGAGATTTGTAGATGTCAAATCCCTTGCTAGAGAAAGGGAGTGGACTAGACTTCTCTAGCTGAGGGTTCTAAGCACCACCCCAAACTACAGAGTCCTGTAGGATTCTGTTGGGTGGGGCCTGGCCATGACAGCTCTCTTAGCACTCTCCCTCCCTTTGCATTTACTCACATTCCTTCTGTCAAGTTACTTGCCTTCCTCTCCTTTGGGAAGGCGACGAAGAAGCCTTGTGGCAAGATGACACTGGCTTCGAATGGTCTCTGTGTTAAGCATGGCATCATCTGCACTATAGTTGCAGCAGTGGTTGGACTGGCCATGACTCCTGGGATTTGCAGTTTGGTGAGGGGTTTGGAATCCCTTGCTAGAGAGTGCTTAGTATTGTAGTTTAGGGTGTGGACTAGACCTCTCTAGCTGAGGATTCTAAACACTGCCTCAAAGTACAAATCTCTGTACAGATTTTATAGGATGGGGCCAGGACTTCTAGTATCATGCCCTAAAACAGTAGATTAAGAGTGCCAGGCATTGGTTGAGGTGGCATTTAGTGTGATGTCTCAATAAGGCTACAAATCTTAAGCACAGTTTTCCTAGGAATGATTTCCCCTCGCCACCAAACCTCCTCCACAATGGAGCTTCATTCTTAGCAAATATGTCTAGGATTGTGTTGTACAGTTGCTTGCATTCATGATGGGACAGGACAAGACTATGTTGAGCATGTCTATGCAAAAGTGATGGGAGCATAGCATGATGCTCCTGCCACTATCGTGCAACTGCATGAAGATTATCAGACAGTGTCCTGCAAATAAATTCTATTACCTCTTTTCATTCACAGGACTTTCTCATGAATGAAAAGTGGCACTAGAATTACCATATTACCACACTACACTCTTACAGTGCTGCTATTCCACTTTTACTCCTCTGGCTGCCTCCTGCTGCATTCTGGGGCTTGTAGTTCAGTGAGGCCTAAGAGCTCTCTGACTGAGCATTCTAAATGCCTCTCCCTAAACTGCAAATCCCAGAATGCAACAGGAGGCAGCCAGAGCAGTTAAAGTGGAATAGTAGCACTATAAGAGTGTAGTGCGGTAATCTAGTTATTTTTATTTGTGGAATAATCTTGCAATTATGGCGACATCATGCGACATCATCTAATAATCTTCACGCAATGGCGTGATAGTGAAGGGAGCATCCCAATATGCTCCCATCACTTTTGGCCATGTGAAAATCTTCTGATTGCCGGTTAATAAGGCCATCCCTCTGGGATTTAGCTTTGTGGGATATCAGTGTGTCTCTGTGTTTTGTCTTTTTGAAGACTGGGTTGTGTTTGCTCCACTGTGTTTGCTGTCATTGCTTCTTTCAATCTCACCGTCCTTTCATCTCAGCTCCTTCAAAGTACAGTGGACTCTTGTTATATGCTGGGGTTTGGTTCCAAGATCCCTCGTGGATAAAAATATCCGTGGAGGCTCATGTCCCATTAACTATCATGACATAGCAAAATGGTTGTCCCTTATAAAAAATGGGAAATCAAGGTTTGATATTTGAGATTTATACTTTTTTTGAACATTTCAAACCGTGGATGTTTGAATCCATGTATCAAAAAATCAGTGTATAAGAAGGGCTGACTGTAATTTCATAAACATAAGGCTGCAGAATGTCTTTGCCCCTTTCCTGCACCTCCCATATTCAATTCCTACAGGACAAACTTTTTTCTGGAGTTTGGACTTCTCAGAATGCGTCATGCCTTCACTTTTAGGCAGAGCCAGAGGTTTGACACAGATGTTTTGTTGAGAGGAAATAGCCTTTTTAAAGGGGGCAGGCAGCCCACATCCAAGTGCTACACTTCAGGCATGCCGTAGTGACATTGTGTAGGTTTGGATGTGTCCATGCTTTATGGGAGAGACAGAATCAAAAGTTAGAATGAGGAGATGGGACTGGGTGTTGTTTATGGTATTTCCCTCTTCTTTTCCTTATTAGTAAAAGTTTGGGAGCATACACATCCCCCCTCTTTCCTTTGAAAGCTGTTTTCTCTCCCCTCATCTCCCCCTGTTCTTTCCCTTTGCTTACAGACATGTCTGTCAGCTGGAGCTTCAGCCAGCTGGAGGGCTCAGCATGAAGGGCAAATATTTACAGCTAATCTCCTCACCACTAAGTTAGGAGAAATAGGACCTGCCTTGGAAAGGAGGGATGCAAGAGAAAGGAAGGAGAGAGTGTAAGCCAAACAAAAGAGGTCTGGAACAGAGTTCCCATGCCCAGTGGCACTGTACATTTCAAAACAACAGTGAAATGCTTCTCATAACTGCAACAGGCTTGCCCCATGGATAGACTATTGAGGGATTCTCTCTGAGGGTTATGCAGTGCAATACTTGTTATGCTCTTCATTATTTCCCTCTTTAACACAGACATTTAATTTTCCCCTAGGAGGTTTGTTAATACAAATCTTACCCTTTCTCCTCCATCACTGCTGGGTTTGATGGGTTCAGTGTCTAGTGCAGCTTGCATGCCTAAGTCACAGTTGTTGTTATTGTGTGCATTCAAGTTGTTTCCGATTTATGGAGATCCTAAGGCAAACTAACCCTATTATGGGGTTTTCTTGGCAAGTTTCTTCAGAGGAGGTTTCCCATTGCCATTCTCTGAGGCTGGGAGAATGTGGTTTTCCCAAAGTCACCCAGTGGGTTTCCATGGTCAAGCCAGGATTTGAACCCTGGTCTCCAGATTTGTAGTTCAACGCTCAAAGTGTGTCACTACTGGCTTTCTATTACAGAGAGGAAAATCATGTATAAATCTCAAAAAGTTGATTATGGGCCAGTACACACCGCCAGGAAGCAGCATCCTGGTGGCGATAGTAAGGCTCGGGACCATACACCAACTGCATGCTTCGGAGCCTATGATGTGTGGGCACCACCATGATTGCATGGTCCTACCCACATGGGGCACACGTCCATGATGTGAGGGAGCCTGAGTGCTAAACTGCTCTGAGTGGAAGAAGCATCATAGGGCTGCATCGCAGCCCTTATGACAGCACAAAAAAGGAGCCGCCTAGAGCAGCTCCTTTTAGACAGCGCATCTGTGCTGCAGCATGTGGATCCTGCAGCACAGATGTGGGGCAAAGATGGGCGGCACGGAGCTGTCCATCTGTACTGCCCCTATGTTACCCTTTTTTTCCTGATTCTTTTCATTATGATTTTGGTAGGTTAAGTTAGAGGCTGTGCAGACCTTCCCTAAGGGGTGCTGCCTGCAGCTGCACCGGATAGGAGCTTCAGCAACTGCATGCCGGGCCCCGATCTGGTCTTTCCAGGGTGCAAAAGGTGCTTTAATGCGCTTCTTTGGCACTGTTTCATATGGATGCAGAGCCAGAAGAGCGCCACCATGCTACATGCTTTGTGGAGTGGCACGTGGCATCATACTGCTCCGGGGCGGAGTTGGGGTATGTGTCATGTGGATGCCACACCCTGGCTCCACCCCCAGGTCATCCTTTATGACCAGTGTGCATAACCCCTTAGTTTGGCTTAAATATGATGTTGCACTTTTCCATTTGTGAAGCAACTGGATTTCCCAGTATAATGTTTATAATGTAATAACTGTAAAGACGGAGTTTTTTTAAGGTGCAAAAATGTCCAAGTCACAATTTCTTTTCCAGTCTTCCTTTACCTACACCCCTAAAAAAGAACTTTGATATCCCACAGCTGTGATTTTGAAGACATAAGCAAACTGAGATATTGAATGACAGAAGTCAGCTGCTAATAGGCAAGATCACTGACTAAAGGGTCTCTAACATTTCATCTTGCAAAATATGATTATTCAGATTTGTTGTGTGCCTTCAAGTCATTTCTGACTTATGGTGACTCTAAGGCCCAGCTTCTGCCAACCTAGCAGTTTGAAAGCATGGAAATACAAGTAGATAAAAAGGTACCACTTCCCAGTGGGAAGGTCACAACATTCAGTGGAGTCATGTTGGCCAAATGATTGCCAGAGCAGTCCTCGGACAACGCTGTCTCTTTGGCTTAGAAATGGAGATGAGCACCACCCCCTACAGTCTGTTACAACTGGACATTCATGTCAAAGGACTACCTTTACCTTTAAGGCAACCCTATCACGGGCTTCTTTCTTTAAAGGGGGTTTGCCATTGCCATCCTCTGAGGATGAGAGAGTGTGACTTGCCCAAGATCACCCAGTGCGTTTACATGACTCAGTTGGGATTTGAACCCTGCTCTCCAGAGTCATAGCCCAATACTCAGACCACTACACCATGCTGGTGTTTTGCAAAATATGGGTATTCAGTAACATTATGGTAGTTCTGGAGTGGGTTAAATGTGCTAGGAGGTCCAGAGGATCAGCTGTTCCAGGTGCACAGAACATATATACCTACAAGTGGTATTGGTTAAGCTTTTCCCACAGTATCTGTAGACCTGTTCACAAAGACCAACCAATAAGTGGTGCTGTATCTTGGAAAAGTTACTCTTTTGGAGTTGCAGTTTGCAAATTCCCTCAACCTGAATACCACTAACCATACTAACTGGCAGATTCTGGGAGTTTTAGTCCAAAAGTTACATTTTTGGGCTTCAAAAGAACATAGGGATAGCAAAGCTAAGTGAGATAAGGTCTATGCATCATCCCAATGCCATGCTTCCCAGAGTGTCCAGACAGATGTTCCCAGGAAGCCAAGCAAGGCCCAAAAGCCATTGCCTTCTCCTATCATTGCTGACCAATAAGTGTCATTCAATTGTTCTTGCATTGAAGAGGTCAGGATGAGGAGTGTGATGAGTATTCCAGAAGTTTTGCATGCAAATGTTTGCAAGCAGGACAGAAGTGGCCATGAACTTACTTGGTCCTCCTGTGAGCTGTCTCCGGCTTTATGTAGCCCATGAACCAGAAATTAGCTTTTGACATAACATAAGAGATGGTAGGGATGCCACTAACAATACAAGGGTCCCCATCCACAGTCCCTCACTGCTGGGAATGTTAGGATTTGTTGTTGTTGTGTACCTTCACATCCTGTCTGACTTATAGTGGTGTGGGGTTTTCTTGGCAAGATTTGTTCAGAAAGGTTTGCCTTCCCCTGAGGCTGAGAGCATGTGACTTGCCCAAGGTCATAATTTCCATTAAAACCCTGGAAGTGTCATATGACAGCATGCCCCCCGTTTTCCAGTCTCAGAGGTAATATTTGGTCTTAGAGGCAGGTATAATAGAGGTAACAGAGGTGAGCACATGGGGGTACCTTCCAAATGGCAATATAATTTATTTATTTATTTATTATGTCACCTTTCTCCCTGGAGGGACTAAAGGCTGCTCATAGATTTATTTTATTTAAGATTTATTAAGATTGTTTTCATGTGCAAGAATGGAAAATATCAAAAGTTTCTCTCCCAAGTTTCTCTTATAAGAATTTTTGCACATTTCAGATATTTTTAGATCAATTTCATTAAGCCTTTTTTTTTTTACAATAAACTTTGGCTTTCCAATAAAATTTGTTGTTGTTGTTCAAAATGTACAATATGTCCTGTAAAACAAACAAACAACCTTTTGACATTTTCATCCTAAAGTCCCACAAAGTGAAAAATTCTTCAGTGGCTGACAGTTTTTGGATGCGATATAGAGCCATCCTTTTGTCTCAAGGATGAGAAAAATGGTATACACTTTTTACATCCTGGCTTCAGAAAACTTTATGAACATGTGATGCGTTAATCAAATGACCTTTTTCAGGACAAGCCATGGGATACCCCTTAGTGGAGCTGGAGCCTATCATCCTGAGCAGATTGCTTCTCTATACTTTGGTTGTCACAAGCTTTAGATGATGATGATGATGATGAAGAAGAAGAAGAAGAAGAAGAAGAATTTATATCCCGCCTCTTTCCCAATAATGAGATTCAACGTGACATACAACTTATTAAAAACCATTTAATTATTCTAAATAAATAATGTATACATGTATACATTTACAAACATTAAAACTAGTTGTAAAGTTAGAAACCATTAAAATTTGTTAAAAGAAATGATTTTTTGTTTAAAAAAATAGCAAAATTGCACAGTAGACAATAAACGTTCATCATAAATAATTTCTAAAAGCCTGATGGAATAAGAATGTTTTTACTTGTTGGGGAAGAAGATCAAGAAGAGAGCCTGGCATCCCGAGGGACAGAATTCCAGAGTCTGGGAGTAACCACTAAGAATGCCTTCTTCCTTGTATCCACCAAAAGAGCCTGAGCAAGTAGTGGGATAAATGGAAGCGCTTCTCTTGAAGATTTTAGAGTTCTAATGGGCTCATAAAGGGAAACACGGTCCTTCAAATAGCCTGGCCAAATATGGACAGAGGGCTAGAAATTCACAGAGCAAGTCATACGTAATGGTCTTATGGTGAAAGAAAATTCAAGACATAGTGCCACCTCCCAGTTCAATCAAGTAGCAGTTTAAAATCAGCTGTATAGCCCACCTTCAGTTCCAAGCAAGCTACTGGAGATTGTAAGGCCAAATGTATCTCCTAGTTGTTGTAACGCCAAATGTACCTCCTAGTTGCTCATACTCATCATAAGAGAATATGCAGACTGTGGAGGAGGGTGCAGGCCTTGCAGTGATTTGGCAATCCACTTCAAACATTTCATGAGGCCCAAACCATCTGTTGACCTCTTTTTCAAAGTGAATTTTCAACCAAACCTATTGAACATCCATCTGATAACTTTGATAGTAGTACAAGTCATGGTGGTGATCTCATTCAGGCTCCATATTCATTTTCCAGACCCCGGAGCCGGCATTGAAGGAGCTTTCTGGTTCTGAAGTCCTGTGTAGATTTTCTCCACCAATTTTAATCAATAGAATTCCATAGCTAATAGGTGTGCTCTTTGCTCACTTTGCTGGTGCTAATCCCATTCTGTTTGTGATGCTGATGTGTAACCTCACTTCTGCTAATGCCTGGTATACAACCTGAATAGTAGGCTTTCTGTGTAACACTGCCTTGCTGATTTCATTTGTTCCCAGAAAGGATCTGATTCTGAAATGATTATCCTTTTACAACTGAGATACAGAGTTTGATGTCTACATGTTAGTGCCAGTTAGAGTGTGTTGCTGCTTCTTCTGTGTTAGCACAGAGTTCTGAGGTCAGCTTCAGCACTGCTGCTGGAATATCCATAGGTTGTCCATGTCCTATCCATGCTGACACATATGCTTTTCTTTTGTTCTTTTATGCAACATTTTGTGGCTTAGGAACCACAGGAACTGGGTCAAATGTGTCACAGCAAAAATCAAACTCCTTTTCATGGAACATGTTTGTATTGCACTTTCGTTGAGGCATGTGACCACTGTGGATAAACCTGATCCATACTGATGTGCCGGCTTCCCTTGCCTGAGGATTAAGCATTACATTTCATGCCAGGTTATTCCTTCCCAGTTCCCTTCTATGTCTCACTACCTGTGAGAGTGTCAGATGCCCACATCCAACTTCTTTGTTTTTCCTAGGAATTGAGTACTTGACATTTTTGACATCTGATTTTTGAATTCTCAGTTGCTAGGGAAGCAAGATCTATACAGCTCACAGTATGTTTTCATGAGTGCCCAGACACAGTGTGATCTCATTACTGGAATATGTAATGTCTGAATCAACGTTTTTGGTGTGCAGCCGCGGTGTTATTAGATTACTCTACTGGGTGCTTCAGTTTCTTTAAAAAAATCTCCATAGTGCAGTGTGTGCAGCAATGTTTTCATCAGATTTATGGACACAGCTGGTTAACATGGCTGTTTGTTTTCAGCCTGTCCACAAAAAGACTGTTATGCACTTTTCAGAGAAAGGCAGCGTGTAATCTGCAGAAAGCCAAAAGGTGTCATGTCGCCACAAAACTGTGGTGTAGCGCTCAATCAATTACATGTCTTTCACAGCCTTTTGGGCAGCTTTCCAAAGTTAATAGTTTCAGCCAGAAGAAATACAGTCAGAAAATATACATCTTTGTGCAGTGGAAGATTGTAAAGGAAGACCAGCACAAGGATTGTCCTTCTAGGTGGCAGACTTATTTCTATAGATGGGGGGGGGGGGGGGTGTGATGGCTTGCTTCCAATATTTTGATCCCTGGATTATTTAATCAGGCAGCGATGTCAACATAGTTATGTGCAGCAAAGGACAGATGATCTAAGCAAGTAGTTAGCATACACACTAGGCTCAGGGGTCTCCTCCAAAATGTTCTGTGTAGTGTAGCATAAGTGTAGTACATACGTAATGATACATAAAAATAGAAACAACTGGTAAAATTGTTTCTCAAATGCATGTCTATTGGTGATTATGATGATTTGCATATGCGTTGCTGGCTGTCACTAACCAGTAGGTGAAAAACATGTGTGCATTGAGAGAGAATGAGTATGACAAACTATTTCTTCCCTGTGGTCTGCATGACATATGGAAGTAAAAGAAATCAGAAGAAAAGCATAATGTGCTATTCTGCAAAAAAGCTCAGTTTGAAATATTGTAGTCCAGTTCAGAGCACCAATATTAGGATTGGGAGAATTTTGCAGGTACACATCCTCAAATACATATAGCCATGAACCTATCCAGGAGTGGACAGCATGGGGAACGCCAGATGTTTTTGGACTTTGGCTCCCATTAGCCTTAGACAGTGTTATGGTCAATGTTCAGGGATGGTGTGGTTTGTAGCTCAACAAATTTAGAAGAGCCACAGGCTGCCCTTCCTAGCAGCATAGATATTTGTAGCTTCCTCATACATCTGCTTTGTGGACCTTTGTACATTCTACCTCTGCAACTGTGTAGAGATGTGCAGTTTCCAGCAAGAAGTAGTTCCACAGTGTGGGAGCAGCCACCAAGAAAGTATCTCCTGATATTCTTGTCACCATACCTGAGATAGTGGTGAAACAGAGAGACCTCCCTCAAAGATCTTAAGGTTCAGGCAGGTTTAACACAAGGAGACAGTCTGGAACTAAACTGTAAGACTATGAATTGTGTTAGAAACAGACTTGAAGCCAGTGAATCTGTTTCAGCTGTTGAATTCTGTGTTCTCTAAAACAATGCCACGATAAGCTAGTGGAACCGTGTACTTTCAGCACAATAACTCACCATAAGAACCCTGACAAATAGCATGTTGATGCAGCTTGCCCAATTGTTACTGCTTCCAGTGGAGTAACTAAACAAACTATATATCCATGGGTTCTTTATCCATGGATTCAACCATCTATGGTTTGAAAAAATATAAATTCCAAAAAGTGAACCTTAATTTGGCCATTTTATATAAGGGACAATATTTTACTTTGTTGTTGTGTGCCTTCAAGTAATTTCCAACTTAAGGTGATCATTATCATGGGGTTTTCTTGGCAAATTTCTTCAGAGGGGATTTGCCATTATCATCCCCTGGGATTGAGAGAGTGTGACTTGCCCAGGATCAGCCAGTGGACCATTTTACTGTATCCCATTGTATTTAACGGATTTTGGTGTCCACAAATGGTGGGGGAGAGTGTCCAGGAACCAAAACCTGAGCAGTTACCAAGAGCCACCATCTATAGTTTCACTCCATACTTGTTTGATGTGTTTACTTAATATGAATGCTTTCTCTTTTCAATTTCCCCACCCTCTCTCAACGAACCAGCAAAACAACTCTGAAACAAACCCTTGATTCTTCCTCTGGCTTGTTAAGCGAAAAACAAGCCATAGAAGAGAAAGTGCCCATGTTTGGACAACATGATAAATAAACCACTGAGCAAATTTCTGTGGGTTTTTCTAGCCACTTCCATTGCAAGCAGGAGAGTGCACCAGCATGTTGCTCATAATCAATGAGGCTGAGGTTGCATGGTTCCATCAGCTAAATTTGTCAAACAACCTTCACCAACGAAAACTGAGCCTAACATCTGTGAATAAGTATACTAGTCTTTTCTGGTAAGACTGACTGAAAATGAGCTAAGTTACATTATGTCCCCAGAAGTGAAAAGTTGAACACTCCCATATTTGGAATGAAAGTAAAGAGGTAATTCCAAAATCTTCAGCTGGGAAATGATGCAGTTTCTAAAATTATGTTTAAGAGCTTGACTCAGCTGTGATGAGATGGGCATGCCAAAGAGATCAGATTTGTTGCAGAATCAGATGACCTGAGCCTTGTGGGACTAACGAAGAGCTTTGCAATAAAGTATACAGTGGTACCCCGGGATACGAAAGCACCGCCTTACGAAATTTCCGGGATACGAAAAAATCCCATAGGAAAAAACTGTTCCGGGTTATGTTTTTTTTTTTCCGGCTTACGAAAATTTTTTTTGGTGCTTTTCGGCGCTTTTTCGCACGAAACGCGGCTTTCCAGCGCTAGCGCCTATGGCTTTTTCGGGTTACGAAAAAAATCGGGTTACGATAATAATAGTGTGTGATACTTGGCAAAGGGATAAAGTTAATTGAAAATCACCCATATCCTCTAACAGAGGGATAGACAAAGTGTGGCCATATGCAGACCCACAAGTATGTTTTGTGGCCCTCAGCACATCCAGAATTTCCAGCCTGACTTTCTTTTGGCAAAAAAGGAGAGTGAATTGCTGCTCCTGGAACTCTTCAGTTGCAACAATGTACCTTTTAAATATGTTGCAAAGGCTCCCTGTAATGTTTAACTTTAAAAACAACAATAATTTTTGATGACCAGAAGTGGAACTCTGGCCCCTGGGTTTTTTGTTTGTTTGTTTTGTTCTGTTTTTCAGTAGTCAGTGCAGCCCTTGGAGAGTCATGGTACACAAAAGTGCCCCCTAGATGTGCTACAATGGCCCACGCTGCTCTAGAAGAACCTGGTCTAAATATGGTGCCATCATGCCTAGTCCTAGCAACTGAAGAAAGGTCCTCCATCCATCCCAACTGCCACCCATGTAGCCCCCAGAGAGAGAGAGAGAGAGGACCAGATGGGTACAGCTCCACCATACCAAGACAACAACTGAAGAAAGGCCCTTTCTCCATATTCCAGCAGCCATTTCTGTGGCCTAAGAAGGAATAGAAGAAGAGGCAGACAAAGCTCCATTGTTCCTAGGGCCAGTGACTGATGAAAGGCACTCTCCTTTGCCACTGCCACTACTGTGGCTTCTAGAGGGAGAGAGTAGTAGCCAACATAAGCTGAAGTCTAGATCTAATCCTCTCTCCCACTGCCAATCCCTTTTCCTTGTGTGTCCTGTCTTTTTAGATTGTGAGCCTGAGGCCAGGCAAATGTCAAATTAACAATTGTAAACTGCTCATACTGTGAGCTTGGTGCTGTATAAATAAATGGAGAATGAGATGTTTTGAAAATTTGAGTTTCTAGTCCTGCAGAAGAGTTGTTGGAGCAATGTTGAGGGGTGTTGCTTTGTGTCCTGATACTTTAGAGGCACATCTAGCAGGATTATCATGATGGTTCTTGCTGTAGTGTTATTCTGCAAAAATGTAGATAATGGATCAGTTATGGACTTCAGTAAAGAGCTAGCAGAAGTTCTTTAAAATGCTCAGGAAGGCTGATGTGGATAAAAAAAATTAAAAAAATAAAAGTTGCCAAAACTTTTAACCTTTCCTATCAAAACTTTTAAAAAATTAACAAAAGAGAAAAGCTGCTTGGTTGGTATATTGTGGCTCCTGTTCCCCAAGTCCATTTTTTTCCTGCAAAAACATTCAAATTAAAAGCAGTAATGGAAACCTTTTTTCCCCCTTAAGCTTTAATTACAGTTACCATCCTGAGTGCAATTTAGTAATTGTTTCTTAATTGATTTGGTTGTATTCTCTTTCTTTCCCCTTCCATAAAGAAATGGAAAAGAGAGGAGAAGGTTTTGTGACAATGGCATTCTTATGTTTCCAATTCTGAACTTATTAGACCTTAAAAGTGGTCTCTCAAGACTTGAAAGTTTTTGCCTTGAAATATTATCTGACATCTGGGCCTGGGGATTTCCGGGAAAACAGTTTTCACCTTTTCCTCCACTGCTTTCCTTTCAAAAGAGCTGAGCATGCACAAAGACAAGCAGAAAGCAAAACAATGTAGCATCTTAAGGGACTGGATTTTGATGTTATTTTGTGTTGTGTACAAAAGAGAAATTAACCCATCCCTTATGTGGCAGAGAGACTGACTGAAATCAGCAAGTCTTGAATACAATAAGGATTGAGACATAAAATATGTTAGTTCTTTGAGATGCCATTAAATAATACTATTGGGCAAAAATGGCATACATGGCATAGTTTTACACATTAATTGGAATCTTTCAAAAAATTTAATTTATACCTGTTGATTTCGGTTCTGGGCTCTCCCCCCTCAAAATATATAATGAAGCCAATTCAGAAGAACTTTTCTGGGAATTAATATAGTATGATTGACAGGTTCATGTTGGCATGCAAAAAGGAAAAGAAATAAACATCTGCATTGCATTATTAGGCATCCATTTTTATTTATGCCATCCATTGATTATGAAAACTTGATGACTAAAGTAAGTTCTTTACATACCTGAGTGTATTAATAATTTTTTCACTCTTCACAAAGGAAGACCCTTATATATGGTGAAGCTGTCTTAGACCTTGTTTATAAATGTATACTGCCTTGGTCCTGTTACCATGTGGTAACATTTGGATTTCGTAGCGCTGTATCATCATCAACAACTAACATTTCTCTCATGTTGGGATTAGAATGTATAGATTGTGAAGTTTCATAGGGGTCATAGTAGTGCAGTTATCTAGGAGTAGAGTTGCCAGTAGCAAATGCTAAAATGGAAAACAGGGTATGTATGTATCTCTGGGAAGCCAGTATGGTGTGGTGGTTTGACTGTTGGACTAGGAGTCTGGGATCCAAGTCCTCCCTAAGCTCTGGAAACTTTGGCCAAGACACACTCTCTGAGCCTCAGAGGAAGATAACAGCTACACACACACATACACACCCATAAATCTTGCCAAGAAAATCCTGTGATAGGCTTGTCTTAAGAGTCAGTATAAATCAGAAATGATTTGAAGGCACACAACAACAACAAATGTATCTATGGCTGATATTCTAGATCTGTTACTCAGCCACAGAACTACCTTAGTTGTGTGGCTAAGTAGCCTCTCCCACTTGATGCCCTCCCCCATCCAGTCCCCAACCTGCCAGCAACTGCTGCAAGTAGCAGGGGTGCGTTCTCCTGCCAATTGGGCAAGTGTTCCCACCCCTTTCCTCCAGCAATCTCCATTGCAACAGTCAGAAACAGAAGTTCTGTTGCAATTCATCATCATCAAAAATAGCCAACAAATCTAGGGCTCCTCACATGTTGTTTGACTCCAGTTCCCATCATTTCCAGCCAGCCTAACTTGAATGAAAGGCATATAGTTTATTACCAACTAGATTTGAAATGAAATTAAGATGTGGGGGAAGGATAATTCAGTCAGAATTTGTTTTTAAAAAAACCAAACAAGTAATAGAACAGTGGGAAACAGGAATGAAGAAGGCTGTGGAAGTTTACCAAGCTGCACCAGTTGATAAAATCATCTCCATATATACAAGTGTATCTTGTTTTCACATTGTACTACTTTGTGAGTATGATTTCATTTTCAAAGTCAGTAAACTTCCTTTGGAATGGAAATGGAGGGACACAAGACTCAATCAATTGTTGTATTCTCTGATATTATCGGTGGGCAATTAGAAAGTACTAGAAATTTTCAAAGTCCCCCAGGAAATAAAATGCTGCCACTTAATGAATTGGATCAGTGGTTCATCTCACACAGTAATGCCAACCCCGAGTGGAGTGCATCTTGAACTCTGCTCTCCAGATTCTCAAGTAGAAGTTGTTACCAGTCTTGCTACATGATATGCTATTAAGTGGAGATGCAAGAGCTCAGTTTTGAATCCTTGTACATGTAAAGCATGCTTTCTCCTTCTGAGGTATGGCCTCTCCCTTTAAACCATGGGGAGGTATGTCATACCAGCAAATGGCATTCCTATATTTGGGAACAAACAGTGCTGCAGATTATGATGGATTGGTCAGAAGACTCTCATTTTCTGGCCTTGTTATGGTACAGCCTGGGTTCATTTATTTTCATATTTAAATAAATGTTTGCCATTAGGAGTCATTCCAAATATGCATTTTCTGTAGGACCCAGCAGTACTGAAGAGGTTTCTGTCTATACAGGATTACAGAGTGCTTATCAATATTTTGTATACCCAGAGAAAGACGTCATATCTGTAACCAGCATCCCGTCCCCTTCCCATACCTGATTCTTTGAGATGAAACAGATGGACAAAATAAAGCATTTTCCAGGCACCTTGAAGTTGGGGTGTTTAGATAATGCACACAAGTGGCTGGAAAGCAGTTGAAGCCACACTCCAGGACTAAAAACCAGAGCAAAAAGAAACTGGGATAGTTTGACCCAAGGCGGAAAATGTGCATCTTTGCATCTGCATATAAACACCCTGACCCAAGTGCAGGGCTGTGGCAAAGCAAAGAAATGAAAGTACAACAAATTCTAATTGATGTAATTACAATATACACAAACCAGAGAGTCCAGTGGGGCAGCATGGGGTGAAGGAGGTATGTAGAGGGGGCCTCCATGGTTGTGCTTTTCCAATATGTCTCTTGCACACTGATGCCCTGAACTGGTGGATCATTGCACGGGTGACTGTGTGGCTGATAAAGGGGGTGACTGTGCAATGGGATGCCATCTGGGTGGACATGGGAGGTACATGGTCACAGGTGTTGTGTTTGTGCAATGGTGCGCATGTATGGTGGGGATGCAATAAAAAAAATAACCAGCAGCATGACTTTTAATGGACAAAATGGTGGTTCCACACAGCTTTTATAAACATGAGTTGTAAAATAGAGCCTCTGTAAGTGTACTTTTTGGCTGGTGATCTTGTGAATGCTGTGAGTTGGGATACCAATTCCAAACACAACACACTGTTTTGAAGAGTCTCTAGGATTTGATGAAACTAATACCAGAATCATGTGAGTGTGATTGTTTGCACTAGTCCCAGTCTGGAAATTGTCTAATCCGACAAGCTACTGCAGTTGTTGTTAGCTCTCTTTAGGTAGGCATTGAATCACTAGTAGTCCCTGATGGCTTCCATGTTAGTAGGGCAGTGAATCTGATCTTGGTCATGGGTCCCCAAATGGGGGAAGACCTCAATAATCCCTAAATGAGGCTAGGGAGTGGCGAGTGTTTCTTGAAATGATCTGGCAGAAATGGACCACTCCCAAGGTAGGTCAGCCTTCTCTGCAATTATCAGTCATCAGTGTATTAAATGATCAAGCACTAAGGGCCTTTGTGCATTAAAAAAGAAAGATGAGAGGCAGTGAGATAGAAGTGGCTTTATGCTTACCTTCCTGCATGACGTCATAGTACATCTGTTCCCCCTCCAGAGGGTGCTGATCATAAACACATGGCTTTTACCAAATGAATTTTTCAAGCAGGACAAAAGGCATGGCTTTACAATCATCTCCTTTGACAGTAGAGCATGCAGGAAGGTAAGCATAAAACTGCTTCTGTCTTGCTGCCTCTTCTTTTTCTTTTGTAATGTGAAAAGGCCCTAAGAAATATTAAGGCGCGGTACAGACCACCCCAAAGGGGTGGCCTGCACCCACCCCTTTTCGCGGTGAATTGGGGCCAGGGCAGCCTTACTGGCAGCCCTGGGGCCCCAGACTGCCATTTTTCCAGACCAAAGAGAAGCAGCAAAATGCCACTTCTTTTTGGCCTGGAAAAGGGATGTCCTTGCGACTTCTCTTTCTCCTCTGCATTGCTGGCATGGCTGTTTGGTTGCCGTGCCAATGATGCGTGTGCCCAAAAGGAGCTCCATTTCAGAGCTCCTTCCCACGCCTCCACCAGGCCGCCATAAGATGGCCTGAGGTGGTGTGGAGACATCACATGCACACCGCGCTGTTTGGATGCGGTGCGTGTGTGACGTTGTTGTCATGCCTCCTGTGTAGATGGTGCCGCATAACTATGGTGCCGTCCACACATACTAGAGTGCGGTTGGTATGGGCTCCCTAACCCTAGAATCAGCGTGAGAACACAGCTTTATGGCAGTCTGTATCATGCCTAAGACAGCTATTATTATTCAGCCTGCCCAGGAATAATAAAGGCTGCCTGTGCACTCTCACATGAGAGTAAACTACACTGATTACATTAGGAGCACTTCTAGGTAAAATTGTGCTTTTAGACTACTTAAAAATAAGTATGTTCCAGGAATAAGGGATGAAGAAAAGACTTTGCTTTGCTCTAACAAGTACATGCAAATGGGTAAAATTAATAATAACCTCCATGAAAATTTTGACCCTCCCAAATTTGGTGAACTCTATCTACAGTATATGTTTTGTACCTTGGATGGCTCCTTTCAAGTTCACGCTGAAAGCCAGAATGGATTCACTGCCTTACTGAGATGGGGACTACTAGATGCCATCGATTTCCACCATTGGTGCCTGTTTTTTTTTTTTTGTCTTCTCGAAAAGCTTTCTTTGTCCTCATCCCTACAAAATTACTACACCTTACATGTGATGTGGAATTGTTTCTTCCAGACACACCAAGAAAGTTTAGCGAGCCATGTTGGTGAATCAAGGACCCATCTTTACTGAAAGAAAGAAATGGATTTCTGTCTCCAACTCTGACACACCAAAATTTGAATCAAATGGGAATCCTGAGCCATGACGTTGTATACTCTAATATAGTTTGTCAAGGTTGCCAACTTACTACTGTAAAGCACATTTGCTGGGAAAATTTAATCAAAGTGACAAATTTGAAAGAAGTTTTGACTATATGCTAGGTGTCAGTTGGTTATGTACAACCTCCTTTAAGGCAAACAACCATTCCCCAGTCTTTGCTAAGTAATCCATTCACCAGTCCTTTGGCATCATAGGCAATGAGATATGTCATGTAACATTTACAGTATCATCTTGTTCTTCTGGATGACATTACCTAGGACCAAGACACACAATTTAAAAAGGATACAAGCATTTTCCTGGGTTAGCCCATGCAAAGCCATATTAGTTCCCCCTTCTATACATGTGCTATAAATAGCAATTTAAAAAGCATACTCTAAGGAAACATATGCTGATGAAGTTGTTCCAGCTTTGTGAATGTCTGTGGAATAACATGTTGTATTCACTGCATTACTACTCCGTTACACCAAGGCAAGCTATTCTATTTATTTCTATTACCCAAGCAGAGAATTTTGTGTCCCTAGTGCCCCAGTATTTCCTTTAACAGTTTACTTACAACAAATACTAATAGGCATATAGCTTATCTTCTTTTGGCAATGGCTCTTGCAAAATCAACAGTTTTCATTCCAACCAAACAACTCCTGTCATGTCTTGGAGTAGGAAGAATTGCAGAATTTTTTCTTTAAAGATAGCAACAGCTTTACTTTAAATTTTTCTGATTTGGTAGACCTTGAAATATGTGCTCAGGACCTTTTGGTAGAGTGAGCCCAACTAAATGTGATTGTTAAAATATTTTTGTGAAGTAAAGTTTGTGAATATTCATAGGGTTGAATTAACTTTCCCTGCTTTTTGTAGGGTGAAGAGACTAAACCGCTGACTCTTGTTCTTCATCGGGATTCTGGGTCTCTTGGATTTAATATAATTGGTGGCCGGCCATGTATGGTATGTTAATCACTGAAGTGTATTTCTCTTCCTTATTGGTACTCTACCTGGGACTGACAGTTGGATTTAGTCCAGAAGGGAGAATTGTATGGCCCTCCAGATGTTTTGAACGGCAGCGCTGAGCATTCCTCACTTTTGGCTGTGCTGGCTAAAGCTGGTGCGAGCTGCAGCCCAACAGAGTATGGATTTCTGCAGAATTAGCACCTCTGGTTTAGTCCACTATTATCTTATATTTCTGATAGTATAGCTTCTTTAAGGCTTAAATTATTAAGCCAAATGCCTCAAAAGTTGAAGCTTGTAACTCACTGCACTTAGTGATGCTTTATATTTTCAAGGTCTGGAAAATTATTTCACATTCCTAAGCAGTACCATGCAATAGTTATTCATATATTTATTAAGATAATATATACCCCACCCTTCTATTGTAATGGCAATATTCAGGCATGCTTGTAAAAATACAGAAAGTTTAGAAGACATAATCAAATTCGTTAAATTCCAGGTCTGCAAAAGGATATAAAATGTAAATAATCAGAGGCAATGGAAATATATTTTGTGTTTAAAGGCATCTGCATGACTAGATACCAAGAATGTTTCTGTTCTCCCCTTAACAAGCCTCTAGATATGGCGAGGCTTTGTTTAAAACATGATTTTAACTGAAGTTTTGCTTGGGCCTCCTGAGTGTTATAAGAAACAAAATACTTCATACTGATTTATTCTTGTCATGCTATCCAAGCAAAATCAGATCCTCCTGCTGCCTGGGTAGTACATGAAAGAAGATAGGTTAGTTTTCTTTTATAAAGTTTTTTTCCCCAGTTTGATAAACTTGTTGATCAATGCATTTAAATTAAAAAAAATTCTTGTAACTAACAGCGTTTTAATGAAACTTCTGGTTAATCTCTGGGCTGGTGTTAAAAAGTCCCTAAATATATTTGCTCAACAATTAAAAACAGCTCCTTAGCATATCGTATTCACTGGTAGTGTTGCAGATGGTAGTTGGTAGGGAAATCTTTGTAAGAAGTGCAGTCCTGTGTATTTTTACTCAGATGTAAGTTTGGCTTCTGTCAGTGGAGTATGATTGCATTCACAGGTTGTAGCTTGAGTCACAAGTACAGTAGGTATTGATTTTTATTACATGCTCGGCTTCTGAAGTGTTATTATGTTCTCTGTTGTATGGACAAATGAAAGTATGGACTATCCAGTGCATTATTTTGGACATAGGAGATTATCATGCACACCTTATCCCATCTTTTCCCTGACAGGATACACATGTTTAACTGTCAAAGACGGGTCTTACTGCATTCTCTTGTGGCCGGGTATATGTAGACCAGGCTTATCCCACAGCTTTTCAAGGATGGTATTTTCCATATGGGCTGTATACAGGCTGCATACGCCTGGCCACAGGAGAATGTGGTTAGACTCATCTTTGACAGTTAAATGCGCATGTATCCCATTGGGGAAAAGACACGATAAGGCATGTACGATAATCTCCATAGTTACCAGTTAAGTAAAGCTCTATTTCTATCCCAGATTTTGAAAAACTGAAGTTGTTTCTCTCCTTTCTTAGCATATTTTCTTTTGTTTTACTCGTGATCTTAGAGATGTTGATGCCCACCTCAAACCTCCATGGAGCCTCCTCTGTAAATGACTTCTGAAGCTGTTTGTAGTAACTGCCACTTTTAGTTTTCATTCACTGGCCCAAATCCAATTTCTAATTCCAACTATAGCAAATCTATTGAATGGCAAATCAGCATTTATGTAAATCCAATTGATTTAGTGGGTGTGTTTTAGTTGGAATTAGCAGGTAGATTTATGCTATTCTCATTTCACTCCATTTAATTTCAGTACAACTGAATGCTAAAGCTAGAATTGTCCAAGCCATTGCATTCCCTATTAACGTGTACGAATGCGAGAGCTGGACAGTGAAGAAAGTGGATACAAAGAAAACTGGTGTTGGAGAAGAGAGTCAAGGATACTGTGGACAGCCACATCTCAAAAAGACAAACAAATGTGTCCTTGAGCAATCAAGCCTGAACTCTCCCTGGAAGCTAAGATGACCAAATTGAGACTTTCATACTTTGCTCACATCATGAGAAGACATGACTCATTAGAAAAGACGACAATGCTAGGAAAGGAAGATGGCAGTAGAAACGAACGAAGACTGCATGCCAGATGGCTAGACTCAGGACCTGAGCAGAGAGGTTGAGAATAAGGGGTCTTAGAGTAGTCTCATTCATTGGGTCACCATGAACTGAGGTCAACTCGAAGGCAGTTAACAACAAACAACATTTTTCCATGACCACTATCAGCCAGTTAGGGATCTTGTTCTGGATATAGTGTATATTCTAAGGATAATGCTCTGAGGGCTTTCAGGAGGGGTTTGGAAAAGTAGACTATCCATTTGATAAATAAAAATATATAAAATGTTAGGAGGTTATATAAACAAAAAGGTTTGTTTATAAGCTAAAAGTAGCAGGGCACATGAAGCAAGGGGAATGTTTACCTGTGCTAGAGATGAAGGCAATCTTTCCTGCTTACTTATCTGGAATACCTAAAGCATCTCCTAGAATGGCGTGAAGATAAACACCTTCCTGTCTGTGGCTGCATTTGGTGATTACCCATTGACAGTTGGGTGCATGGCATCACTATGGTGCTAGACAACAGTGTACTTAGGCATCCACATGACATTTAGTATTTAAATTGTGAGCTATGCCACAAATCAGTCTTCTAGAGCAGTGTTTATACTCTTCTTGTTTTCTCTCCTTAAAGGACAATCAAGATGGCCCATCCAGTGAAGGAATTTTTGTCTCTAAAATAGCTGACAGTGGGCCTGCTGCCAAAGAAGGAGGACTGCAGATTCATGACAGGATTATTGAAGTAAGAACACTTGCTCTGATCTCTTCTTAACAGGCAAATTTCCCTTTCTGTTCCTTTGCATTAAGTATAAAGCAAGTCTCCAGTTTGGGAGCGTTGTGACAGGGGTAGCAGAGGCTACAAGACAGGGCAGCTAAAGTATGCTTGACTTGCTCTAGTGCTGACCTTCCTGGCTTTAGGTATAGTTGTTATCTAAATATAGAAATGAGATTATGGAAGGTATGTATTGGTCCTGGCATTTTGAGGAGCTAGCATCTACTTGGTATGCTGCAGTTATTTCTTTCTGAAGCTGTTGGAGACGTGCAAGTTATTTAGTTAAAACCATATGTGAAGGCAAGTATCTGTTGTGAGAACTGAAACTTTATTTAGCTTGGTTTCTAAGGCATTTTTTCAAGAGGACCAAAATGTTTTGAACAGATGATAAAGGACAGAAGCCTCCATTAAGTGAGCCTTACAGCACATCAAGATGAACTTGCTTGAGAAACTCCTTGAAGTTACTGTGCACACTTTTTTGGTCTGGACATCTTCCCATTTTCCTAGTCCTTTGACTGCATTAAAAAGTAGTTCCTGTGGTTGTGTTCCTTTTCTCTAAATGATTTGTCAAGCTCTTCTTTTAAAAAATGTTAAAGAGAAAGTTTGATGTACAGAACAAAAAGCAGTTAACTGTAAATCACATTCCATTGTTGGCGATCTTCAAATTAGAATTTGTTCATTTTCTTTGTTAGAAAAGTGAGAGGGGCTGTTAGTTTTTTAAAGAGATAAATGCTGTTTTTGTTGCCAAAGATAGCATGGAACAGCCAGTTTCGCCAAGACATGGAATTCCTTTGCTCTTATGTTTTGCAAATGAGCAATAAACAGCTGTTAAGGATTTTCTATTGGCAAGGGACAATACATATTGCTATTTTCTGCATGGGTAAAATAAAATTGCATTCACAATTTTTCAAAAATGTAGGAAATAGTAAAGAGAACCATTTGTATTAGAAAGCCTGTATGAAGATGGAAAAGGTGGAGGAGGGGGTGAGAAAAAAGTCTTTTTTAAATAATCATGTCATTTATAGACAGACATTCTGTATTGCAGTTATGGATTTGTAACTTATACATCCATAACTGTTCTGTATTCAAAGATATAGCCATGTTAGTCTGTAGAATCAGTATGTAGAGCAGTGGTTCTCAACCTTCCTAATTCCACGATCCTTTAAGACAGTTCCTCATCTTGTGGTGACCCCCAACCATGAAATTATTTTCATTGCTACATGCAAATATGTGTTTTCCAATAGTCTTAGGTGACCCCCATGAAAGGGTTGTTCGACCCCCAAAGGGGTTCCGACCCACAGGTTGGGAACCACTGATGTAGAGAGATCTTGTAGCACCTTTGAGACTAACTGAAAGAATGAAATTGGCAGCATGAGCTTCGTAGACTTTATCTGAAGAAGTAGATTGAAGTTTACGAAAGCTCATGCTGCCAATTTCTTTCAGTTAGTCTCAAAGATGCATCTGAGGAAGTAGACTGAAGTCTGTAAAAGCTCATGCTGACGATTTCTTTCTTTCAGTTAGTTTCAAAGGTACTACAAGATCTCTCTATGTTCTATATTCAGTAACACTACATAACCACAATCATAGCATTATTGCCATGATCATAAATGCCCCTCCCCACAACCATCATAACAGCCACAATGAGTGAAGGAGGTCTTTTCATTTGGCAGTTTGAGTGCAAAGAGGAAGATGTTCCCAGTCTCCTGCTATTGGTGAGTGAAGCTGCAACAGTCAGAAGCAGGACACAGTCAAAATTATTTGCCTCAGCTGTGCTTATTGGTGGGACAGAGGTGGAAGTTACATTGTCCTTCTAACCCAGTTGCCATCTGAACAGACTTTCTGATGCAGTTGCTAGCTGTTAAAGTGGGCTGGGAGATGGGCCAGGTAACATTACTTAGGGGCTCAACAAACAGGCAGGAAGGGGCGGCGAGACACCACCCCTTTCTGCCCTAGATCGTTGCCGCAGCAACTGCACGCTGCAGTAATGATCTGCTCCCTCTTGGGAGCACAAAGAAGCTGCTATAAGCAGCTTCCTGAAAGAGGCACCATAATGACACTCGTATGCCATGATGACACCCCTTCCAGCCAGCGCCATTTGGGCGCATCCCGTATGAATGGGCGCATGCCAAGATGGTGCACGGGCAGCGAAAGTAGGGCTGAGCATGTGTAACCACTTAGCACTATCGAGCCCTACTTTCGGGTCCAGGCCAGCACAAAGTGCCGGTCTGTTTAGGGCCTTAGTTACCTACTTGCAACTAAGTGGGTGATGTAGGTTGTCAGTAATAATAAATAGTAAAGCAGATTGTCTATTAATTACCACAACCACAACCACTAATTAAAGTTAATTTAGTTCCCTTGTGATTTGACATTTTTTGAACTGTAGAAAGTTTCAGCATCTTTCCCTTCTTCCCCAAGTACCACACTTTATAAACATGTAAGAAAAGAATCTGTGTGTGATCATCCTGTTATATAAGTGTGCCATGTCTACAAGTAATTGTCAGTGCAGAAGAGTATCTGAAGCAACAGTTATGAAGTATTTCTGCTTTCTCTGAATTAGACATCTTGATCTACTGAACAGCATAACTTTGAACAGTTCACTGATAGTTACTTTTTATATTTACATAGGGACCGCAAATAGTTGCAGACATTTTACTCCAAAATGATAAAGGCATTGCTGTATAGAGTGTATACATGACAATAGTGCACTTCTGATCTGTGAATTTTTATTTAATTTATTTTTTTATTTATTAAAATATTTCTCTCCCACCCCATATTCTGAGATCTCAAGATGGCATACAAGTAAAATACCTTAAATCTGTTTAAAACAATTTAAGATTAAAAGCAATAAAAATACTAGAGGCACATTAAATTATTTAACAGATTTCAAAGGTTAAAATAGTTTAAAACCATTACCATGTGCATTATGGAATAAACCAGCTAGGCCCAAACATTTTACAGTGCTCCCACATTATATGCAGTTGCACCATACACAGCTTCCAGCATACACTGGAAGCCTGCACCGGGAGAAGCCTCGGCACGCCCAGAAGAAGTAATTATAATAAATTAATATTATAATAAATTACTTCTAATGGGGCTCCAGCATATACATTTTTTCTTTATGCAGGGGTGGGGTGGGGGGTCCAGAAGGGATCCCCCATGTAAACAAAGGGTGCACTGTACTCAAAAAACAAAATAAAACAAAAACAAAAACAACCTTGAAGCCATTGTTGTTTCCAGTTGGGCTTCTGAAAGGAGGGTATTCTACAACAGTGGTACCACTGCTGAGCTTTCTGGACCTTCCCTCTCCCACATCTTTCCACAGTGTAGTACTGCTACTGGTGGGACACAGAAGAGTGCCCCACTGGCAGAACTCAGTCTTTAGATAGGCAAGTATATAGTGAGAAACACACCTTCAGGTCTCAAGCTGGTAGAGGGCCCTGAACTCCATCAAAAGCATTTTGAATAGAGACTGGAAGCCAGCCAATACAGTTCTTTTAAGACAACTGTTATGTGATGTCTATAGGGTTTTTTCCCCTTGAAAATGTCCCATTGTGCTAAGTAGGGAATGCTCTGAAGTAATTGCCTATAAGACTGCAATCTACAATTCATATCTGATGTGTACTTGTGTGTGTTTCCTTTAGATTTTAAGAAACAGAGGGTCACAAAGGCAGATTATGATTGTGGTGTGAGCTGATTTAGTCCCTTCCTTCTCATTACCAACAAAATTTGTGTCTCTTAATGCTGCTTTTTGCACGGGGTAAATGAGTTCCTGGGCAAGTAGCAGCTTTCAGGAGGAGTTTGCATCAGGTGAAAAGAGTTATTTCCCCCACTCCCACCATGTTGTGCTGGATCCTGGCCCCTGCAGTGGCCTCTTAAAAGCAAACCACATACAGTACATGCAATGGCAAGTATGCATTTTATGTAAATTTATACTCACTATGAGCACGTCTTACAGGATGTTTTAAGAAACCTGACCAGACTGACCAGAATTGATAGTATAGTTAAAACCACAATCAACAGCAATGTTCCTACTATAGAAACAATGACCTTCATTATATCATCTGGATTTACTGGTGACCAGTCTGGCTGTCATATTTTAGACTAGTTGTAGCTTCCGAACTTGGCACAAAGGTAGCCTCATGCAGAGTGCATTGCAGAACTCAAGATGAGAGGTTACCAGGGCATATACCACTGTTTCTAGGTCCTCCTGGTCCAGGTAAGGTCACAGTATCAACCAAAGTTGTCTTGTTTATGAAAATGTGACCCCTAAGCATGTTAATTAGAAGTAAGACCCATTGAGGTCAGTGGAGCCCCCTTTTTTCTACTGTGAGAAATAGTTCCAACTGTAGAAGACCTATTGAATCAGTTGTCAGAGGTCAGGTGAATCCTGTTGATTAATCGGATCTCCTTTAGTTGGGACTAACAATAGTTTTTAGGCTATAGTTTTATGTTGGCTAGGAGTGATATATTAATATCAGGCCTTTTGAAGGAACGTGTCTTACTGTACTATATGAATCTTAATAGCTGTTGCCTTCTAAGGTGTTCTGAGGACTATCACCAAGGCAGGTGCTACTGGTGTAGACATGAGTAAGAGTCTGTTTTGCTGTAGTCCAGTTGTCCAATTTGCTGAAAGAAAGGTTACATCTGGTCCCACCTTTATTTTCTTTTAGGTAGATGGTTGAGATATTTTTGTTTAACTAGGCATTTTATATGTTTGGACTTTATTTAGCTATCTTTGTATGTTGCCTCTTTTATTTGACTTCAAATGTTCTTTTTTATTGTATTGATACTTTTTTATTTTATGGGGACTCCTTTTAATTTTTGTTGTTGTGTTCCTTCAAGTCATTTCCTGGTTATTGTGCCCCCAAAGTGACACTATTATGGGGTTTCTTGCCACGATTTGTTCAGAGGGTGTTTGCTTTTGGCTTTCTCTGAGGCTGAGAGAATGTAACTTGCCCAAGCTCACCTAGTGAGTTTCATGGGTGACTGGAAATTCAGACCCTAGTGTCCAGTGTCATAGTCCAACATGCAAAACACTATACCACACTGGCTCTCATTATTTTTAGATTGCACACCACTTGGCAGGTTTTTATCCTCCCCCTGCCCTTATTTTATTTGACTCTTACTACATAAAGCACTGTGCAAACTTTACTGCGCTCTATAAATAGAATAGAATAGAATATTTAATAAATATAAACATAAATAAAAGCCTGAAACAAGTAGAACCAAGGGGCAAGCAACTTTTCCTTATTTGGAGAGTATATTGCCTGAGAAAATCACACTGTTTGTGAAATTGGTAGTACACGATCACTTTTCAAAGGAACATACATGCCATTATTCAATTTTATATCTTGTTTACTTGCAGAATCCATGTCCTCTTCCCATTAGTTAGTTATTCTTCCTAAATCAAGAAAAATATCTTTCCAGTCTGAGAGCATAGTAGATACTTAGTTGACAGATTATGAAGATATCATTGAATAACTTCCCTGAAGCACAGCTAAGGTGTATTTTGCTAAAAGTTCCTAAGATTTACTGTACAGTTCAGCTCCCTTACACTATGACTATAATTGGCACCCAGAGTGGATTGGCAATGAACTGGCAGTAGTCTTAGATCTGTGTGTATGTGCAGTAAAACATTAAAACATAGAAGTCCTAGGGGAAAACAAATGACATATTTTCCTACAATTATCATTGATTTCCTGTGTGTGTCCAGCCTTAGCAAATCTTCTAGCTTCAAAGGCTCATGATGCCTGTGTAAGTTATCTTCAGTTCATTGTGATAGCCTAGGACTAGGTTGAGGGAGCTTGTGATAGTTGAACGTTTGAACTGTGTTTTATCTCTTTAATGTCCAAACACATTAATGGTATCTGGACTCCCTCACACAATCCAATCTAATGTCTGAAGGAGAAGATACATTTCAAAGGTGACCTCATTCAGCTGGAAAGAATGTGGAGCTGACAAATAGTGATGTCACTGGAGATATTAATCAGCTAGAAAGGGTATCTCCTGCCGAGTAATTGAAACATATTATTTTATATTTATTGATCTCAACCTCTGTTTTAACACCCTGACTAAGTAGCAGGGTATAGAGCAATCTGTCCTGCAGAATCGCAGTATGGATTGCTATCTTTTAAATATCATGATGCAGTGCAATTTATTCTGTGCTACTGCTGAGCAATGCCCATTAATTTGGGTTCCATTGGATGAATGGAGATTCTGCATTAGCAGTTCTTGGTTTGTGATGATCGTCATCTGGAATAATGACTATGGATTTTACTGTAGCTTGTCAGAGAGTAAGGACATTTAGAAACATCTTTTCCATTTTTATCACCCCAGGCATTAGGATAATCTGCCTAAAGTGAAAAGCAACAATAATAAAACTTTCCAGATCCCCCCCCCCCCGCCACCACAAAAATGGAGGGAGGATTATATATGCAAAGCTGTTTAAGTGATATGCTGATCAAATATGACCAGGTTGTGTTATTTGTTATTTGTTGTTGTGTGCCTTCAAGTCATTTCTGACTTATGTGGAACCCAAGGCAAAGCTATCAAAAGGTTTTCTTGGCAAGATTTGTTCAGAGAGGGTTTCCCTTTGCCTTCCTCTGAGGCTGAGAGAATGTCAATCAGTGGGTTTCCATGGCCAAGTGAGGATCATAATTCTGATTTTTTCCCCCCAAAATGGGAACTCAAAGCATTTTAAAATTTAAAAGAACAATATAGTTAAAAGCATACAAAAGTGAGGATTAAAATAGAATAGGAAGTACCTGTATTACAGTAAAAAATATAAAAGCATTTAAAAAGAGTACAATTAAAACACAGTACAACATCCCTAGCCCATTTTTTAAAGACTTACTGTTTTAAAAGCCTATCTGAATAAATATGTCTACCAATGGAAGGACAGCAAGGAGGGGACTATTCCCTGGGAAGGAAGTTCCAGAGTCTATGGGCAGTCCCTGAAAAGGACCTCTCTTGTCTCCCCACCAGCCATGTTTGCGATGGTGAGAAGGGCCTCTCCTGAGGATCCCAGAGCCTGGGCCGGCTCATAGAGGACCAAATAGCCTGAACCTGGGCCCTATAGGGCTTTATAGCTCATAACTAGTATTTTGTTTGAATTGTGCTCAGTAATGAACTGGCAGCCAGCGGAGCTGTTTCAACAAGGGCATTGTGTGGTCTCTGTAACCTGCCTCCTCAACAGTCTGGTGGCAGCTCTTTGGACCAGCTGAAGTTTCCACTCTTCATAGGCAGCCCCAAGCAAAGTGTGCTAGATTAGTCTGAACAGGATGCAACTATGGCAATGTACCATCATGGTCATATCTGACGTCTCAAAGAAAGTGTGCAATTGGCACACAACTTTAAATGTGTAAAAGCACTCCTGATCACTGCAGAAACCTAGGCCTCCAAGTTCAAAGCTGAGTCCAGGAGTACACCCAAACTGCAAACCTGCATCTTCAGGGGAAGTGTAACCCCATCTAGCGCAGGCAAAATCCCTATTCCTTGACCTGACTGACCTTCTGACTGACCAGGAGCACTTCTGTCTTGGCTAGATAAAGGCATGGTACATACTGCCCCTTTTAGCTCCGGGTTGGGAGCAGGGCAGCCTCACTGGCAGCCCTGCGGCCTCAATCCGGAGTTTTTCTGGACCATGGAACAGCGCAGAGACGTCATGCACATGCCGCACCATTTGGATGCAGCGCAAGCATGCCATAATCATGGTGGCCCCCATTTTGCCTCTTCTCCGTGGTGTAGAAAAGGGGTGTCCTTGGGGCTTCATGCCTCTGGACACCCTGGGAGCCACAGCCATGGGAGAAAGCATCTGCTCGCCCCCTTTCTCCCTGGCGTTGTTCCCGCAGCCGTTTGGTAGCTGCGGGAACGAGGCATGCACCCAGAAGGAGCTCCATTTTGGAACTCCTTCTCACGCCGCAGCCAGGCCGCCGTAAGCAACTTGGGTTGGTGCAGAGACGTCATGCACATTCCATGCCATTTGGATGCAGCGCAAGCGTGACATAATCATGGTGGCCCCCGTGTAGATCAGAGGTCGCCATGATTATGGCACATCATGTACTAGGGTTGTGGGGCATGTGGATGCTCTGCCCCCAGGCAACCCTAGTAAGTGGCAGGCCGACACAAAGCGCCAGTCTGTATCGCACCTAAGTTTCAGTCTGTTTGCCCTCATCTAGTCCATTACTGATTACAGAAACAGGTTTAGGACCACCACAGCCTCCTTGGATTGGGGTGGAAAGGAGTAATAGAGTTGGGTGTCACCCACATATTGATGGCACTACACTCCAAAATTATGAACAACCCCTCCCAGCAGTTTAATGCATGCGGTGAATAGCATAGGAGACAAAACAGAACCTTGAGGGACCCCATAGGCCAGTGGTTCCCAACCTTTTTAATACCGTGACCCTTTGATACAGTTCCTCATGCTGTGGCAACCCCCAACCATACAATTATTTTCATTGGTACATGCAAATATGTGTTTTCCGATGGTCTTAGGCGACCCCTGTGAAAGGGTCATTTGACCCCCAAAGGGGTCCCAACCCACAGGTTGGGAACCACTGCCATAGGCCAATGGCCAGGGGATTGAGCAGGAGTCCCTCAGCACCACCTCCTGGGTTTGCCCTCCAGGAAGGAATGGAGCCACTGTAAAACAGTACATGCAAGCCCCATCCCAGAGAGGTGGTTCAGAAGCATACCATGGTCAATGATACTGAAAGGCACTGAGAGGTCCAGGAGAACTAACAGGGATACACGTCCAGTTCCCTACATAGGTCATTCACCAAGGACACCAAGGCTGTCTCTGTTCCATAGCCAGGACTGAAATCAGACTGAAATGGATTGAGATAATCTGTTTTATCCAGAAACGTCAAGTTAGGAAGCCACCACACATTCCAGTACCTTACCCAAAAATGGTAGGTTGGGCATTGACCAATAATTATCCATTATAGTGGGATTCAGGGATGGCTTTTTCAACAAAGGCCTCACAGCTGCCTCCTTTAGGGAAGCTGGAATTCTGCCTTGTTGCAGGGAGATATTGACTACCCCTTTCACCCACTCAGCCAGTCCCCCTCTTGCCTGTTTGATAAGCCAGGAAGGACAAGGATCTAAGGATCTTACATGTGATGACTCTCACCTCTCCAAGGATCCTGTCCACATCATCAGGCTGCACAAATAGAAAAGTATCCATTGACACTGGGCAAAAAGTGCAATTAAAAGGTTGCATTTCTTTTATTTATTTGTATGTAATAGATTTGCACAATTGCACTAAAAACAAAAAATAAAATAAAATAAAAACAGATTGAGAGGCATGCTGGGAAGGGCAGGGAGGTGGGGTTATGGAGGGTGGTGTGAGGAAAGCAAAGGCCAGACAGAAGCAACTCCATGGCAATGTAGAAGAGTTGTGTGACAATGATTGTGCCCAACCTAGTACGTTTTCATTTTAAACTAATGTGATTGTGGTACCTTATGAGCCTGGTGTGATAAAGTCCTTAGATTGATGTTCATGCTTTTATAGAGATGGGTATTATTTCATGGATGAAACATCCTGCATACCATCATTTACCTGTCTGTGTGCTTAACTATGTGGTGAAAAGCAAGGAAAACAGACTGATGAAACATCTAGAAAATTAAGCTTGTGTTTACAAGTTGTTTCTGGCTTATGGTGACTGTCAGGCAAACATATCATAGGATTTTCTTGATAAAATTTTTTTCAGAGTGGGTTTGCTTTTGCCTTTCTCTGAGGTTGAGAGACTGTAGCATGCCCAAGGGTCACCTTTGAGCTTCCAAGGCCCAGCATTGATTTGAGCCCTGATCTCCAGAGTCATAGTCCAGCATTCAAACCACTACATTAAAATGGCTCTAGTTTGTGCTTATATCCTTCACTCAAAATAAAAGAGAATTGAAAGTGCTTCCTTTTGTTTGGATTCCACTGTAAATAAAAATCAGGACTTCCGTTTCCCTTGTTTTCAGGCTAAGTGATTGTGTAAATTACAAGTCAGGTTTTTTCCTTGATAGTTTATTCATAATTGTGATTTTGTCATCACTGGATGTAGAGACTTTAGAATGATAATTAGCAGTAAAGAAAGTTAAAACATCTGGAGAATCCCTTCTTGCATAAACAAAACCAAATCTGCTGATAGACAGACCACAAGAACAAGTCATATGGGATTAAGTTAAAATCACTTAAAATAAACATTCAAGCTTGAATCCTATTGGTAGTCCCAAGTAGCGTAGACCCACTCAGTCAGTTGTTGCATGGTAAATTGTCACTTTTGTAAATCTTGCTGATTTAGTGGGTCTCCTCTAGTTCAAATTAGCAAAATCAGATTTAAATTCAGGCAGTTACAAAGTTTGAAAATATGATAATTTAATTTTTGGTCAATGTTACCCATGAACAGAAATACTCAAAGATGCAAATTTGCCGGTAATTAAAGATGTGACTGTAGAGCATATGAAAAACAGTATAAAAAGGTATAGTGCAGATTATTTCACTCGAACTATTACTAGTATCTGCAAAAGGGGCACTATGTATCTCCTAACACTGAATGTTGCAATCTGGCAGATGATAAAACAAAAAAGGTAATAGATGTATGAAGAGAAAAATTGGTAGGCCAGAATGAAAACAAGAACTTTTTTCTGCTATCTAGCTGTTATCTAGCTGCTGCTTTAGGCTGACCTGAATGGAAAGCAGGAATGAATGGCAACCCTGCCCCCACCCCAAAACAATATTAATCTTTTGTGAACTTTTCATCTTTTGCATTATTATATATCATTTCCTCCGATGTGAAATGGAGGAAAGAGGATCAGCTTGAACATGGGCACCTTCACACATTAGCGACAGACCATCTAATGCTCATTTAAACTGAAAATTCACAATATATCTGCCCACTGTATGTTGTGGCCATCTCTCTTTCACAGGGTCTTAGAAATTTTCCTCTCATGAATATATTTCAGTAAGAAAATATGTAATTAGTTACCCACAGAATGGTCAAAAAGCCCTGGGTAAATTAGTCACTTTTATAACCAGAATGTATAAACCCTTTTTATAACATTGTGGGAATGTTACTTCTGCCCAAACTGCACAGCAGTATAAATTGGAAATAACATATTTGAACCACACTGGGAGAGGATTTAACCTGCAAGAAGCAAGTTGATCTTTGGGAAAAAAATTGACAAATGAAAAGAAAATAAACATTTAGTTTATTTTTAAGTACTGCACTGTAAAATGAAAACATTTCCAGTGAAGTAATTAACCATGTTAGTTTGTCACATCAAAACCAACAGGAAAGAGTCTAATAGTACTTTAAAACTAACACTTTTGTTTGGCATAAACCTTATTGGATTGGAACCCACTTCTTCAGATCTAGGACGCATTGTGTCTCTCGGCAGACATTTATACACATGCTAGGGAGGGAGAAGGAATACAAAGGAAAAAGGTACAAACATTGAAGATTATTTTAACAGTGTTGCTTATCAAACAGTAGTTGGGAAGGAGCTATTTAGGCAAGTCTCCTAACCTGAACTTTTTTGTATTTTTGTTCCCTTTGCCATGCTATTACAATCCCTTGCCCATAATAGTTAATCTAGCACATGTGTAGACAATTTTGGCCCTCCAGGTATTTCTGGCTTATACCTCTCATCAGGCCTACGTTCAAAACACATAGCAAAAATAATCCAGTTTGAGACTGCTTTAACTGCCCTGGCTCAGTGTTAGAGAATCCTGGGCATTGTAGTTTATTGTGGCATCAGAGCACCAGAAGGCTAGATTTTTCAGGAAAACCTGGAGCGCTCCACTGCTGATATGAGTTGCTCCCTCAGAGGTCACAATAAGGCACCCAGCCATGTGATTGATACAGGGCACCTCATTGTTACATCAGAGGGCATGACTTTCACCAGTGGCAGTGACACTGGGCAATACAGTGGAGATGTGTAAGTAGACAGCTGGCATCACTACAGAGTGCAGAGATAATGGGGGGGGGGGGATTCCAGGGCTAGAATAATCCAGGAGCAGCCCAGAGTATTCTGGTTGATGTAGATTAGCCCCTGTCTCTTGAAACTAAGGTTAAATAACATATTATTTTCATAATGATACACATGATAAACTGCTTATCTATGCTAGGATGCCTATGTTTACCTTTCAGATAATGTTTGTTAAATGATTGCAATGTTTGTATGCCCAAAAAAGGACAAGCAAAGTAATCAACTCCCATATGAGAAAAGTTTACAAGATTTGTGGCTGGTTGGTTTAAGGAGGGGAGATGAGTGAGAAATGGGAGAAGATGGTGGACAGAGATAATTTTTTCTTCCACTTGTATAATAGCCATATAGTGTGCAAGCATTTTACACGGGTGCGGCATTTGTAGCTTTCAGCATACATACCGGAAAAACCCCTCACACCCACCGGAAGAAGTAATGGGGTGCATACCTGTGGTGTGCGCATGCGGCAGAGTGCTGCAAGCGCAAGCCCCATTACTTTTAATGGATTTCCCCTTACGCGGAGGGATCCGGAACGGATCCCCGCATAAAGGGAAGGCCCACTGTACTCAAGGTCATCTATTGAGACTGACTGTGCAAATACTGAAGACAGAAGGAACAACTTCACACAATATATAGTTAAGCTGTGGAATTTGCTACAACAAGAGGTAGTGATGGCCACCAATCTGGACAGCGTCAAGAGATTAACCAGATTCATGGAGGATAAGGCTACTAATGACTAGTAATCATGATATTACACCCACAATTGCGGGCAATAGGTCTCAGTTGCAATTGTTGGGGATCACACACGAGAGTGTTGATTCACTCATGGCCTGTGTGAGGTCTTCCTATGGGCAACTTGTTGGCTTACCATGTGAACAGAGAGCTAGACTAGATAGGTCTTGATCCGATAAGGCTCTTGTTGACTTCTTATATTCTGCTAAATTGCATTTATAGACATCTGAGATAACTGAGTTTGTTAAAATGTAAGGATTTAATTTTCTCCCACATCTGGATTAGTTCCTTCAGCTTTATGTAATTCCCTGTTCAATTTTCCACATTTGAAGCCAAAAGCATCATCATTTCACTTCAGGATTTTAATTTGCAGGTCTGAATGCTCTTTTTGAGACTCCACAGAGCAAACACTAGAGAGGTCTTTCCATATCTATAGTATTATTTTGGAGTTCATGCATATCACAATAATTGGGCAATCAAGCACAATCAGCCTTAATTTACTACATGTGCAGTAAATTACCATGTCAATTGTATGAAAAGATAGGAATAGAATTAGCATAGATCAGCTAAAAAGCTGTTGAATATTTAGAGCATTGCTATTCAAAATGTATTGAAATAGAACCAGTGCTCTATCATTTTATTTAAAAATTTGGGATCAAGTACAGTCTCAGCATGTACAGTGACATCAATGTAATAAATTAGTATTACCAGCGTAAAGATGTTCTTCAGTTCATTTCCGTCACATATATAGATTTTGGGTGTTGTTTTATTGTTTTGTTCTGAAATGTATTACATATTTAGTAGAGTCATAGAATTGCAGAATTGGAAGGGAACCCAAGGTTTTAACACCTGCCAGTTCAGGAAATGTTCAGTGTATCTGATAATGGCTGATAAAGTGGGAGGCAGTAGGAAGAGAGGAAAACCACATTACAGGTGGATAGACTCAGTCAAAGAAGCCACAGCCGTGAGTTTGCAAGATCTGAGCAGGGCTGTTGGTGTCTTGGAGATCTCTTATTTATAGTTTCTATAAATTGAAACTGACTTGATGGCAATTAACAAAAGTTTGCCTAATTGTGTGCACACATTTTGTCTGCACTTTTTCCCAGCTAAAGGATCCATGAGCATTTAACCCACTATGTTCAAAGTGTCATTTAACAGCTGTTATATACTTTCAGTTTATTTGTCATGGCTTTCAATTAACCAAATTGAATTGCCATTATATTGTGTGTTCCCTATATGGCACAGGACTTAGTGGTGTCTAGATGGATTACAGAGTTATCTGTTACTGTTCTGTTTTTCAGTGTTAGCCTAGTTTTCTGACAGTTTTTTTTTAAGCCAGCCCTTTTTGCACCCTTTTGCTTCATCTTCTCTCTTTCTGACTCTTTCTGTTGTCCTCTTCCAGTTGCATTTCTATCTTTTACTCCCTGGCCAGTAGGTTGCTGTGGAAAGGACTGACCACTGTTACCGGAGGTCTGAAAGAGTTTTTTAAGAAGACCATTTAAAGTTAGCTGAGTCCTGAACAGGGCTTCAGCTTGCATTCCTTGCCTTATATTTCCTGCAAGGATGCAATGGATTTTAGAACCCACTTTCTAAAGTCTAAGAGGGTTCTCTGAGTATTCATCTGAGTAGGCCAAAAGAGCGATGGTATGTCCTTCCCGAGGGAACAGATGCACAGCTTAGGTTTTCTCTCAGATCCATCTTTGTCACTAGAGTCCCAGGGGGAGGCCATGGCTTGGAGTGCCTGGATCCAGCTTTGAGGAGTCTACCAGCTGCAGGCTTTCCTGGGCAGAGATAACATAGCCACAGCTGTTCATGCACTGGTAACATTCTGATTTTTGTTGTTAACTGCCCTCGAGTCGCTCTCGACTCATGGCGACCCTATGGATGAGACATCACCAAAACCCTCTGTCCTCCACTGCTTTGCTTAATTCCTGCAACCCCATATTCATGACCTCCTTAATAGAGTCCATCTATCTGGCATGTGGCCTTTCTGTCTTCCTTTCTGTCCTCCACCTTTCCCAGCATTATTTTCTTTTCCAATGAGTCCTTCCTTCTCATGATGTGTTTGAAGTACGACAGCCTCACTTTGGTCATGTTGGCTTCCAGGGAGGTTTCTGGCTCAATCTGATCTAGGGCCCATTTGTTTGTCCTTTTGACTGTCCATGGGATCCTCAGCACTCTTCTCCAGTATCACATCTTAAATGAATTGATTTTCTTCTTATCATCTTTCTTAACTGTCCAGCTCTCACATCCATACATGGTAATAGGGAATACAGTGGCTTGTATGGTTCTAACTTTTGTGCTCAATTGTATATCTTTGCATTTTAGAACCTTTTCTAGTTTTTTCATAGCCACCTTCCCATTCTTAAGCTTCTTCTAATTTCCTGACTGCTGTCCTCATTTCTATCAATGTTTGATGCCAGGTATGGGAATTCTTTTACTATTTCTATTTCTTCATTTTCTTCTAGGCTGAACCTGTGAAGGTCCTCTGTAGTCTTTATTTTTGTTTTCTTTATGTTCATCATTAAGCCTGTCTCTGTACTTTCTTATTTGATCTTCTTTAGTAGGTGTTCCATGTCTGTGAGGTTTTCTGCTAGTACTATGGTGTCATCTGCATATCTTAGATGGTTGATATTCCTTCCTCCTATTTTCACTCCTCCTCCTTCTGTGTCCAAGCCTGTTTTTCTTATAATATATGTGATAAAGCAGTGTGTCAGTGTGCTCTTGAAGACTTCAGAAGTTACAGCTGGTGCAAAATGTAGCAACTAGTGTAAAGGCCATATCATTACGTAGAAACCATTTTACATCGGTCTCAAAATAGTCCTGCCCATCTATGATTTTCAAGCAACCCTAACATTTGGCCACAAGGGAAACAGTGAACCTCCTTTCAAGGATTAGTATGACACCAATGGCACCAGCATTAGGCAGAAACAGGAAGGATGTGTAGACCAGCTTGCCACATCCTTGATAACTGAGGTTGATGAGTGATCAATGGCACCAAATATTTCCTAGTAAAGTATGTATGTCATTTAAAAGTTTCACAAGAAGCTCTCCATAGGTCCAGTTTTAACATTAGATACATTTCTCAAACAACAGATTTTTGATGTCCTAGCAGAGCAGGAAATTATTATTTTTTTATTTCCTTTACCGTTATTGTATTTTTACTGCCAATAATTGGAAAATTTGCTTGTGGTTCTTTTTAAAGAACCCTGGTTTGCTTATTTGTGGGGTGACGTCTACCTCAGAACTTCTCTAGATTGCTCAAAAGCCTTGGGATTTGGCAGGAGTTATAACTGTACTTAACAGGATTGTTTTCTGGCTATCCATACAATGCTCTCCCTGTCACAGCATTTTTCTTGTGAATTTCCAGTAATAGCAGCAGCTGTTTAAACCCACAGCAGAGTGCATGTTTTTTCCCTGCCCTGTGAGTTTTTGAAACAGTCCAGGGTAAATTTCACACATCTATAACCATTGTATCAGAATCTTTCACTGTACTTTTGATTGGTCCCACTGAAGATACTTTGGATGGGCATGGGACCTTTGTGATGAAAGTGTTCTGCTGGTCTTTCTTTCCCCATTACATTTCTTTTAGCCAGATAGAACATTGGTGCTACTGGTGGTGGTGGTCCAGTTCCTGCTCCTTCTCCTGCCCTTTCTTTTAGAGTTATAGCACTAAATATAGTATGTAGAGAGATTTTGTAGCACTTCTGAGACTAACTGAAAGAAAGAAGTTGGCAGCATGAGCTTTTGTAGACTTAAGCTTTTGCTGCCAACTTCTTTCTTTCACTTAGTCTCAAAGGTGCTACAAAATCTCTCTACATAATGATTCTACAGAGTAACATGGCTATATCTTTGAGTGCTAAATATAATAATTTAAAATTATTAATCAGACAACAAAACCAAAAACATAATGTGTGTGAGAGGGCATGTGGATGGGGGGGGGGGGTAGTGTGTGGGGCAGTTGTTGAGTTCATAGAGGTGACAGGAGCCAGATGGAGTGAAATGACACCCACACCTTGGCTTAAACACACCTCATATGGGGAAAAAAGCAGTTGAAGAGAAATGTGCAGATTGGGACTACCTCTAAGCTATAGTACAGCAGCAAACCAGGGCCTAAGTCTCAATATATTTAGGACATGATTTGATGTGGGAGTAGAAATGACTGTTACAACTGAAAGCTCTGACATTTACCAGAACTAGTGGGCCAATCTAGAGAAGCCCTGAGGCACGAAAATGTTTGTGAAGGTCCTGACTTCCCACATTTTTCTATTATTTAAAGATAATGCTTCTACATTGTGTAGTTGCAGCCTCTTTTTTTAATGGGAGGTTGGATTATTTCTTTGGTGTATGTGGCATCATTAGGGCAAGAGGCATGAAAGTACTCTACTTGTGGTGGGTGAGAGGATAGAAAGGAGGGAAAGCAAGGAACCTCCAGTCTTCTGTCCCAGTGTTAAAGTAGGGGGCATCTAGGTTTTTCTTTTTGTCACCTTAATCCAGGGGTAGGCAACCTTTTTGAGCCGGGGGCCGGGTTGCTGTCCCTCAGACAACTGGGGGGCCGAACTCAAAATGGTGCCTGGAGCGGCACGGAAGCTGTGGCGGGGCGGCAGTCAGCGGCAGAACCGGGCTGGGGCCGGTCCCAAGGCCTCGCCGGGCCGGATCTGGCCCGCGGGCTGTAGGTTGCCGACCCCTGCCTTAATCAATTTTAAATGTATGGCAATTTGATAGTATTTTGTCATGGTGTTATCCCACAGAATCTTGGGATTAATAGTTCATTGAAGTACTTATAATTATCTGCTAGAAAGTTTATGTACTGTAGTTCAGAGTGAATGGCCTCATGCTTACTAGCAAAGAATTTACAAGCATCTCAGCAAACTACAAATCCAAAGACTCCAGAAGATGGAGGCATGACAGTTAGATTACTATAATAGTGTAGTACAAGGACATTTAGAATGACATGGCTTTTTTATGATTGTGTTAGATAAAATTTTGAAATGACAGTAAATAAGATTTTCTCTTTCATGGAAACTGCTGTGATGGGGAAAAAGTGCACAATATCTATGCACCCAATATCTATGCATTACACAGTAACTATATGCTTGAGTTCATCTGTCCAACACCTGTTTTAAGATATCTTTCAATATGTAAATCAGTGCTTTGAAAACTTTGAAGCACTTCAGAAGTAACCACAATTCATTGATGTACAAGCAAAATTAAGAATTGCTGTTATACCAGCTTCATGTAATTATTCACAACAGCCTTGTTTTGTATGATACTGCAAAGCAGAACTCTTTGATAACATTAGAATAGTACAATGTGGCTTAGTAGAGCATCTTTCATAACTAAAGCTTCTAAAGTTGTTAGACTCCTATAACTATAAATGATATCAAGTTGACAGTACTAGCAGTTCAGGGTTTTGGTGGGCAATTGCCATTAGTTTATGGGCGTTGCAAATGCTGTACAGTAGCATTTACAGTGTAAATGCTGTACAATGGTTCCCAAACATTGGCCCTCCAGATCTTTGGGACTTCAGTTCCCAGAATCCCCGACCTTTCTCCAAGCCGGCTGGGGTTTCTGGGAGTAGAAATCCAAAACCCATCAAAGTCTGAGAACCACTGCTGAATGATTGCTTTCAGATAATATATGTGTGTCCAGACTAAGTTTATTGTTGTCTTTACTTTCATCTCTGCTTATATATGTGTTGTTCAACTTGAATGGGATGGAAGAGCCAAAGAGGAAAAGTATCTACAGTAAATGGGCTGTAGCATAGTCTTTTGGCACCCTTCCTCTAACTGATACTTAGTTTTCAGAGAAGCACAGTCTTTTGCTTTGATGAGTATAAGCCTTTGTCAAATTAGCCTTTAAGAGAACATGCCAAACATGTGCCAGATTAGAGAGTCCGAGAAGAACTCCAGAACTTAACAGTTGGCAGCATATGGTTTATTGGCTGCATGCAGCATTTGAATGCATGACAGCAAAATCACTCTGATTTTATTTTACCTATCTCACTTTCTGGCACTTTTTTTTGGTAATGAGGAAGTTTTGGAAACCCTCTATTCTACAGTGTCACAGGGTTTGGTGGTGTAGAAGGCAATTACACCAATCATGATAGCTAGAAAAGGTGGGGCCCCTTCAACTTTGTGCTAGTGCCATGGAATTGACAATCAAATTGGACACCCTCAAAAGTCAATTATCTTACATTAGAATCTTTGGGCCTAAACAGACAGGCCAAAATAAAGCTGCTTCAGGTCACATTGGAGGTATGCTCTTCAAATGCTGCATGCGTCCTAAGAGGGTAGAAGATGCACCAAAGCTGTGCTCCAGTCCTTAGGACTGGAGCGTGGTTTTGGCGCAGCTTCTGACCTCTTAGGACGCATGCAGCATTTAAACAGCATACCTCCAAAGTGACCCGAAGCAGCTTTATTCTATCCTGTCTGTTCAGACCCTTTGTGGGAATGCTCCTATGACCTAGTGTACTGAAGCTGGTTATTTTTCATGCTTTCTGCAGATGTTTTATTTGTTATCATTTTCTTATTTTGTATTTCTTTTATCCTCATGTAAATTTCTTTGAAAGAGAATCAGCATGGTGTAGTGATTTGAGTTTTGGATTGGGGCTCTGGGAGACAAGAGTTCAAATCCCTGCTCAACCATGGAAACCCACATTCTTTGGGCGTTAAAGGAAGGCAATAACAACCCCCATCAGAACAAATCTTGCCAAGAAAATCCTAGGGTAGTTTCACCTTAGTGTCCCTGTAATTTGGAAATGAGTTGAAGAATTACAACAGCAATAAAGCACATTTGAAGGGCCTTTGATGATTAGGATGAAGGCCGGGTAAAAAAGGAAGCAATAATGAATAGTCCTGCACCCCTTAACTACTGAAACTTTAAGGCAGTGATTGAAAATGTCAGATAAGGCATTGTGAAATAAATAAGTCTGTTATTTTAGTGAGCATCTATTTATTGTTCGCAGTATTTGGATAGCACAATAGAAAGCTGAATTGAGTATACTGAAATTGCAGAAAGTGTGACCACTTAACCCAGTTAGGGTCATGAAAACTATAGAAAATATGAACATTTACCAGAAAGATGTATGTATGAAAATGAGAAAAAACATTTTCTTCCTTAATGTTAGTAATGTGTGCTAACCTTTCCCTCATGATATTTTTTAAAGTTAAGTTTAGTTGAGTTCCTTACCTTGTGTTCCTAGTATATAACTTTCTTAGGGCCCAAACAGACAGGCCAAAATAAAGCTGCTTTGGGTCACTTTGGAGGTATGCTGTTTAAATGATACATGCATCCTAAGAGGCCAGAAGCCGCACCAAATCCATGCTCTAGTCCTTATGATTGGACTCCAGCTTTGCCGCAGCTGTTGGCCTCTTAAGATGCATGTGTCATTTAAACAGCATACCTCCAAAGTGACCTGAAGCAGCTTTATTTTGGCCTGTCTGTTTGGGCCCTTAGTCTCTTTTTCAGTGTCTCTGATTGAAGACCTTGGAAGCAGAGATTGTCTTGTAACAACAGAAAGTTCCTCATACTTCTGTAGATGCAGGCCAAACCTAGTTAACTGTATGGACATTTGTTGTCCAGATGGATTTCAGAAATAAGTTAGATATGAGCTGGACAAGGTGGACATCTGCATGAATAACTGACTCTGCAGATGGTGCCGCCAAGAACAATTTGGAATTTTGGATCACGGTCTGAGATTCCATGAGGAGGGACTTCTGGCAAGGGATGGGCTGGATCTCACGCCAGTTGGCAAAAACGTTTTTACCAATAGTCTCAAAAATTTGATCAGGAGGGCTTTAAATTGAGTTATGTGGGGGAGGGAGACAGTATTCTGGAAGGCAAAAGGGCTGGAGAAAATAGTCAAACTGTCATAGAGAGAACAAGACAAACAGTGCAAGGACCCAAACGTGGGAGGCAAAAGAACTTGCACAGGCAGCAAGTAAAGGGAACACATGGTCTTAGATGTCTCTACACTAATGCACAGAGCGTGAGAAATCATCAAGATGAACTTGAATTCTTAGCATAACAAAGCAAATATGATATAATAGGCTGCACTGAAACCTGGTGGGATGAGTCTCATGATTGGAAGGTAGAAATAGAGGGGTATAACCTTTTCAAGAGAAACAGGCCAAACAGGAAAGGAGGAGGAATAGCCTTATATGGCAGGGACATTTACAACAGTGAAGAGATCCAGGACATCAATACTGGCAGCCAGGTGGAGAGCATCTGGATAAAAATTAAAGGGGAGGGAAACAACAGGGATGTTATTGTGGGAGTCTACTACAGACCCCCAAGTCAGATGGAGGAATTGGATGATGCCTTTCTAGAACAGATGACCACATACTCAGAAAGGAGAGATGTAGTAGTGATTGGTGACTTCAACTATCCTAATATTTGCTGGAAGTCAAACTCAGCCAAATCCTCAAGGTCTAGCAAATTCCTCACTTGCCTCGAAGACAATTTCATTGTCCAAAAGATGGAAGAGGCAACAAGGGGATCAGCTATTTTGGATCTAATCCTAACCAACAGGGATCACTTGGTTAATGGAGTGCAAGTGGTGGGATCCTTAGGTGGAAGCGATCATGTTCTCCTGGAGGTTACAGTGCGTCCTCGCCTTAAGCGGGGAATCCGTTCCGGATCCCTCCGCGTAAGGCGAATTCCGCCTATGCTCGAGCCCCATTGGAAACAATGGGGCTCGTGCGCGGCGGTGCGGCCGTGCATGGGGCGCAACGGGCGCGCGCGCCCATTCAATTGAATGGGACGCGCCGCCCCTTCCACCCCGCACGTGCGCCGCGGCTTGAGCGCATATGCTCAAGGCCGCGTATGGCGCGCCCGCGTATAGCGCAGGCGCACTGTATTATACAAAGGAAAGGAGAAGCCAGGCAAAGTCAGA